>NC_086447.1:434097943-434403338 GCF_028390025.1 Pseudophryne corroboree | reverse complement strand
CTGTTGATGTTGCCTTTTGTATGTGTTGCGTGTCAGGGGTGGCGAGGAATCCCATTGTGATGGTCCTCTTCTTCTTCTTGCTCCCCGCCTTGTCTTCCTCCTCTTTGTCTGCCTCTTCCTCCACGGGGATCCCCTAAAAAAGTGGCTGCGTTCTGAGTATTAGCAGGTGTGTCACTTCTAGGGTTTACGTATCTTTCTGTGGAGTAATCCGGAGTCTCCTCTGCTCCTGATGTATCAGCCTCTGAAGATGAATATTGACCTGTGTATCTGGGTGGATCTTTTTTCCAGGATAATTTTTGCCATTTGAAAATTTTCCCTGACACAAAGTCTCTTTTGTCTCTGGCGTATTTCGTCTTTTTCCTGTCAATGATCATTTGCTCATAGGCTTGGAGTTCTAATTTATTTTTCTCAAAGCATCTCTGAAATTGAGAATCTTTTCCAGATCTCTAATGTCTTGCCTAATTCCTCCAATTTGTGTTCACATTCCTCTAATATGAGATTGTTATGTTTGATTAGAACATTCATCAAATCATTAGAACATTTTAGCAAGAACGTGTTACCATTCTTTTTTGAGACTCTCACTGGCAAGGTCAAATGTTGGAAAGACCCTTGGGCGGAGACCACGTGGGGATATTTTGTTTTTGATATAGTTTTCTAAGGTAGTTAGGTCCCAGTTGGTTCTGATTTGTTTGCGTAATATAGAGTCCAGTTTATGAAAGTCCTGCTCCCAACTGATATGGGGTCCAGTGTCCACCAAGTCACTTGGGAAAATGTCATCTAGGTTGTCCTTATTTTTCCATCTTGAACTGAGCTCTTGCTTTAAATTGAAACTCATACTAAGATAAACTTAACTCCTTGTATAAATGAAGTTGACAGGGCAGGGTATCCTAAGAGAAGAAAAAAATCCCACCCTAATAGGAAGTGATAGTATTGTGACTGTGCTGGTATCCCATGAAGACTGAATTAACAGCAAAATATGGTTTGAGAAGAACTTATTTTGGGACCGCACTCGTCTGTAATCAGTTATTATTAATGTCCTCTGAAAAAACTGGTTTATGATGCTAATTTGCTTATGGATACAGCAACCCTGTGCATGTGGAAAAATTTTTTTCTTTGTGCAGATATAAGTTGCTATCAGTGGTGCTCCCGAGAGTCAAGAGGGGATCGACTAGAAAAAACCAACAAAAGAAAGTTGGAAAGTAGACTCTTGTGTGGGAGCACTCAATTCAGAGGAATAAGTGTATCTTAATCAATACTGGTAAGAAATAACTTAATTTGTTCAAAAAAAGGGGTAATTAAGGAGTAACGTGAATAGTAAAGCTACGCGAAAATATAGCACTATATAAAGAATAATTCATATGGTTTCCAATACCACAATGAAAAGCCGGAATCCAAATCTTTGGGCTAGTGGATTTACTGTAATCACAATGACGTTTTTGCGTAATATATGACCATCATTTATTCTACAGCAATCCTATTCAGGATTATTTTAGCGTAGAGAATTGAATCATAAGTCATACAGAACCGAGTGCTAGTTGGTATTAATAGGGATCCCTCTAGATCGGGCCGAAGAATTTTTTGCAGTACCAGGGTGTTCCAAGGTGGTCTCCCATCCGAGTACTGACCCGGCCCTCTACTGCTTGGCTTCCAAGATCAGATGAGATCGGGAATCTCCAGTGGGGTATGTCCGCAATAGTTTAATCTGCCCGTTCAATCGATCCCAATACCCGTATCGCCCGAACAAATATTTCAATTGATCTGGGTCAATCGTGTGTTCAAAAATCTGTATTAGTCTTATGCCCAAAAATAGGGAATGAGATTACAGCAAAATCCAATAAATAATAGTGGGACAATTATCATGTGCAAAAATTATATGCAGAGATGTCCACTATATAATTAATATTGAGGACAATTATCAAATGCAAGGGAATGTTTTGTTCACTTGCATAGCCAGGATAGAGTGGTGATACTCAATGAGGCAATACCACCAATAATATAGTATATGTAGCCCCTTACTTTATACCATCAGCCAATAAATCTCACTATATATGAGCCTCTAAAACTTGGGAAAGAATTCCTACACTATGTCAAAGAGGCTATAATGAGAAGAAAAGGAGCAGATAAACAGCTGAAAGTGTTGTTCAATAGTTATAATAGGCAGTAATGTGCATAATAACAATTAAATAGCAATATGCTGCAAATATTGAACAGGATTAAAGTGGTGATATTCAATGGGGCAATGACACCAATAATATAGTATATGTGGCCCCTTAATTTATATCACCAATCAACAGTTCTCACTATATATAAGTCTCTTTGAGCAAATAATTTTTTTTTTGCAATGGGTCTGAGAGGCTTATAATGAGAAAAAAGAGAGAAAAGAGCAGATAGGCAGCTGAAGGTATTATTCATTAGCCGTAGCAGGCAGTAATAGTCAAATAGCAGTGTGCTGCAAAATTGATACTAAAACCACAGCTTGGAAGTTCATTGCACAGTAATCTGCTCTTTGGCTTTTAATACCACCAATGAAAATGCCAAGTAGCTCTCAACACATGCCAAATTGCTCCCAACACCTGTCATATACCTCACAGCTCCAGCACCTCTTGGAGCAGCTAGATTACGGATAACCTCTCAGTGCATAGCCTTTAAAGTGAATTATTACCCTGATAAGACAGTATTGAGTATTTATGAAGTACAGGGTGTGAGTTCATACGATACCACTATCGATCCTGCTGTGGAGGCTGTCTGCAGCCGATCGCCGCTGGTAACTGGCTCTAGAGGTGCGCTGGAGGTGAAGCCGTGTACTGGCTTCTATGTGGAGGGTGTGGGGAGATTATCAACTGTAGTCCACGTGCAGCCGCTGCTCTCCAAATGCAGCGTGTGGTCGCGGTGTGTCCTCCGTATCTTGGCGGCTAAGCGCCGTGCCTGGTTAACTGTCCCTGGGTTCCGGTTGTTGCGATCACGTGTGCGCACCACGTGATCACGGAGTGTGACGTACGTTTCGCAGTAAAGCTTGATCACAGAACGTAGTGTGATCAGTATGAGTTCCTTATTTAAAGGCAGTCCTAAATGCTCATTGGATATTAGGTTGTGATAGACATTTGGCTGTGCCTATCCATGGATATATTATGATATTAGTTGAAGTAGAGGGAAGGTGTAGATAGTAATCCTCACAGTAATAAGATTCCATTTGGTGGCATGTGTATTGATAAAAAGATATTGTTGTATATACCTCTTTAATAAGGATTTATAATTATTGATTGCTAAGTTCTCAGTATATAGAGTAATTACTTAAATGAACGATTATATAATAAACTAAACTTAGTAGTAAGTTTTAATTTATAATTAATATAAAAGTGATATGGAAATGAATATGTACATATCAGTGTACATGTGTGTTGACAAATTGCAAACTACGCCTAATATGTCCCTAGTGTGCTTGATAGAGAATAAGTTATTGTCGTAACATTATGATTAAAAGGAGTGAAATGATAAGAATGTGAGATAATACATTTTTTATCAAACAGTGAAAGACAGTAGTAACAGAGAAAGGGTGCCTGGGGGGGAGGGAAAGGGGGGTTTGTGATGAAGGGGAGGGGGAAGGGAGGGGGTGATCTTTATGGGTGGGTTTGGGGTTTGGGATTGGGGGGGTTTGAAAGGGTTGTGGGGAAGGATAGGTTGATTGTAGGGGAGGGAAAAAAAAAGAGTTATATATAATGAGGGGGAAGGGGAGGGAATGAGAAGGAAATAGGAAGGGAAAGGTAGGATGGTGAAGTATGTGTAATGAGTGACTAATAGTGAATGATAGTGAATGATCATGTTGTTGAAGGGATTGGCGATAAGAAAAATACCCCCCCCCCATAAAGATCGCCCCCCTCCCTTCCCCCTCCCCTTCATCACAACCCCCCCCCCCCCCCTCTCTTCCCCCCCCAGGCACCCTTTCTCTGTTACTACTGTCTTTCACTGTTTGATAAAAAATGTATTATCTCACATTCTTATCATTTCACTCCTTTTAATCATAATGTTACGACAATAACTTATTCTCTATCAAGCACACTAGGGACATATTAGGCGTAGTTTGCAATTTGTCAACACACATGTACACTGATATGTACATATTCATTTCCATATCACTTTTATATTAATTATAAATTAAAACTTACTACTAAGTTTAGTTTATTATATAATCGTTCATTTAAGTAATTACTCTATATACTGAGAACTTAGCAATCAATAATTATAAATCCTTATTAAAGAGGTATATACAACAATATCTTTTTATCAATACACATGCCACCAAATGGAATCTTATTACTGTGAGGATTACTATCTACACCTTCCCTCTACTTCAACTAATATCATAATATATCCATGGATAGGCACAGCCAAATGTCTATCACAACCTAATATCCAATGAGCATTTAGGACTGCCTTTAAATAAGGAACTCATACTGATCACACTACGTTCTGTGATCAAGCTTTACTGCGAAACGTACGTCACACTCCGTGATCACGTGGTGCGCACACGTGATCGCAACAACCGGAACCCAGGGACAGTTAACCAGGCACGGCGCTTAGCCGCCGAGATACGGAGGACACACCGCGACCACACGCTGCATCTGGAGAGCAGCGGCTGCACGCGGACTACAGCTGATAATCTCCCCACACCCTCCACATAGAAGCCAGTACACGGCTTCACTTCCAGCGCACCTCTAGAGCCAGTTACCAGCGGCGATCGGCCGCAGACAGCCTCCACAGCAGGATCGATAGTGGTATCGTATGAACTCATACCCTGTACTTCATAAATACTCAATACTGTCTTATCAGAGTAATAATTCACTTTAAAGGCTATGCACTGAGAGGTTATCCGTAATCTAGCTGCTCCAAGAGGTGCTGGAGCTGTGAGGTATATGACAGGTGTTGGGAGCAATTTGGCATGTGTTGAGAGCTACTTGGCATTTTCATTGGTGGTATTAAAAGCCAAAGAGCAGATTACTGTGCAATGAACTTCCAAGCTGTGGTTTTAGTATCAATTTTGCAGCACACTGCTATTTGACTATTACTGCCTGCTACGGCTAATGAATAATACCTTCAGCTGCCTATCTGCTCTTTTCTCTCTTTTTTTCTCATTATAAGCCTCTCAGACCCATTGCAAAAAAATTTCTTTGCTCAAAGAGACTTATATATAGTGAGAACTGTTGATTGGTGATATAAATTAAGGGGCCACATATACTATATTATTGGTGTCATTGCCCCATTGAATATCACCACTTTATCCTGTTCAATATTTTCAGCATATTGCTATTTAATTGTTATTATGCACATTACTGCCTATTATAACTATTGAACAACACTTTCAGCTGTTTATCTGCTCCTTTTCTTCTCATTATAGCCTCTTTGACACAGTGTAGGAATTCTTTCCCAAGTTTTAGAGGCTCATATATAGTGAGATTTATTGGCTGGTGGTATAAAGTAAGGGGCTACATACACTGTATTATTGGTGGTATTGCCTTATTGAGTATCACCACTCTATCCTGGCTATGCAAGTGAACAAAACATTCCCTTGCATTTGATAATTGTCCTCAATATTAATTATATAGTGGACATCTCTGCATATAATTTTTGCACATGATAATTGTCCCACTATTATTTATTGGATTTTGCTGTAATCTCATTCCCTATTTTTGGGCATAAGACTAATACAGATTTTTGAACACACGATTGACCCAGATCAATTGAAATATTTGTTCGGGTGATACGGGTATTGGAATCGATTGAATGGGCAGATTAAACTATTGCGGACATACCCCACTGGAGATGCCCGATCTCGTCTGATCTTGGAAGCCAAGCAGTGGAGGGCCGGGTCAGTACTCGAATGGGAGACCACCTTGGAACACCCTGGTACTGCAAAAAATTCTTCTGCCCGATCTAGAGGGATCCCTATTAATACCAACTAGCACTCGGTTCTGTATGACTTATGATTCAATTCTCTACGCTAAAATAATCCTGAATAGGATTGCTGTAGAATAAATGATGGTCATATATTACGCAAAAACGTCATTGTGATTACAGTAAATCCACTAGCCCAAAGATTTGGATTCCGGCTTTTCATTGTGGTATTGGAAACCATATGAATTATTCTTTATATAGTGCTATATTTTCGCGTAGCTTTACTATTCACGTTACTCCTTAATTACCCCTTTTTTTGAACAAATTAAGTTATTTCTTACCAGTATTGATTAAGATACACTTATTCCTCTGAAATGAGTGCTCCCACACAAGAGTCTACTTTCCAACTTTCTTTTGTTGTTTTTTTCTAGTCGATCCCCTCTTGACTCTCGGGAGCACCACTGATAGCAACTTATATCTGCACAAAGAAATTTTTTTTCCCACATGCACAGGGTTGCTGTATCCATAAGCAAATTAGCATCATAAATCAGTTTTTTCAGAGGACATTAATAATAACTGATTACAGACGAGTGCGGTCCCAAAATAAGTTCTTCTCAAACCATATTTTGGCTGTTAATTCAGTCTTCATGGGATACCAGCACAGTCACAATACTATCACTTCCTATTAGGGTGGGATTTTTTTCTTCTCTTAGGATACCCTGCCCTGTCAACTTCATTTATACAAGGAGTTAAGTTTATCTTAGTATGAGTTTCAATTTAAAGCAAGAGCTCAGTTCAAGATGGAAAAATAAGGACAACCTAGATGACATTTTCCCAAGTGACTTGGTGGACACTGGACCCCATATCAGTTGGGAGCAGGACTTTCATAAACTGGACTCTATATTACGCAAACAAATCAGAACCAACTGGGACCTAACTACCTTAGAAAACTATATTAAAAACAAAATATCCCCACGTGGTCTCCGCCCAAGGGTCTTTCCAATATTTGACCTTGCCAGTGAGAGTCTCAAAAAAGAATGGTAACACGTTCTTCTAAAATGTTCTAATGATTTGATGAATGTTCTAATCAAACATAACAATCTCATATTAGAGGAATGTGAACACAAATTGGAGGAATTAAGCAAGACATTAGAGATCTGGGGAAAAGATTCTCAATTTCAGAGATGCTTTGAGAAAAATAAATTAGAACTCCAAGCCTATGAGCAAATGATCATTGACAGGAAAAAGACGAAATACGCCAGAAACAAAAGAGACTTTGTGTCAGGGAAAATTTTCAAATGGCAAAAATCATCCTGGAAAAAAGATCCACCCAGATACACAGGTCAATATTCATCTTCAGAGGCTGGTACATCAGGAGCAGAGGAGACTCCGGATTACTCCACAGAAAGATACGTAAACCCTAGAAGTGACACACCTGCTAATACTCAGAACGCAGCCACTTTTTTAGGGGATCACCGTGGAGGAAGAGGCAGACAAAGAGGAGGAAGACAAGGTGGGGGAGCAAGAAGAAGAAGAGGACCATCACAATGGGATTCCTCGCCACCCCTGACACGCAACACGTACAAAATGCAACATCAACAGGATCGGTGGTAACAACAACTGGGGTGAATGAAGACTCAAAATTGAAGATTATCAATCTCTCAGAGCATGTACTTACACCAATACAAGAATCTGTACTTAACAAAGGCTTGACTTTTTCCCCCACAGAATATTTTGATAGATTTAAGTGGGAAAAAGATTTAAAACTATTTGGGAGAAAATTGCTTCTAACAAAAATTTATTCCGAGAAAGAGACCATTCCATCTTTAATTCAGACCAATACAGTGGAGGATACAATAATCCCATCTTTGACCCCGAGTACATTCTCGGATTCAGAATCTTCTAGTTTATCTCAGGCTGAACAGGACGCTCTTGCCGCCTTACAAGAATTAGAGCATGAACAAAATCCCAGCATTGGAGCTGAATCCCTTCCCAGACCTATTTGTAAAAAGAAATCTACATACTTTCCACAAGAACAAATATGCCCTGAAGTGCAGGTCTTCATGAAACTGGTAGCCAAAGAATTCGATCAAATTCATCTCAACAAAAGAAGGTATCGAGGTCATTCCAATCTAACTTCACAAGAAAGGATGGCCATCAGAGAAATCCAGACATGGCAAGACGTGGTTATAAAGCCCTCAGATAAAGGGGGAAACATCGTTATCTGGCCCAAAACAGACTATATCAAAGTGGCACAGCGACAATTTACCACCACTGATTGCTATAAACGAATGCTACTTAATCCACTACAGAACTACAAAACCATCTATGAAAGAATTATCAATCAGGCACAAGCACAAGGGACAATTACCAAGCAGGAGCATGAATACTTACTGACACATAATCCCAGAATCCCAACCTTTTACATGCTACCCAAGATACATAAAAACATACAGACTCCCCCCGGGAGACCAATAGTGTCCGGCATAGGGGGACTAACGGAGAAGGCAAGTATCTTTCTCGATTTACATCTGAGACACTTTGTGTTAGATCTCCCTTCGTATGTTCAGGACACAACGGACATACTCAGGAAAATGCATGATCTAAGACTAGAAGATAACCAATATCTAGTGACCTTAGATGTTGAGGCACTATATAGCTCTATCAGCCACAAAGATGGGTAGCAGCAGTAGAGTACTTTTTACACAACGATGGAAAAGAGGAGTTTCAAGATTTTCTCATCAAACTACTACATTTTGTCCTTCATTTCAACTTTTTTACATTCAACAATCAATTCTACCTCCAAACAAGAGGCACAGCTATGGGGGCTGCTTGCGCACCCACATATGCAAACATATTCCTTGGATGGTGGGAAAAAGAATTTGTTTTCAAAGATCATAACGACAACTTTACAACTCATGTTATTATGTGGAATAGGTACATAGACGACATCCTTATGATTTGGGAAGGGGACGTACAATTACTGCATCAATTCATTGCACATTTGAATAAGAATGATCTTAACATTCGCCTCACCCATACCATAAGTCAAACAGAAGTACCTTTCCTGGATTTAATGATCTATAAAAATTCAGAGGGAATGATCGCTACAAACCTATATCGCAAAAGTACCGCGACTAATACACTATTACACCAAACAAGCTCTCATTTTCCCCCGACGATAGAAAATGTTCCGAAAGGGGAATTTCTTCGCCTGCGCAGAAACTGCTCAGACCACAAGAACTTTACAATACAAAGTGCAGATCTGGCACAGAGACTTTGTAACAGGGGATATAGTAAAACTTCCGTAAAAAAAGAATTCAAATCTGTTAAAGTCATCAAGAGAGAAGATATTATCTTCAAGGATCATAAAACAGAAGAAAATAAGTCTGAAAATACCATCCGCTTCGTGGGAAATTTCTGCCAAGAATGGAAAAAGATCAACGAAGCAATACAGAAGCATTGGCACGTTTTACACACAGACTCCACTCTATCTAAGGTACTTGGTCCCAAAGTCTCTATGAGCTGGCGTAGATCAAAAAACTTGAAAGATCGTTTAGTACAGAGTCACTTCCAGAAATTCCCGGACAGGAAAACAAGTATTACAGGCACATACCCCTGTGGGAAATGCAAAGCCTGTAAATACATTGTCCCTATAAAAGAAATAGAGGACAAATATGGGAACGTAATTCTAATTACGGACTATATAAACTGTCAAACAGAAGGGGTTATCTACTGTCTCAGCTGCAGTTGTAATCAGAAATATATTGGCATGACGACACGACCCTTCAAACAATGTATCCTAGAACATATAGGATCTATACGTAATGCCATCACAGACAAACAAAAGATGAAACAACTAACATCCGTTGCCCGTCATTTTTATACTCATCATGGGAACAGGTACGAAGAGCTAAGAATTTTTGGTTTGGAAAAGATCAGACTTGGAATACGAGGAGGAAATCTAACTGACAGTCTTTTGAAGAAAGAAAGTGAATGGATCTTCAAGATGGGAACTATATATCCAGCTGGCATGAATGAAAACATCAATTTTGGAGTCTATTTAACTTAAATTCATTTGACCTTGGAGCCATGCAGTAATAGAATCCATCCTGGCTACATATATTAACATTAGATATTAGAAAAATCCCCATAGGAACTATTATCAACAATTTTCACTTCACTTCACTTTTGACCTGTCACTTCTTTCAAATTTTGGGATCTCAGTTCATATTTCTCCCGCACAATCCTTTAAGATTAGCCCTTGCACCAATTGCCCTTATAACTGTCACGCATTATTTAATTATCTACACATGACACATACTGCATAATACTCTGCAACAAACTTATTTTTCTTATCGCCAATCCCTTCAACAACATGATCATTCACTATTAGTCACTCATTACACATACTTCACCATCCTACCTTTCCCTTCCTATTTCCTTCTCATTCCCTCCCCTTCCCCCTCATTATATATAACTCTTTTTCCCCCCCTCCCCTACAATCAACCTATCCTTCCCCACAACCCTTTCAAACCACCCCAATCCCAAACCCCAACCCCCCCATAAAGATCACCCCCTCCCTTCCCCCTCCCCTTCATCACAAACCCCCCCCCCCTCTCTCCCCCCCCAGGCACCCTTTCTCTGTTACTACTGTCTTTCACTGTTTGATAAAAAATGTATTATCTCACATTCTTATCATTTCAATCCTTTTAATCATAATGTTACGACAATAACTTATTCTCTATTAAGCACACTAGGGACATATTAGGCGTAGTTTGCAATTTGTCAACACACATGTACACTGATATGTACATATTCATTTCCATATCACTTTTATATTAATTATAAATTAAAACTTACTACTAAGTTTAGTTTATTATATAATCGTTCATTTAAGTAATTACTCTATATACTGAGAACTTAGCAATCAATAATTATAAATCCTTATTAAAGAGGTATATACAACGATATCTTTTTATCAATACACATGCCACCAAATGGAATCTTATTACTGTGAGGATTACTATCTACACCTTCCCTCTACTTCAACTAATATCATAATATATCCATGGATAGGCACAGCCAAATGTCTATCACAACCTAATATCCAATGAGCATTTAGGACTGCCTTTAAATAAGGAACTCATACTGATCACACTACGTTCTGTGATCAAGCTTTACTGCGAAACGTACGTCACACTCCGTGATCACGTGGTGCGCACACGTGATCGCAACAACCGGAACCCAGGGACAGTTAACCAGGCACGGCGCTTAGCCGCCGAGATACGGAGGACACACCGCGACCACACGCTGCATCTGGAGAGCAGCGGCTGCACGCGGACTACAGCTGATAATCTCCCCACACCCTCCACATAGAAGCCAGTACACGGCTTCACCTCCAGCGCACCTCTAGAGCCAGTTACCAGCGGCGATCGGCCGCAGACAGCCTCCACAGCAGGATCGATAGTGGTATCGTATGAACTCATACCCTGTACTTCATAAATACTCAATACTGTCTTATCAGGGTAATAATTCACTTTAAAGGCTATGCACTGAGAGGTTATCCGTAATCTAGCTGCTCCAAGAGGTGCTGGAGCTGTGAGGTATATGACAGGTGTTGGGAGCAATTTGGCATGTGTTGAGAGCTACTTGGCATTTTCATTGGTGGTATTAAAAGCCAAAGAGCAGATTACTGTGCAATGAACTTCCAAGCTGTGGTTTTAGTATCAATTTTGCAGCACACTGCTATTTGACTATTACTGCCTGCTACGGCTAATGAATAATACCTTCAGCTGCCTATCTGCTCTTTTCTCTCTTTTTTCTCATTATAAGCCTCTCAGACCCATTGCAAAAAAAATTTCTTTGCTCAAAGAGACTTATATATAATGAGAACTGTTGATTGGTGATATAAATTAAGGGGCCACATATACTATATTATTGGTGTCATTGCCCCATTGAATATCACCACTTTATCCTGTTCAATATTTGCAGCATATTGCTATTTAATTGTTATTATGCACATTACTGCCTATTATAACTATTGAACAACACTTTCAGCTGTTTATCTGCTCCTTTTCTACTCATTATAGCCTCTTTGACACAGTGCAGGAATTCTTTCCCAAGTTTTAGAGGCTCATATATAGTGAGATTTATTGGCTGGTGGTATAAAGTAAGGGGCTACATACACTGTATTATTGGTGGTATTGCCTCATTGAGTATCACCACTCTATCCTGGCTATGCAAGTGAACAAAACATTCCCTTGCATTTGATAATTGTCCTCAATATTAATTATATAGTGGACATCTCTGCATATAATTTTTGCACATGATAATTGTCCCACTATTATTTATTGGATTTTGCTGTAATCTCATTCCCTATTTTTGGGCATAAGACTAATACAGATTTTTGAACACACGATTGACCCAGATCAATTGAAATATTTGTTCGGGCGATACGGGTATTGGGATCGATTGAACGGGCAGATTAAACTATTGCGGACATACCCCACTGGAGATGCCCGATCTCGTCTGATCTTGGAAGCCAAGCAGTGGAGGGCCGGGTCAGTACTCGGATGGGAGACCACCTTGGAACACCCTGGTACTGCAAAAAATTCTTCTGCCCAATCTAGAGGGATCCCTATTAATACCAACTAGCACTCGGTTCTGTATGACTTATGATTCAATTCTCTACGCTAAAATAATCTTGAATAGGATTGCTGTAGAATAAATGATGGTCATATATTACGCAAAAACGTCATTGTGATTACAGTAAATCCACTAGCCCAAAGATTTGGATTCCGGCTTTTCATTGTGGTATTGGAAACCATATGAATTATTCTTTATATAGTGCTATATTTTCGCATAGCTTTACTATTCACGTTACTCCTTAATTACCCCTTTTTTTAACAAATTAAGTTATTTCTTACCAGTATTGATTAAGATACACTTATTCCTCTGAATTGAGTGCTCCCACACAAGAGTCTACTTTCCAACTTTCTTTTGTTGGTTTTTTCTATTCAACTTGTAATAGTTTAATGCAACGGTGGCCAATCCGCGGCTCTCGAGCCGCATGCGGCTCTTTCATCCTCCGCATGCGGCTCGATCCGCTCCCGGCCACCGCTGCCCGACACACAGCAACTTCTAAAGCTAGGTCTCTCCGGCGTGTGAGGAAAGGGGAGGAGAGCGCAGTGTGCGCGCCTCTCCTGCCCCTCTGACTCCTGCAGCGGTGTCTATCATCAATTCTGTGCCGGCCCATGAGCCAATCAGAGCTCGCGGTCCGGCAGCTAAGCTGATTGGCTACCGGACCGCGAGCTCTGATTGGCTAACCGGCCGGCGCTGAATTGAAGATAGACACTACCACCGGAGTCAGAGGAACAGGAGAGTTGTGCGCTGTGATCTCCTCCCCTCCCCTCACAGCAGCAGCACGGTGAGCAGCACTTGGAGGGGAGCCACTGTGGGGACATGTGGATCTGCATTGGGGGCATAGCTGGCACTGTGGGGGCAAGTGGATCTGCACTGGAGGCATAGCTGGCACTGTGGGGACATGTGGATCTGCATTGGGGGCATAGCTGGCACTGTGGGGGCATGTGGATCTGCACTGAAGGCATAGCTGGCACTGTGCGGACATGTGGATCTGCACCGGGGGCATAGTTGGCACTGTGGGGGCATGTGGATCTGCACTGGAGGCATAGCTGGCACTGTGGGGGCATGTGGATCTGCACTGGGGGCATAGCTGGCACTGTGGGGGCATGTGGATCTGCACTGGGGGCATAGCTGGTACTGTAGGGGCATGTGGATCTGCACTGGGGGCATAGCTGGCACTGTGGGGGCATATGGATCTGCACTGGGGGCATAGCTGGCACTGTAGCGGCATGTGGATCTGCACTGGGGGCATAGCTGGCACTGTAGGGGCATGTGGATCTGCACTGGGGGCATAGCTAGCACTGTAGGGGCATGTGTATCTGCACTGGGGGCATATCTGGCACTGTAAGGACATGTGTAGCTGGCACTGGGGGCATATCTGGCACTGTAAGGGCATGTGTATCTGGCACTGGGGGGCATATCTGGCACTGTTAGGACATGTGTATCTGGCACTGGGGGCATAGCTGGCACTGTGGAGACATGTGTATCTGGCACTGGGGGCATATCTGGCACTGTGGGGGCATGTGTATCTGGCACTAGGGGCATATCTGGAACTGTGGGGGCATGTGTATGTGGCACTGGGGGCATAGCTGGCTCTGTGAGGACATATGTATCTGGCACTGGGGGCATGTGTATCTGGTATTGTGGGGGCATGTGTATCTGGTACTGTGGGGGCATGTGTATCTGGCACTAGGGGCATATCTGGCACTGTGGGGGCATGTGTATCTGGCACTGGGGGCATATATGTATCTGGCACTGTGTGGACATATGTGTATCTGGCACTGTGGAAGCACCCATTTATTGCCATTTTTATATGTATGTGGCACTGTACAACATGACTTAAAACGGGGTTATGACACAAGGTCATACTCCTACAAATGTCATACCGAAAAGGTGCACGCACCTAGGCCATGCCCCCATTTTTGTGCGTGCGCCTACGCCTTGTGCGTCCTGTTACATTACTGTGTGTCTAAGACGCATTTCGTGGAAAAAAACCCAAAAAACCCCACTCAGCGATACCGAGTCATACGGCACTCACGCATTATGTGTAATGTGACTTGTAGTGCACGGAGCAACGATGTAAGAGGACACATCTGTATGATGACATACTGAAACACAATTGATAGTTGGATGATGTTGATATTTGCCCTTCGCTCTGACAAATGTTGAGGTTAGTGTAGCTAAATACTCTGATATTTCATCTGTAATATCATCTCATAGACTACCATTAAACTGGTAACAATATTCTGCCATGTTCCAATAAGTGTTGTTCATCCTGCAATAAAATGTGGACATATATTCAGACACTGAATGATTGGGTTCAGTGTGATATGCCAGCTATCGGGATGCCGGCAGTCAGGATCCTGCCAGCGTCATCCTGGCAGCCGCAATTCCGCCAGCAAGCGCAGCGAGTCCCCTTGCGGGTTCGCTGTGCTCGCCACAGGTACTATTGTACTGATTGGCTGAGAGAGCCACCACGTCTCTCAGTCAATAAACGATTGTCCATAGACTTCAATGGGCAGCACAGGAACGAGGAAACTGGCACACTGCCACTGCCACTAGCACCCCCAGACTTCTGCTCCCTGCAGTGAGGACACCACCAGCACCCACCCCCACACTGAAGGCACCGCCAGCACCCCTGCACTGTCAATACCACTGGCACCCCTACACTGAGGACACACTGAGGAAACCTGCACTGTATCCGATCCGTACTGTATCCAACCCGCACAGCATCAGACCTATACTATAACCTGCACTTTATCCGACCCGCACTGTAAACCTCACTGTATCCAACATGCACTGTATCCTGCACTGTATTAGACCCACACTGTATCCGATATGAACTGTATCTGATCTGCACTGTAATCCGATCTGCACTGCATCCGATGTGCACTGTATCCCATAGTTACGGAACTCTGTTTTTATGATTGGAGAAATTTTGAGGAGCTGCTCAACAAAAAGGCTGATTGATCTGAGCTTTACATGAGCAAATACAGATCCAAAACCAGTGAGGGCGGTTTTGGCAAAACCAAAACCAACAAAAATGATCCCATTCACATCTCTAATTCTATTAGATGTGACTGTTAGAGACAACAATTTACATTGCTGGACATTTATGCATCCAACACACTGAATCTTAGATTATTTTTTACTTTTTATATTTGGAGATGATTTCAATACTGTAGACATACCGCCCAAATATCCCAATATTGGCACGACAGTCCCACTTTTTGGAAAGTGTCTCACCATCCCACCCATGTGCTCTATTTCTTACCAGTATACTGCATAGTAGGGCAGTGATGAATGGATGCCATAGCATCCAAAACTAAAGATTGAGGGCTGGGGCAACCCAGCATCTGGGTAAACCCTTGGTGAGATGTGGAATGGGGGCATGATGTGTGGCCATGCCCTCCAAATTGACATGCAACAAGTTCCCCCACCCAAATGATGGGAGGTATATTGCAGATTATATTCAGTTAGGCAAATGTTACCATTTTTGACAACTTCTAGTATACGTCAGGAAGATAAGCTTTTTCAGAAAAAATCTGTGCATTTTGGCAGTTACAAAATGAAACATCAATCTCATGGTATAAAGGGAGGGGTCCTGGGGTGCACACCAGTAATGAGAGGTGCGACCCTGCGGAGACCTTTCAGTAGTACTGCATACAAAGAAAAGGTTGCAGCTGCACAAGTCAAACACTACCAATTTATTAATAATAATCATTGCAATAAAATTTTGCAATTTGAGCGAGGTTCTTCGCATAATTATGGCCATAAGCAACGGCTTGCCTACTGCGTCCAGGTGACCTCATTAGTCGGGCAAGTCCCTAACAATTTTAGGGGGGTACAAATCTAGGGTGCAGGACACCCCAAAATGAAGCAGCTGAGTGACCCCAGGGCAACACTAAAGTGAAAAAATCTATAGTGAAAAAGTGAAAATAGGTTAGTGATAGAGGCTGCTGAAAACAGCAGGGGTAAATCAGTGAGAGATAACGAGGTGAGAAATAAAGTAGTGAGAGGTAAAGTAGTGAGAAGTGAGAGATAACGAGGTGAGAAATAAAGTAGTGAGAGGTAAAGTAGTGAGAAGTGAGAGATAACGAGGTGAGAAATAAAGTAGTGAGAGGTAAAGTAGTGAGAAGTGAGAGATAACGAGGTGAGAAATAAAGTAGTGAGAGGTAAAGTAGTGAGAAGTGAAGGTGGGAAATGAGTTACAGTACATTGAAACAAAACACACGATAGAGATGAAAGTAAATATGAAAGTAAGTGTTAATATGTGTTGCTCCAGAGGCCAAACAGCCACAGCCGTCCAGGGGGACCCACACCCCGGTAATCTACCCCTATCTGATAATCCGATATACATTTGTGCAGGACTCACCTTGCTCTGCATGCAGTCTAAGAAATGTCAGGATCAAACTCATAGTACCTGAAGCAGCCTAAAACAGGAGATCCTAGATGTCACCAGAGAATTTAATATACAATGAAATAATAAAACAAGATGGATAACCCTTTCAGGTGCATAAAAAAAATGTAAATCAACAAAACGCATTACTTTATAAGTCGCACAGTAATCCACTTTGCACAAGTTATTGGAAATACATATGGTTAAGCACCTCACTGTTTCCCAAAATGTGTCATTCATAGGTCAGAGGAAGAAAGTTTGGCATGTGCCAGAACAGTTAGGAGAGTATTGAGGTTATCACTGCATCTGCTCTGTTCTTGTCTTCTGTTTTGTAGCTTCATTCCCACATTCATAATGAAACTCTAAAAGGAAAAAAGGAATCTTAGAAGCTCCTCCCTACTTACAGCTACTTTCTAAGCAATAAATGAGATGCACACTATGGTGTTGAGAAACAGAGTGTGTCTCAGGAATGCATGGGTGATAAGTGAGAAGACATGTAGAATATGGGTACTACATCAGAGGAATGAACTGTTTGATGACAGCTATATAATGGAATTTTCAAGTAGCATTGTATCTTGCCGTTATGCAGCGTTTTCCAACACAGTGAGCTATCAGTGTCAGTAGATTGGTGACTTCTTCATCTCTCTCTTCAAATTGCGAGAAACTGATTGTGCAGATATTTGAAGTGGAGTTTATGAATGGTCTCTATGGTGGCTGAATATTCAACACATACAAACTGCAGGAACATCTCTGCAATTTCTAATAACACTAAAAAATAATTGGTTCTAAATATAAAATAATCTTGTCATGGAAATGGATCCTTTTACTAGTTCCTGTGCCTGGTAATAAAGCTGACACTTCAGTTTGGCATTTGTTAAAGTAAAATGTCACTACAAAATAAAACGTTTGTGTAGTTTTCAGCCCAGCTTTTATTATATGCAATGCAAGGTACAGAAGACTATTTACAGAAGTTCTCTACAAGGCTAGGGATTCCATCATTTTGAAATGAACACATTACCTAAAGTTTATTCAAGTTATAAAATCACCCTACACATAAGTTTAAGGTCTACAAGAGTAAAACAAAGCTATAGGAGGCTATTTCCATATGTCCTGTTAAGATGTGCTCATCAGAAATGTAAGTCATAGGGAAGTATTGTGAGTTAATGCATACCTCCCACCATGACCCTCTCCAGGAGGGACACAATGCTCTGCTCCTGGACTTCACCTGTGCTGAACACCTTTCTTATTCATTAACCTGTTCAATACAGGTGCTGGCAATCATAAAAGAAAAGGAAAGTCCAGGAGCAGAGCATTGTGTCCCTCCTGGAGAGGGTCATGGTGGTCATTCCGAGTTGATCGCTCACTAGCCGTTTTTAGCAGCCTTGCAAACGCTATGCCGCCTCCCCTTGGGAGTGTATTTTAGCTTAGCAGAAGTGCGAACGAAAGGATCGCAGAGCGGCTACAAAGTTGTTTTGTGCAGTTTCAGAGTAGCTCAAAACCTACTCAGCGCTTGCGATCACTTCATTCTGCGTTCGCCCAGCCGCGCCTGCGTTTTTTCTGTCATGCCTGCGTTTTTCCGAACACTCCCTGAAAACGGTCAGTTAACACCCAGAAACTCCCACTTCATGTCAGTCACTCTGCGGCCAGCAGTGCGACTGAAAAGCTTTGCTAGACCTTGTGTGAAACTACATCGGTCGATGTAATAATACGTTGCACCGCATACGCATGCGCAGAAGTGCCTTTTTTGCTTCATCGCTGCACAGCGACCGAAAGCAGCTAGCGATCAACTCGGAATGACCACCCATGTTGGGAGGTATGCTAATGATTCTCAGGACTGTGCTGGTAAAACATACGGAAACACATTCCTGATGCTGGAGTATACACAGAAAAAGAAGCTTGGGTCTTATATATGTTATACATACAGTATAGCAGAGCACTAACAGTTTCATTTAAGATAATGTCACACAGTCATATAAAACAGAGGATGTGAAAGATGGCTTAATCTCTAAAACACAGAAACGTCATAATGATTAAAAGACTTAGAACTCGCAATCGTAGAATATAAATTAATTATCTAGATCCAAAAATTAAAATTTCACATCACTGCTTATTAAGGCAATATGTAATTAAGGATTGCAGGAATGCATTAAAAACCACTCACAGGGAGGTTGGGAGGGGGGGGGGGGGGGTTATGAAATAAGCCCATCCATGCAGCATGTGAGGAGGGAAGTAAGCACTAATGCGATTCCTCCCTTCTAATTACTGCAAAAAGTAGTTTATATATCTGCTGTGGTCCTCCATACATACATACATTCATGGGAAACTTCAAAATCATGTGGTTTCAGGAGATATCCCATAAATATTAACTAATAGAAGGCCCCTAAATGTTAGATCTGAGTCTCCACGCATTATTATGTATCACTGGTTTCCTAATTAAATTTGGGTGCAGCTATCTGTCATCCATCTGACCCCAACTTCCAATTCCTAGATAACTTTTCTGCCAGGCTCCTCCCCTTTCTCATCTCCAACATTCCTTCCCTTGTCCTTTTTGACAACAACATCCGGAAAGACTATCCCACCGCTGCTGTTGCTTCAAAACTTTTCTCCCTTTCTCTCTCTTTTGGTCTCACCTAGTGGACTGTTCCCCCTTGCTTTATAGCAGTCTCTCCCTCCCTCCCTCCCTCCCTCCCTCCCTCCCTCCCTCCCTCCCTCTCTCTCTATAGTGTTGTCCCCTTGCTGTGACATAACTGATTTCACCAACTCTCCATTATCTTTATCTGAACAATATCTCCTTTAGAGCTCTTGTTCCAACCCTATTTTCATCCTCTCTGGATAACTTTTTGCCCTCACCTCAATCCTTCCAGCTGTGTCCAGGCTCTATTTCTCTACAATTTCACGCTTACTTCTGCCCTGAACTCTGTTGTCCCAGCTGTTACTCTTTTTTTCTCTGTTGATCCACATCCCAATTTTGTAACTCCAGACTCACCTGTAATCTCCAAAAATGCTCTTGCACTGTTGAGTGCCATTGGAGAAATTTACACTTTCACGCTCACTTCAAATTCATCCTTCATTCAATGCAATCTTACTCTAAGTATATAATTTCCACCCTGTATTCCAAACCCAATGTCTATTTACTACCTTCTACGCACTCCTTTGCCTCCCCCTGTCTCTTATGCTCCTCCCTCCAACACACTTGAATTACAAAATGTATGCTTTTTGACAGGATATCTCCTACCTTGGACTTAATCATCTCTCTCTCCTATCTGTCTCCAACTGCCTGCCTGCCTTTCCCTCAGTACTGGGGATGAAGTCTGTGCTCTAATTTTCTCCTTCTTCCACTTGTCCCTGTGGGATGAAGTAATCATGTTGACCATCACAATGTTGACAGTCAAAAAGTCAACACCATAATGTTGAATGTCATAATGTAAACATGGTTAAAATGTGTACACCAAACATATTGACACCTGCAAAATGTTGGCACAGTCACCAAGTCAACATATGGAATGTTAACACAGTGAAAATGTTGACAATATAAATATTAGAGTTAGGGTTAAGGTTAGGGATAGGGCTAGAGTTTGGTTAGGGTTAAGGTTGGGCAAGAGTTTAGGTTAGTGTTAAAAATGGCAGTCAACATTATGAACTGGTCAACACATTGGCTATTGACATTTTAAACAGTCAACATTTTGTTAGTGTCGACATATTGTAAGTAGACATTGTGATTGTCAATATTGTGAACATATCAACATTTTTTCTGATGACAGATTGTACCAGTTGACCTGTTGCACCTGTCAACACTATAGTGTCTTGATAATAACTGTTGACATTGTGATCATTGACGAAACATGTCAAACCCATCACTATTCCCTCTTGCCTCCTTCATTCCTTTTCTCTTGAAGCCTGCTTCTTCCTTTCCCACCTTTTCAACCTGTCTTTCTGATCTAGTACCATTGCCTATTGCTCTTTCTTCTCTCTTTGCCTCCTAGATCCGTAAGCAGATTGTCTATCACTGTCTCACCACTTTCCTTTCCTCCCTCTCTCTCCTGAACCCACTTCAATCTGGTTTTCCTTCTGTACATTCCATAGAAACTGCCCTCGCTAAGGTCACTAATGATCTCATTGCAGAATCCAAGGGTCATTACTCACTTTTTATCCTCTTTGATCTGTTTACCTCCTTTGACACTATGGACCACCCTATCCTCTTTCAGATACTCATTCATTAATCTCAGATACTCTGTCCCCTCATGGTTAAACTCTTAGCTTTTTAACTGCTCTACTCTGTCTCTATTCCTTTCATTCCACCTCCCCTCTCACCTGTCAGTGTACCAAAAAAGGGTCTTTCCTTACCTCTGTTAAGTTTGTTTAACTTACAGGGAAATGCTATACCTTACAATACTATGGTTCGGGCCGCTGCGGCCGCTGAATGCAGATAATACCCCTACGATGTGAATGCACATAGCGTATACACTCCGACACGCTATGTGCACTATACAGCGACACGTGTGGGTGAATACACTTCCATACCCAAACAAGAATGGAATGCGACACCAGTTGTATATGTTATGTTGTGGTCCAACGCAGCAACAAATATTTACTAAAAGGGATATACACAGACATACAACAATATCACAAGAGAAGAGCTACAACCAATAGTACATACCTTTGTTCGTCTACGCCTCCCGGATCCGGTCCTCAGTCAGTCTTAGCAAGATGACCTTCAGAGAATTAGACTGAGACCGGCCAGGAGGCCTTGCTTTTATACAATGGTCCAAAACACAATACAAAGGAAACTGTAAGCTCTTCTTCCATAGGTCAAGGGGCAGGTCATTTACAGTACATGAGGGGTCATAGGCTGGTTTGAATAGGTGGGCGATGCCTGGACCAGGTGTACTTGCCGAGGTCCTCCACTGGGTTCCCGCCGAATATCACGAGTACAGTAATTACAGTAAGTTATGAATATTGTATTCCTGCGCATATCTATGCACAGGAGCATGCTATAATCTGCAAACTGCAATCGGAATGTAGCCCTTGAAATACTGTACATCTGGATACCAAACACTATGTCCTAACCTAGATCTGTCCCCTCACATCCTGTAAAGCTCGATATCTCTGTTGTTCTATTTACTAAGTAAATGTAATTTGCTGGTGTGGTGAGTGTAGACTATGCGTAAGTTATGCACTATGTGGATAAAATATTAGATATGTCTTTGTGGCTTTTCTATGCAAATGCATATGCTACCGTATTTACTCATACCATGCACTAATACGCAGGGCTTCACAAGCCAATGTACGCAGCATGCGGGTATGCGCACACACGGCCGAACACGCACCCGCACAGAGGCCACTCTGTGTGGTGTTTACACGTGTTGAGTGTGGGTGTAATATTTTCGACTTCGACAGTCCACCTTTTGGCAGTAAACAATAACTGCCATAAATTACTAATAACAATGAAAATATTTCCTATACAATATGCACAACGTTCGAGTATGTACCTTAGAACAGGAGGAAGAGATGTAGATGGGAAATGTATGGCCTAGTGGGAAAGCAAAAAGCATGTATGTATAAGTAAATGTTTGAGGGGGACGTATCATTGTGCCGTGTAAATTCTATTAAAGCTTCAAGGTTCTGCGAAGTATACATTTAATCCTTCTCATCCCGTATTAAGGGTCTGTACATGGTCAAACAAACATTACCGAGCACTTTCTAGACAAGGGCTTTTCGCCCTCACCTTGTTCGGCTTCTTATAATAATAAATGGGGAGCACAAATATCTGATGATACATGCGGGGAGATGTATGTGTATGCCATTATGTGTGGATAACGTTTATCGGCTATGTGTGTTATTAACTGAAGATTGCAGAGATGAGGGTAAGACATATAAAGGTACATACTCATTAATCAGGGTACACTAATGTCATTTCCGGATGTAGATCTCTGGTTAAAGGGGAAAATAAAGAGAGATGGTAAAAGAAACAGGCCATGAAATTCATTTACACTCCTTATCACAACACTGTTTCTATGGTTGGGTCATATATCAAATCTGCCGCATTTACAACGCACCCGCTCCTTAGACTCATCAAATTTGTATCACGTCTTTTTCGCTGCGTCAAAATTCGAACACATTTAAATATCAGGCCGATAATTATGACAACACCCAGGATACAGTGGAGAAACTTTCCCACAATTGCAAGCACACTTTATGCCCACTCTCCTAACCCAGAGAACCATTTGCTTGGGTTCAACCATGAGGTCCATCCGGTCAATTCATTACCCACAGCCGCTAACGTGAGATTGTGTTTACTTCTGAACTCCCACTTCAACTGCAAGATCTCGTCCATCTTTTGATCGATGATCTCCGTTGGGTCCTCAGTACTGTTAGTAATATACGTGCAGCACTTCACACCATATAGAGTCACCAAAGTAACACAATACCCACCTGTCACGGCCGTGACATAATTTAAGACCATCCTGTGCTGGACCAGTTGCTTCTTGTAGGCCTGTAGTTCCCTACCCGTATACCTGAAGGTGTCATCATACATCTCAGTGATATTACCTATCACGTTCGCTAATGCATGGATGTACCTATAATTTATAATTCCTCTGGCAGTATGGGTGATATCTAATGCAAGAAGAATCTGAATCCCGGTAGATTCATGGATCAAATTAGAGGCTGCAAGCTCTCCCCTGTCTATGAGGTGTCTCTTGAAAATGTGTTCGAAGTGGGTGTGAGTATAAGGAGGCGGAGCGCTGGGGTGAATATCTTTCATTTTGTCATGTGCAATGGTCATGACCTCTGGTAGTACTCTGCCTATGTAACACAACCCTTCAGAGCTTGGAGTAAGCCACTTGTACACCTTCCTTCCACATATGAAATAGGTGTCATCTGGAAGAACATAGGGGACAAAATGCGTCAAGATCATATCACAAATAACTTTCATGAAGAAACCCGTCCCCAGCTCTTCCATCTGTTAGATACAAGTATCAGGCTGGATGATGTACGCACAATATCCCTGTGACACTTTTCCAGTCCACATGGTTTTTATCCCACGTGTATACCTGTATCGGTAGTACTTCCCACTTGTGGCTATCCCACGTACAAGTTCAGAGTTGATGGGTTCTTTATCAGCTCTATGTGAGAAGGTCATTGTCTGATTGTTCCATGTCACTTCCCAATTTCCTGGTTTCTGAAAATTGGACACGTTGAAACACAGTAGTGACCTATCTACATGGTACTGGTAGAGTTTTAAGCTAGGGGGTCTAGATATATTGAATTTTCTGTCCACCGGTCTCCCCCCATGTAATTCGAGTACCTCATTTACTGTTAAGGGGTATGGCAATAATCCCGATTTACTCTGTCCTTGAGGTACTTGTGAGCACACCCAGCACTCTGTTTGGTTTAAGACTGTACCCACTAATGAGTGATAATGGATGTCCATCAATATTGATATTATTGTTTGACTGAAGATGGATGCACCCATCTTCGACTATGTTATCGCAGTACTTACATATGCAGTATTCATCAGACAATAACCCTTCACATTGCCTCCGAGCTCCGTGACTACCAGATCTCTTACTTATACCAGCTTTGACCAAAGTGATGGACTGATCCTGGGGTCCTACGAATTCATCCTCTCCATCAGAACCCATTCCAGATCCTTGCTTGACTTCTCGGGGGGCCCTCACAAAAACAAATTGTCCTGATCAAAAATAGAATCACTAGAAAAATCCGGAATACAGTCTCTTGATGTGGATCCACAAACCGTCCTTGATTTTGCTTTTCACCATGCTCAGGTGCCGTTCAACAGTCCTGCCTTTCAGCCTTCCCGGAACAGATTCTCTAGTGATATGAAGTTTTGTTCACCTTTCTCTTTCTCACGAGTTTTCTCCGGGTCAATGACTCTCTTGCAGTGGGACGAGTGGACCCAAGTCTCTCTCTCGGCAACCTTCAGTGCTGTCGTGCTGGTCAACAAAACTTGATACGGTCCTTCCCACTTGTCAATGAGGCAACCTGAGCGTAGAAACTTTCGAATCATCACATAGTCCCCAGGTTCAATGTCATGACAATTACTGTTTGGTAGGTCAGGAATCACCAGTTTCAGATTCCTTTGCTGATTTCTCAGTTGCTTGCTCATCCTAACCAAATATTGCACAGTCATTTCATTATTGCACTTCAGATCATCCTGGGGGTCTATCATTACATGGGGCTGTCGTCCAAAAAGAATTTCAAAGGGTGATAAGTTAAGCGGTGACCTGGTAGTGGTTCTGATGCTGTACAACACTAGTGGCAGTGCCTCCGGCCACAACAGTCCAGTTTCAGCCATCACTTTGCTCAGCTTGTTCTTAATAGTGCTATTCATTCTCTCCACCTTCGCACTGGCCTGTGGCTGGTAGGGACTATGCAGCTTACTATTAATACCCATAAGTTTGCACATGACCTGAAAGACTTCACTCTGTCTGGATCCTGTATGGCTGTCAGAAGCCTTTTGATGTGTGATGCATGCGCCACAGGTGTGCCAGCTGCCGTCATGAAATCTCTGAGGCGCCACAGGGCCCCTAAATCATACACCACTCAAAAGGCATATCTAGAGTCCGTGTATATATTAGCTGACTTACCCTTTGCCAACTCACATGCTCTGGTCAGTGCTACCAGCTCAGCGACTTGTGCTGAGTGAGGTGGACCAAGGGGTTCAGCTTCTATGATACCTTCGTCATCTACAACTGCTTATCCGGTGCACAGGTCTCCCGAGTCTGTCTGTCTGTGGCAACTACCGTCAATGTAGAAGGTAAAGTCTATGCCTTCCAGTGGGTTGTCACTGATTTCAGGTCTCACAGTGAAAGTCTGGTTCAGGTATTCCATACAATCATGCGTATCAGTGTCTGCACTAAATCCTCCCTCACTATCATTCTCATCCCCCACCCTTTGTGCATGACAAGGCACACTTGGCAAGTAAGTTGCAGGATTTAGTATGCACACCTCTTTATGGTGATGTTTACAGGGGCCATCAGTGATAGTTCCCACTTTGTAAACCGAGCGGATGAGACATGTCTGGTTTGGGCGGAGTTTAGCAAGGCTGATACTGCATGAGGTGTATGGATTGTCAGGTTGTGTCCTAACACTACGTCTTCACTTTTACTTACCAACAAAGCTATGGCTGCAACACTTCGTAGGCAAGTGGGGAGAGACCGTGCTACAGTGTCCAGCTGTGCACTGTAGTAGGCTACCGGTCTGCTGGCATCACCATGTTTCTGGGTTAGGACTCCTGCCATGCACCCAGCACTCTCAGTACCATACAACTCAAAAGGTTTCCCATAATCTGGCATCCCCAATGCTGGTGCTTGTGACAAGCACTCTTTTAGTCTCTCAAACGCCAGCTCAGACTCCTCTGTATGAGAGACCCATACTGGTTTGTTTGAAGAGACCATTTCTTGCAGTGGTAGTGCCAGAACAGAGAAGCCCGGAATCCAGTTCCGACAATACCCGCACATTCATAGAAAGGTGCAAATTTGTTGCTGGGTTTGCGGCAGAGTCATGTCGTGGATGGCCTGTATCCTGTCTGTGGTCAGGTGTCTGAGTCCTTGCATTAAGCAGTGTCCAAAGTATTTAACCCTAGTCCGGCACAACTGCAATTTATCCTTAGAAACCTTGTGTCCTGTCTGGGAGAGATGAAACCGAAGCTGTTTAGTGTCTCCCAGGGACGACTCGAATGAGTCAGAGCATAACAACAAGTCATCAACATATTGTATCAGCAACGACCCATTCTCAGGTTGAAAGGATTGCAAACAGTCATGTAGGGCCTGGGAGAAAATACTTGGGCTGTCAATGAAACCTTGGGGGAGATGGGTCCAGGTGTACTCTACTGCCCTGTAGGTGAAAGCAAAAAGGTACTGACTGTCGGGGTGAAGAGGGACAGAAAAAAAGCAGAACAGAGGTCAATCACAGTGAAGTACTTAGAGATGGAAGGAATCTGCCTGAGGATGACCACTGGATTGGGCACTATGGGGAATTGGCTCTTGACTATCTTGTTTATCCCCCTTATATCCTGCACTAGCCTGTAACCCCTCCCCCCACTCTTTTTCACAGGGAAGATGGGACTGTTGGCCGTGCTGGACATCCTGACTAGGATGCCCTGCTGTAGCAGCCGTTCTATGATGGGGTATACTCCTAATTCCACCTCTGGTTTCAGAGGGTACTGTTTTTTTTTTTTTTGAGCTATCCTGCCATCTTTTATTTGCACTACTACTGGGGCTACATTCACCATCAATCCAGTGTCCTGTCCATCTTTGGTCCATAGGGATCCCGGTATTTGTGAGATCATTTCCTCTAACTGTGATGGATATTTGTCTAGAACGGTAGCGTGTAACATTAGCCTTTGAGGGGTGTCTAATATATCTTGTACTTCCTGTGCATGGTTTTCAGGGATATCTAAAAACACACCATCAGGGGTACAATATATGACACACCGCATTTTACATAACAAATCTCTGCCTAGTAAATTAGTCGGAGCCGATGCAGCCAACAGGAAAGAATGTTTGGTATGCAAGGGCCCTATCGTAATCTCTGCAGGTCTACTCAAAGGGTACTGCTGCACTTTTCCTGTTACTCCCATTGCCGAAATCATTTTGCCCTTGGTCATTACACCTTTTGTGGAGTTTAGTACAGATCTGGCCGCCCCTGTATCTACAAGAAAAGGTTGTGGTGTACCAGCTACGTTGACCATGACCTCAGGTTCACCTCCAAGGCCAGCAATTAATTTTACCGCCTGCAGACTGCAGGTATGAACTGACCTCTATTGTGGTTTTGGGCCCTCCTGCAGAGCATTGGCAGCTACTATATATGTGGGGGATAGCTGTGAGTTTTCGGAAGCCTGCCAGTCCCTCCTTGGTGGGTACCTCCGTGTTTCCCCTCTATGTGGCTCGTAATCTCTATCTCATCAATGTGTTTGATAGCTTGGCTTGTGTTGTTGTCTAGCGGGTCTATACTTATTATGTGTCCCTGTACTCCTACAGTTCCTGGCAAAGTGTCCCTCCTTTTTGCAGGCATAACATACTATTAACCTGTTTCCAGTTTTCAAGGGTCTAGGGTTGTGGTTGGTTAGACATTCCTTCAAGAGCCTGGATACTTACCAGCATCAACCTATCCCCTTGCAACTCCTTGTGCTTGAGGATATTACGGTCGTGTTCGATAGCAGACTCTCAAAGGGCATCTACCGTAATTCCCCTCCAATTTGGCAAAGAGGTTTGTACTCTGGTTCTCAATGCCTCTTTGAGCCCGTCCATTAGAACAGAGACAGCTACCTCCCTGTGGTTGGCATTTTCCATTATATCCCCTATCCCAGTGTATCTAGCCATTACCTGTAAAGCTCTATGGAAATATTCGGATGCCTTTTCACTTTCTTTTTGTCTTTTGGAGAAAATTTTATTTCACTTGACAACGGTGGGGAAATACAATCCTAGTTGTATGTTAATTTGCCTAATATTCTCCTGATTGTATTCATCAGTGAGAGGCACGTCTGCATCTAGCTTGCAGTCTGTTATAAATTTCTGGATGTCAATATTTGAGGGTAGGCTCGCTCGTAACACTATCCGCCAATCTTTGTTTGTGGGCTCATGGGCATTGCCCAGCTCTTTAATAAATATCTGGCATCCTATTAGATCTCTCCTGGGATCTGGGAATTCTGACATAATTGACCTCAGTTCAGACTGGGACCATGGACAATGCTTTGCAATGTTCCTGATGGGGGTTACTCCCTGGTTATCAGTTCTCCCATTGGGGACTGCTATTACCTGGACTGGGTTTAACTCAACCACTTCACTTTTGTTTGTGTCTGCGCGGGGGGCTACTGTCTCTGCATAATGAACAGTCCCGTACTTACCTGTGGATATGATCTCACCCTTTCCTCCAGTGGAGGGTATTGCCGCTGCTCTTACTGGTTGGGCCGTGCCCACCTGAGTTTCCTGTATGATGGCTGCCAGGGAGAGGGATGAGATCACGCTGGGCTCGTCGTCTTCCTCAGAACTACAACCTTTGGGAACATTTAGAACTGGGTACAACTTGCATGGGTATGATTAGTACAATTTGTATGTGTGTTCCTATCATTTACTGATATACCATTGGTTGTAGCTATCTTCTCTCCATTGACATATGGCGGTGGTGGTGCTGTCGCATTCACATTCCTGTTTGGTTTGGAATTCGCTGTGTGAGCAAGTTCCCTTTGCATATCTCCCTCTTGTTGCCATATGTTTAAACAGTCGTTATGTCTGGTCCTTTGTTTCTTAGATTTTTAGATTTGATCAGACATATTCTATTCCTAACATTCTGCAGCACCTCTGGTTCAAAACTACCAACCCTAGGAAATGATGCCCTATCATCCACTGTCATTCTCACCCATTCGTCACAAAAAGCCTCTCCGTGTGGACCATACTTCCCACACATTATCAACCGAGCGGACCCTCTTGGCCTCAACTCTCCAGCCTGAACCCTGGCTGCCACTGGCAGTACCACGACTCACTCCAATAGTGACCACCGCGTACCCAGCGAAAGGATCTCTACCAGGCCCCTCTTCACTGTAAGTATTGACGTATTAACAGCAATAAATCAATACGCCACCTTTTTCAGTGGAGGTTAAAAATCAGCCTGATCTTTGTGGTTTCTTTCCACAGAAATTCCGCCTGGGAAACGTCACCAAGCCTTCCTATGGACTTCCACCTGGAATATTTCCTGAAAGAGTCAGCGAAAAATTCCTTCTACTTTACACAAATCACTTCTGCGTCTGCTCCACACAGTGCGTAAGATGGCGCAATTGTGAAAAGAACGCAAATGGTATCACGTTGCGCCATGTATCACACACACAGAGGTGTGGTCCAATCGCACGGCCTATAGATACTTGTTATCTATATGCCCTACGATCACGGGAGTCGAATTCACAAGCTGCGCTCCACATCGGACAGTTACTTACTATTGTATAAATATGTCTTCTATCCCGCCTTTAAATGTATTCCTATTGTGTGGTTAAACTTGCGCTCGCTACTTCACGCAACCTTGCGTAAGCTTGCAACCATGCACATCCCTGCACCACGTGCGCGTTCCTGCACGCTTACCTCACGTACCGTACCACGTGTACACCGTGTGTTCGCAACTTAATATACCACACTTATCACGATCAATGTGAGCAAAATTCTACTGCCCACTACACAATACACTTTTGTTCCTTACACCCGCTGGAAGTCGCCCACAAGGGTAATCCTCCTTTGAGTGTTTACCTAAACTTTTAGGCCGGAACTGCGTTTTGTGTTTTTATAATTACTCCCTTAACAAAATATATCAAATATATAACAAATAAACGTATCTGATTCTATGCAGATCTATAATGACTATTATAACCTATGGCAACAATATGTGAAAATGTATGCAAACTATCAGTATGCTTTGTGCGCGTTTTCATGCCAAAAATTACACACCAAAAAAATAAATGGCTTTTCCCTGTTGTCCCTCGGTTTGCTCTAGCATCTCTAAGACTATACAGAACAGATGTAGTCTAACAACATTAGATAGTTTTAAACACAATATAAAATTACTTAAGGCGCATCTCCACCCTTTTTTGGTAGACCAAAGTCTGTTAGGCCCTGCAAATCGTGAGTATGTGGTGAACCGGACGAGACACCAACTGTTAAGTTCGTTTACCTTACAGGGAAATGCTATACCATACAATACTATGGTTTGGCCCGCTGCGGCCGCTGAATGAAGATAATACCCCTATGATGTGAATGGACGTAGCGTATACATGCCGACACGTTATGCGCACTATACAGCGACACGTGTGGGTGAATACACTTCTATACCCAAACAAAAATGGACTGCGACACCAGTTGTATATGTTATGTTGTGGTCCAACGCAGCAACAAATATTTACTAAAAGGGATATACACAGAAATACAACAATATCACAAGAGAAGAGCTACAACCGGATCCGGTCCTCAGTCAGTCTTAGCAAGATGACCTTCAGAGAATTAGACTGAGACCGGCCAGGATGCCTTGCTTTTATACAATGGTCCAAAACACAATACAAAGGAAACTGTAAGCTCTTCTTCCATAGGTCAAGGGCAGGTTATTTACAGTACATGAGGGGTCATAGGTTGGTTTGAATAGGTGGGCGATGCCTGATCCAGGTGTACTTGCAGAGGACATTTTGGCGCTGTGTGCAAAAAACAGCATCGGCGCGCCCCCCCCATATACAATTTTTATATATATATATATAAAATCAATCACCCCTCTACACATGCACACACAATTAGCAGCTTTACACACAATGGGGGTGATTCAGACCTGATCGCTGTGCTGCCAGATACAGACATGTCCCCAGTGCCAGATACATACATGTCCTCAGTGCCAGATCCATACATGTCCCCCAGTGCCAGATACAGACATGTCCCCAGTGCCAGATACAGACATGTCCCCAGTGCCAGATCCATACATGTCCCCCAGTGCCAGATACAGACATGTCCCCAGTGCCAGATACAGACATGTCTCCAATGCCAGATGCATACATGTCCCCAGTGCCAGATCCATACAAGTCCCCAATGCCAAATACATACATGTTCCCCAATGCCAAATACATACATGTCCCCCAGTGTCAGATACAGACATGTCCCCAGTGCCAGATACAGACATGTCCCCAGTGCCAGATACAGACATGTCCCCAATGCCAGATACAGACATGTCCCCAGTGCGGAATACATACATGCCCCCAATGCCAAATACATACATGTCCCCAGTGCCAGATCCATACATGTCCCCCAGTGCCAGATCCATACATGTCCCCAATGCCAGATACAGACATGTCCCCAATGCCAGATACAGACATGTCCCCAGTGCCAGATCCATACATGTCCCCAGTGCCAGATCCATACATGTCCCCCAGTGCCAGATACAGACATGTCCCCAGTGCCAGATACAGACAAGTCCCCAGTGCCAGATCCATACATGTCCCCCAGTGCCAGATACAGACATGTCCCCAGTGCCAGATACAGACATGTCTCCAATGCCAGATCCATACATGTCCCCAGTGCCAGATCCATACATGTCCCCAGTGCCAGATCCATACATGTCCCCCAGTGCCAGATCCATACATGTCCCCAGTGCCAGATCCAGATATGCCCCCTGTAGCACTGCTCACCGCTGGCTGCCGCCAGGATCCTCTTCTCCTGACACCGCCGCCGAGCTTCACTGATCCTGGCTGACGCTGGGCTCTTCTGCTGCTGGCTGCCGCCGGGGTCCTCTTCTCCTGTCACCGCCGCCGGGCTTCACTGATCCTGGCTGACGCTGGGCTCTTCTGCTGCTGGCTGCCGCCGGGGTCCTCTTCTCCTGTCACCGCCGCCGGGCTTCACTGATCCTGGCTGACGCTGGGCTCCTCTGCTGCTGGCTGCCGTCGGGATCCTCTTCTCCTGTCACCGCCGCCGGGCTTCACCGATCCTGGCTGACGCTGGGCTCCTCTGCTGCTGGCTGCCGCCGGGGTCCTCTTCTCCTGACACCGCCGCTGGGCTTCATTGATCCTGGCTGATGCTGGGCTCCTCTGCTGCTGGCTGCTACCGGGGTCCTCTTCTCCTGAAACTGCCGCTTGGATCCACTGATGGCCGGGTTTCTCTGCTGCCGCACTATCTCAAATATGGCGCCAGTTTGCCCACGCCTGATTTTAGCAATATGACAAGCTGGCTGATGGCGGGGGGGGGTGTTGCTGCCGATGGTGCGCCTTCAGTGCATGTGCGCTGTGGGCAATGCACCATCGGCACACACCTAGTTACGGCACTGCATCTGGATGCCAAACACTATGTCCTAACCTAGATCTGTCCCCTCACATCCTGTAAAGCTGGATATCTCTATTGTTCTATTTCCTAAGTAAATGTAATTTGCTGGTGTGGTGTGTGTAGACTATGTGTAAATTATGCACTATGTGGATAAAATATTAGATATGTCTTTGTGGCTTTTCTATGCGAATGCGTATGCTACCGTATTTACTCATACCACGCGCTAATATGCAGGGCTTCACGAGCCAATGTACGCAGCGTGCGGGTATGCGCACGCACGGCAGAACACGCGCCCGCACAGAGGCCACTCTGTGTGGTGTTTACACGTGTTGAGTGTGGGTGTAATATTTTCGACTTCGACACCTCCCATCTCTTCTCATTCACTTCAAGATCTCAACAGCTCCATCAGACTACAATACCACCTCTATGTTGATTACAACCAAATTTACCTCTCCTCTCATGACCTCTGTCCTCTTTCATGTCTCTCTCTTTCTCGTATCTCCTGCTGGATTTTGTAGCACTGTCTCAAACTCAACATGTCCAAATGAGAACTCAGAAATAAGATATTGGATGCCACCAAAACAGTCACCCATGTACTTTAACATTATCTACCTGAACTACTGTCTTGCCTTCCTCTGATCTTTATCTTAACTTCAATGCATGATTAATGCTGTCCATCTCATTTATCTCTCCCATCACTCTGTGTTGGCCTCACTACCCTGCCAACTACTTCACATACTCGCAATCCACCTCAGAGTACAGAGTAAACTCTTTGTTCTGAGCCATGGCAGTTTTGCATTTTGGTTATGTATTTTATGTTTTACTTCTGTTTCTGTTCCCTTGGCTTTTGTGGGGTGTCCGGTGTCCACCCTTAAGGAGAGGTTACTGTTATGAACCACAAGCAGTGGTTCATTCCTCTTCACTTTCTGTTCATGTTTTTTATGTTATAGTTCTCTTGCAGGCCAGGATTTCCCTTTGCTCTGGTTTAGAAGACTCTTGTTGGCCGCCGGTGGTGAGTCTGTGTTATTGCAGCCTGTTTCCATGTGTTTAGCCTCACCTGTCTGTTAATTGCACCTGTCAGTTTGGAGTCGTGCAGCAGGGCAGCTGCATGACATAATTAATTAGGGTCCCTGCTGTGATTGGAGGTATTCCTTGTTATATTCTCCCTCACTGCCTGACACAGACGCCGGTGATAGCTTCTGTCTAGCTGCTTCCTGCCTTGAAGCATTCCTGTCCAGGAGTCCTGTGGCTTTGCCTGTGTCTAGTCCAGTATCCTGCCTTGAAGCATTTCTGTCCAGGAGTTCTGTGGCTTTGCCTGTGTCTGATCCAGTATCCTGCTTCTTGGTGTCCACTGGTCTGTCGTTTGGAATTCTGCCTGTCTTCCGGTCCTGAGAGCCTGTGTCAGCTACTTTGGGGGTTCCTGTCCTTTTGTTAGTATTCGTACCGGTTTTGTGAGTAGCGGCTTCGCCGCGTCCCTCGGCCTAGGCCGTAGCTACCTGTTGCTTTTGCTTTGGATTTTCTGCAGAGGGTTCTGCATGTGCTGTCCTCACCGGAACACAGCGGTGTTGTGTCGGCGTGTGGACAGCACTGCCTTTGTTGTAGTTTTTGTCTTGGAGACTGTGCCGCACATACTTTATTTATGTTCTGTAGCACCCCTAACTGGGTACTTCCTTCTCTAGTTAGAGGTTCCCCTTGTCATTGCCCCATCTCAGTCTATGCCTTGTCTCCAACTAAGACCGAGGGGCATCGGAGTTGGGCAGACATAATCCACCCTTCAAATGCAGCTGCCGTGGGCCCAAGAAACCATAGTCACGCAGGCGTAGGCTGACAACGATGGTGAGACAACGGAGTTAGGGATCCTTGGGGGTGCTGCTGAGCTCCGTTTATATTGCAGCTTGTGTTCCAGTGCTTGGGGCTTGTCCACCCTGAGTACCGAGTACTGCGAACGTAACACTCTTCAATCTCACATATAAAGCCCTTAAGTAGGCCGCTTTCTCTACATATCCAACTTCATTTCTGTCACACTTCCTCATGTCCTCTACATTTATCCATTGATTGTCGTCTCACGTCAACTCTAGGCAGCTCTTCTCACTCTCACATCCATGATTTCTACTATACTTTAACACTGCTATGGAACTCTCTTCATCTCTCTATCACACTTTCTTTCAGTATCAGCACCTTAAATGGATTATTAAGACTCACCTTAAGGATTATTATTGTTATTATTATTACATTTTATTTATAGGGCACCACAAGTGTTTTGCAGCACTGTACAAAGGACAGCACAGGGAGACAAAACTTAACATTACAGTAAATAAATAACAAAAATAGAGTACAGGTAACAAAGAGCACCACAATTCTCAAAACATAATACAGCTTAGATATAAGTAGCAAATGAGTGATCAGCGTACTTCTAGGAGCTGGTGGCCATAGATAGAGATGAGCCTTTACCAGCAGGAGAGAAAGCGGGTAAAGGTGGTCGCTGAGCAGGAGAGGGCTGTGAGTGAAATGTGTTGAGAAGAGGGTTTTGACAATAAGAGGAAAGAGGGCCCTACTCTGAGGAGCTTAAAATCTATTAGGAAGGGGCTATAGACAGATGGCATGAGTCAGGGGGATGAAGGAGCAGCCTCAGGACTAGGTTATGTATCGCAAGGATGCGCTTTGATGAATAGGTGGGTTTTCAGTGCCCGTTTGAAGCTTTGCAAGTTTGGGGAGAGTCTAATGGAGCGGGGAAGCGCGTTCCACTGAAGGGGTACAGCACGATCATAAAAGTCCTCCTCATCACACAATACTCTACTCCTCTGAACTCCTATATACTAATTTTCTCTGCACATCTTCACTGGGTATACTCTTCCCTTTACACTGTAAATTCTCATTGGCTGGGCACTCTTCCCCTGTTCTGGTTTCCTAGCACTAATCCCCAACACCAGTGTGCCTCTGTTCCCCTGCTACCGACTCCCCATCAGAGAATATAATCCTCTGTGTCCATCCACTTTGTAGTTACTGGATCACTGATTTCCAATTTATTTCCTACTGCTCCACTCATTTTAAATTGCTTGTCTTCACTAGCCATAATGAGTCACTCTACCCTTCGGCTCACTACCCGCATTAACTCTACTCTGTGTTTTTTGCATTGTTTTGTTATAGTTATTCTCTTTATTGATGTTCAATTTCGTATGGTGCTGTAGATACCTTGTGGTTGCCATTTAAACAAAAGATAAGAATAATAACAACCAATTTATTTATTAATTTAATTTGTACTTTAATGGCCAAACAATTTTTTACATTCTCGAAGTGCATTGTTTTTTTTTAGTATGTATTGGGCTTTATTTAAAACTATTGGAATAAATAATGTTTCACAATGTCGAAGTCAAAAATATCACACCTACACTCTACACATACAAACACCATTCAGAGTGGCCTCTGTGCGGGTGAGTACTCGCGGTGCGGGCGCATACCTGCAAGCTGTGCACATTTGCTCTTGAAGCCCTGCATATTAGCACGTGGTATAAGTAAATACGGTAACATACGCATTCGCATAGAAAAGCCACAAAGCCATATTCAATATTTTATCCATATAGTGCATAATTTACACACAGTCTGTATACTCTTCAATGGCAAGTTATTGTGCGCACACATTATAATAAAATCACTCACACACATTCAAAGGTGATACTTCCAAGAACTCAATTATAAACAGTGTCTTGAATGTATCAGACTGTCTTGTTTACGCAAAGCTTTGTAATCATGGAAAATAGACCCTGTTCTATGGGGAATGTAAATACCTTTGTTTGCCCCCATTGTTTTAGAGTTGTATAGTGAGACAACAGATACTGGACTGTCATTGTTGCACTAGAAGTCAAGACAAACAAAAGAACAATATATCCTAGACAAGAACACAAGCCAAACCCTAACTTGATTAACAACCTACAAAACCACATACAAGACATTTACAGACCAGACATTTGATGTATGATATATCAGAGGTATAACATTTATAGTCTCATACATATAGCCTAAATACATCTAGCTCATGGTGATATATATATATATATATATATATATATATATCATAACTAATTGTAATAGCAGGAATATATATATATATATATATATATATATATATATACATATACACACATCTCGAGGATGGGAATAAGTAAATATATCATGTCTGGGATCATATTGTTCAGGGTCACATAAGCAGTAATTTCGGTGGGTATGAGGATATTGTCTCATATTGCAGCAATAAGTTATTAGTAATACCGGATTTATGCATGATAATGTATAGGTTTAACTGGTCTTGGGGCGGGAACTCAGATGTAAACAACAGTAATCATATCTCAGGACTTAGCCATCGCCCTCCGTTTGAGCTGACCAATGATCCCCAGTGCTCAGGATATGTCCCACCCCCGGACCAATGGAAGAAGAGTATACATTTCCCATTGTATTTTGTTTTGGACCATTATATAAAAACAAGGCCTCCTGGCCGGTCTCAGGTTAATTCTCTGAAGGTCATCTAGCCAGATTGACTGAGGACCAGTACTGGGTGGCGCAGGCAAACAAAATGTATGTATCCATTGGTTGTAGCTTTTCTCTTGTATTGTTGTATTTCTCTGTGAACCCCCTTTTAAGTAAATATTTGTTGCTGCTTTGGACCACAACATAACATATACAATTGGTGTCGCATTCCTTTCCTGTTAGGGGTTAAAGTGTATTCGGCCGCACGTGTAGCTACTTTGTGCTTACAGCGTGACGACATGCTTACGCAACGTGTACGCATTTCATAGAGGTTTAACACACACATGCTTAGAGGTCGCAGCGGCCTAAACATTTATGTATTAAGGTAGTGCTTTTTCTTCCTGTAAGTTAAACAAACTTTACAACAAACATAGGGAGATCCCAGGGATAGAGGGGTTTCAAATATGGATACTTTATCAGCATTTTATGCAATTATTAGGGAAGAATTGGGATATTTTGCTATGATTCAGGGCTACCTTGCCTTTTTTTTTTTTTGCCTGTCTTACACTTAATGTTGCAGTTTACTTACCAATGAGGAAGCTCTGTGCACTCCTTATTAAATATGCAAATAATTAAGTTTTAGATAGGAGACCTTCAACTGATAGCATTAGTTTGATGCCACTGTTAGACCAGAGCCACAGCTTACCACTGTCAGTTCTATCCAATGTTTGCTTAGCAGCAACTGTAGTTATCTCAGCTCTGTTCACTGCTGCTTGTTGGAGGTTATTAAGAAGCATTGTTATTGGCTCCAATGCATTTAAAAGGCAAGGAGGGATTAACTTCCTTGCCAGTTATAGTTTCCGACTTGGGACATTTTAGCTGTAATCCTGACGATTGTTGTTTCTGACAATTTTTCTGTCTTAGCCTTTGAAATTAGATGTTCCTGTTACCTTACCAGTTCTATAAATATCTGCTATTTTTCTGGATGGTTCAGTGGGTCTCACCTCATCACAGTGTTGGGTTTTTTACCCTACTATAGTGTTATGATCATCTTTGTGTATGTGATACTGTTGTAGAACCTATTGCCTGTTTTTCTTACATTTATTTTAATTTACTGTACTGTATTTATATTGAACCTTGCTTTTTGTTCTTTGTATTATTTCAGTATTAGACCTAATTTGTGTGTCCTGTATATCCTTTAATAATCACACTAACCATTGTTAAGTCATTACTATCCACACAACAGTCCGGGTGGCATCCAAATACCGGTAAGCATATCTAGTTATAATTAAAGCATATGCATTTTCTGGTTCTAGAGCATACTTGTCGACTTCCTGGCTGCTCTCTATGGGAGGGAGCAGCCAGGACAACTCAGCTATGGGAGGGCCGTGCGGGCTGATGTGTCACAGGAGGTGGGGTTTGAGGCGAGGGGATGGTAAGGGGGCATGGTGGCAGGGACACGTCATTGTAGCCATGTCCCTGCTATATAATGCCAAGATTACCGGCATCATACAGCAGGGAGCATGGCTAGGATGACGCAATTCTGCAAGAATTGCATCATCGGCTGCCCGGATCGCCCAAAGTTGGCGGCTAGGTTCTGGGGGTTGTTCAGAGATTATCCTTGTGGGCGGCTGGGATGGTGACGTGATTTTCGGGAGCCTCCCGACCGATCTGGGAGAGATGGCAAATATGTTCTAGAGGCTTATTCTGGTGTTACTAGTGTGATTCATATATGCCACTGTGTAATAGCTGTTTATTAATAGGCAGTGTTATTTTATAGACTGTGCTGTATAAATGATAGGTAGAAGCTGAATTTTTGCTATGAGCAACTTCTCCCCTGACAGTTATTAAACTTACTAGCTTTACCACCGAAGACCTCAACAATATTTTTGTTGTTCATGTTTTAGCTACAGTATATCTGCGTTGCAACGCTTGGCAGCACTTTGTCAGTAATAGAATCCCCTCCTAAGATACGAAAGCTGGTTAAGGGCCTAATTCAATGTTGATCGCAAAAGCAAAATCTTCCTCTAATTGGCAAAACCCTGTGCATTGCAGGGATGGGGGGGGGGGGGGCATGTAAAAATATAGCAGACAGTATTTACCCTGCACAGAAACAATATAACCCACACAAATCTAACTCTCTCTCTCTGTAAATGCTATATCTGTCCCCCATGTAGTGCACATGGTTTTGCCCATTAGAGGAAGATTTTGCTTTTGCAATCAACCTTGAATTAGGCTCTTTGGGGTATATTCAATTGAAGTCGAAAACTGGCGTCTGTCGAAAAGACTGCAGTTTTCAACTTTTTTTGGTCGAATCCTGATTCGACATATTCAATATTTTCAAAAATTTTCGACAAGTCGATAAATTCGACTTGTCGAAAAACACATGGTTTGGCGGAATACCCGCCGGTCCACGTGTTAATGTCGAAAACGGGGCCAAATCCGACAGGTTTTGGCCCCCTTTTCAACCATCTCAGTCCTACATCAAAATGATGTCGGACTGAGATGAGGACCCGGAGAAGGCGAGGGGGAAGAGCCTCAGGGAGACGGGGGGACAGCCGGCGGGCATATAGGAGACATCAGCGCTACAGTAGCGCTGCAGCTGGATGTCACTCACCCACTCGACCTCACGGCAGCTTCCACCCGGCTCCAGCACGCTGCTGGAGCCGGGTGGAAGCTGCCGTGAGGTTGGGTGGCTGAGTGACATCCTGCTGCAGCGCTACTGTAGCGCTGATGTCTCCTGTATACTCGCCGGCTGTCCCCCCGTGGCTCGCCCCCCTTGCCTCCTCTGCGTCCCAACTTAAATTCGACTTGAAAAAGTCGAATTAAGATGGGGATTGAATAGGGGTTGTCGGATCCATTCCGACAAATACATGTCGGAATGGATCCGACTTTAATTGAATATACCCCTTTGTGCAGCGATATGCATCAGTTATAAACCTGGCCGGAAAACTTGCCATTTGATAAATTCCACAATAACTGTCAAAATAGTCTTATGCAGTGGCGGTTGCAGCCCCTGGGCTGCAGCTAACACCACAAAATGTACAGGGGAGCCGGCTAGCACATATAAACATACATGCTGTTATGTATGTAATATATTGTAATGTCTATCACAGACCATTGCACTCAGGAAGTAGCATTCGGCTTCACTGTCCTTCAAAGCCTGACCCCAGACTCCTGTGAAACCTAGCCAGTGGGAGTCTGGGGTGATACCATAAGGAGAGTGATGCCTAATGCTGAGTTCCGGGTGCGTATAGCAGCTATTATACACAGCGCTGCCGTCCTGGGTTAAACAAGCCAGCACATATATTACATACATATTAACATGTATTTTTATATGTGCTAAGTGGCACCTACCTGTACAATATAGTCGGCGCTGCAGCCGCCGCTGGTATTATGTGCTAAATTTATCATACGTCCTAGAGGAAGCTGGGGACACTTCAAGAACCATGTGGTATAGACGGGATCCGCAGGAGACATGGGCACTTTAAGACTTTGAAGGGGTGTGAACTGGCTCCTCCCTCTATGCCCCTCCTCCAGACTCCAGTTTTAGAATTGTGCCCAGGCAGACTGGATGCACTTGGAGGATCTCTACTGAGTTTCTCTGAAAAGACTTTATATAAGGTTTTTTTATTTTCAGGGAGGACTGCTGGCAACAGCCTCCCTGCATCGTGGGACTTAGGGGAGAGAAGTCAGACTTACTTCTAGTGAGTTCAAAGGCTCTGCTTCTTGGCTACAGGACACCATTAGCTCCTGAGGGTTTGGAACACTAGGTACATCTAGGGGTTCACTCCCAGAGCCCGCTGTCACCCCCCTTGCAGAGCCAGAAGTCAGAAGACAGGTGAGTAGAAGAAGATAGAAGACTTCAGTGACGGCTTCTGAGGTATCGCACAGGGATCGCGCTGCGCGCCATGCTCCCACACACAGCGGCACTACAGGGTGCAGGGCGCAGGGGGGCGCCCTGGGCAGCATAAAAACTCCTCATTAAGGCTGGCAAAGTGGATAATAAGTGCCTAGGCACAAAATACTAACCCCCACCAGTGTAATTATATTAAAAAATAGCGGGGCTGAAGCGCGCCATTAAGGGGGTGGGGCTTAGCCCTCACAGATCTCATCAGCGCCATTTTCTCTTCACATAGCTGTAGAGACGCTGGTCCTTCCTCAACACTGCTGTACAAGTAACATGGTGGAAAAAAGGTGGGGGGGGGTTACAGTTAATTTGGTGCAAATATCAGTATTATAACAGTGCAACAGGTCTGAGGCTTTGTATTAATGTTTCAGAACTGGGTTTGAGCGCTGGGTTGTGAGCTGGCAAACTCCCTCTGTGTTTCAATGACAGGCTTTACTATGGGTCTGTCCCCTTTTTGCCCAGAGTGTCTGTGGGAGTCGGTACGCGTGTGTCGGCATGTCTGAGGCGGAGTGTTCTTCCCAGGAGGAGAGTGTGTTAGGGACACAAACGGCTGTGGGAGTGACCCTGTCTGCACCGCCGACTCCTGATTGGGTAAATGTGTTGAATGCCTTGAATGCTAATGTGGCTCTTATTAATAAGAAGGAAGAAAATTTGAAAGCGCTGACACTCTGTATATATATATGAAATATATTTTTATTATTTAAACTTCAAAGTTATTTAGTACCAAAGAATAAAATAATATTTAAAAGATATAAAATCAGCAATGCAATTAAAAACACATTCTTTTCTCCATATATTAAACCATGTTCATGACCCTCTTTTCTGGTCCCTAGAGACTGTTGGCAATTATTTGTTACCTTTATTCAAAACACAATTGTATCGATTCAGTCTCTGTGGAACAGAAAAGCTCCCAACTCCCTGCAACACAATAACTCTGCTAACTATGTAGCTAATTATACTAAACGAAAACACATACAAGGTTTCCAATTATAACACCATATCACTCCTTCTTATATGCTTTTAAAATAACATTATAATGTCCACAATCTGAGGTTTTTTTTAACGTGATATATGGATTTTGTTTTACCGTTCTGGCACCAGATTTTAATCAGTAGAATCAGCTGAAATATGTTGGAGCCTTTGACTCAAAGAAATTTAACAGTGTGCACGTTGCTAAGGTGTTTCAATTCTCCCTCAGCATAGAAAAAGTCAGTTGCACATATAGTGTTAACACATGGCCATGTATGTAGTTTTTATGCAGTTTTTATGTATCAACTTTACCCTTCTTAATGTCCGTGGAGAATTTGCGCTGGTCAATAGAACTCCCGGCTCTGGTAGCAAAATTCCGTTTAGTTGAGCCAAATCTGGAGGTCTAGATCCAGTTCCACGTTGGTTGTAGGGCTTACAAGGAAAGCGGTTCTGTGTGTCTGCTGATACTGCTAAAACGCGTTTCTCCGCCTCACATCACCATCGGCGGCTTCATCAGTTAGTATCTTGTTTGTCTTATTAATAAGAGATTAGATAGATCTGAATCTCAGAACCAGGCATGGAAGAAATCTGTGGAGGATGTATTATCACAGGTCCAGATCCCCTCGGGTCACAGAAACATTTGTTTGCTCAGTTGGCAGACACAGATAACGACACGGACACTGACTCCAGTGTCGACTAGAGTGATGCCACATTAGACCCAAAATTGGCAAAGAACATTCAGTATATGATTGTGGCAATAAAAGATGTGTTACATATCACTGAAGACCCTGCAGTTCCTGATATTAGGGTCTGTATGTATAAGGGAAAGAAACCTGAGGTAACGTTTACTCCCTCTCATGAACTGAATACTCTTTTTGAAAAAATGTGGGAAAATCCTGACAAAAAGTTTCTGATTCCCAAAAGGATTCAGGTGGCATATCCGTTCCCCTCTGGGGATAGAGAAAAGTGGGAGTCAACCCCCATTGTGGACAAGGCTCTATCTCGGTTGTCTAAAAAGGTGGTTTTACCGTCTCCTGACACGGTAGCCCTTAATGATCCTGCGGATCATAGATAGGAAAATACGTTAAAATCCATTTACGTCACCACGGGTACACTGCTCAGACCAACCATCGCATCTGCGTGGGTGAGTAGTGCTATCGAAAAGTGGGCAGAGAACTTGTCATCTGATATAGATACCCTAGATAGGGATAGCATCCTGTTAACTCTGGGTTATATCAGGGACGCTGCAGCCTACCTAAAGGAGGCGGCGAGAGATATTGGCATTTTGGGATCAAAAGCCAATGCCATATCGATTTCAGCTAGGAGGGCATTGTGGATTCATCAATGGAATGCTGATGCTGACTCTAAGAAAGCTATGGAGTCTCTCCCATATAAAGGTAGTGTCTTGTTTGGTGACGGTCTCACTGATTTGGTATCTACAGCTACTGCGGGTAAGTCATCATTTTTACCTTATGTTCCTCCACAACAAAAGAAAGCTCACCACTTTCAGATGCAGTCCTTTCGGCCAAATAAATACAAAAAAGGCTGAGGTTATTCCTTCCTTGCTAATAGGGGAAGAGGAAAAGGTAAAAGATCTCTGGCCGTGGCAGGTTCCCAGGAACAGAAGTCCTCCCCGGCTTCTGCCAAATACACCGCATGACGCTGGGGCTCCTCTGCGGAAGTCCACACCGGTGGGGGCACGTCTCAAGCTCTTCAGTCAATTCTGGGCTCGTTCGGCCCTGGACCCATGGGTTTTAGAAATAGTGTCCCAGGGGTACAAACTGGAGTTTCAAGACGTTCCCCCTCACCGATTTTTCAAATCGGCCTTACCAGCTTCTCTTTCGGACAGGAAGGTTGTATGCGATGCAATACAAAAGTTGTGTCTAAATCAAGTCATTATCAGGGTTCCCCCGACAGGGAGAAGGCTTTTATTCAAGCCTGTTTGTGGTCCCGAAGCCGGACGGTTCGGTCAGACCAATTCTGAACCTAAAGTCCCTCAATCTTTACCTAAGAAAATTCAAATTCAAGATGGAATCTCTCCGAGCAGTGATCTCCAGTCTGGAGGAAGGGGATTTCATGGTGTCGGTCGACATAAAGGATGCCTACTTACACATTCCCATATTTTCTCCGCATCAGGCTTACCTGAGGTTTGCTATTCTGGACTGTCACTACCAATTTCAGATGTTGCCGTTTGGTCTGTCCACGGCTCCGAGGATTTTCACCAAAGTAATGGCGGAAATGATGGTTCTCCTTCGCAAGCAAGGAGTCACAATTATCCCTTACTTGGACGATCTCCTGATAAAGGCGAGATCCAAAGGCAAGCTGGTGCAGGACATTACGCTCTCCCTGACAGTTCTACAACAACATGGTTGGATCCTAAACTTGCCGAAGTCACAGTTGAATCTGACGAAACGACTGTCGTTTTTGGGAATGATTCTGGACACAGAATTACAGAGAGTGTTTCTTCCAGAAGAGAAGGCTCTGGAAATTCAGAGTTTGGTCAAACAAATTCTGAAACCGGCGAGAGTGTCAATACATCAATGCACTTGATTGCTGGGAAAGATGGTGGCGGCCTACGAGGCCATTCAATTTGGCAGATTCCATGCCAGAGTGTTTCAGTGGGACCTGTTGGACAAGTGGTCCAGATCCCATCTGCACATGCACCGGAAAATAATCCTGTCCTCCAAGACCAGAATCTCACTCCTGTGGTGGCTGCACAGCTCTCACCTCCTAGAGGGATGAAGGTTCGGGATCCAGGACTGGATCCTAGTGACCACGGATGCGAGTCTCCGAGGCTGGGGAGCAGTCACACAGGGGGAAAACTTCCAGGGAAGATGGTCAAGCCAGGAAGTTTGTCTACACATAAATGTTCTAGAGTTAAGAGCCATTTATAATGGCCTTCTTCAAGCGGAACGTCTCCTTCGCAACCTACCCGTACTGATCCAGTCGGACAATATAACAGCAGTAGCACACATAAACCGCCAGGGCAGAACAAAGAGCAGAGCGGCAATGGCAGAGTCCACAAAAGTTCTCTGCTGGGCGGAAAGACATACAAGCGCTCTGTCAGCAATCTTCATTCCAGGAGAAGACAACCGGGAAGCAGACTTCCTCAGCAGACACAATCTCCATCCAGGAGAGTGGGGTATTCATCAAGAGGTCTTTGCAGAAGTGACAAGTCTTTGGGGAATTCCTCAAACAGACATGATGGCATCTCGCCTCAACAAGAAACTTCAGAGATATTGTTCCAGGTCGAGGGACCCTCAAGCAATAGCGGTGGACGTGCTAGTGACACCGTGGATGTTTCAGTCGGTGTATGTGTTCCCTCCGCTTCCGCTCATTCCAAAGGTGCTAAAGATCATAAGAAGAACAAGGGTTCAGGCGATCCTCATTGTTCCAGACTGGCCAAGGAGGGCTTGGTATCCAGATCTTCAGGAATTACTCATTTAGGAGATCCCTGGCCTCTTCCTCTAAGAGAGGATCTATTACAGCAAGGGCCGTGCATATATCACGACTTTCTGCGGCTACGTTTGACGGCTTGGCGGTTGAACACCGGATCCTAGCCCGAAAGGGTATTCCCAGTGAAGTCATTCCCACACTTCTTCAAGCTAGGAAAGGAGTAACGTCAAAACATTACCACCGTATTTGGAGAAAATATGTGTCTTGGTGTGAATCCAAGAAGGCTCCTACGGAAGAATTTCAGCTAGGGCTTTTTCTCCATTTTCTGCAAGCAGGTGTGGATGCGGGCCTAAAGTTAGGCTTGATTAAAGTACAAATTTCGGCCTTATCGGTTTTCTTTCAAAAGCAATTGGCCTCCCTTCCAGAGGTTCAGACTTTCGTGAAAGGCGTTTTGCACATCCAACCTCCATTTGTGCCCCCAGTGGCACCATGGGATCTTAATGTGGTGTTGCATTTCCTTCAATCACATTGGTTTGAACCTTTAAAGAAGGCAGAGTTGAAATTTCTCACTTGGAAAGTGGTCATGTTATTGGCCTTAGCATCCGCAAGGCGGGTGTCTGAGTTAGCGGCTTTGTCTCACAAGAGTCCTTATTTAATCTTCCATGAAGATAGAGCAGAGTTGAGGACTCGTCAATAATTTCTGCCGAAGGTTGTTTCATTGTTCCACATGAACCAGCCTATTGTGGTGCCAGTGGCTACTGACGCCTTTGCTGAGTCAAAATCTCTCGATGTTGTCAGGGCTTTAAAGATTTATGTCACCAGAACGGCTCCACTTCGGAAAACAGAAGCTCTGTTTGTCCTGTATGCTTCCAACAAGATTGGAAATCCTGCTTCCAAGCAGATTATTGCGCGCTGGATCTGTCATACGATTCAGCAGGCTCATTCTACGGCTGGATTGCTGTTACCGAAATCAGTGAAGGCCCACTCTACCAGAAAGGTGGGCTCATCCTGGGCGGCTGCCCGGGGGTTCTCGGCAGCTACTTGGTCGGGTTCAAACACTTTTGCGAAGTTTTACAAGTTTGATACCCTGGCTGATGAGGACCTCATGTTTGGTCAATCGGTGCTGCAGAGTCATCCGCACTCTCCCGCCCGTTCTAGAGCTTTGGTATAAACCCCATGGTTCTTGAAGTGTCCCCAGCATCCTCTAGGACGTATGAGAAAATAGGATTTTAATACCTACCGGTAAATCCTTTTCTCTTAGTCCGTAGAGGATGCTGGGCGCCCGTCCCAGTGCGGACTCTATCTGCAGTTATTAGTTATGTTTACACACGGGTTGTGTTATGTTACAGTCAGCCTGTTGCTGACATTGTTCATGCCGTTGACTGGAGTTCTGTTAAATGCTATGTTGTACGGCGTGTTTGTGGTGTGAGCTGGTATGTATCTCACCTTAGTTTAACAATAAATCCTTTTCCTCGAAATGTCCGTCTCCCTGGGCACAGTTCCTATAACTGGAGTCTGGAGGAGGGGCATAGAGGAAGGAGCCAGTTCACACCCCTTCAAAGTCTTAAAGTGCCCATGTCTCCTGCGGATCCCGTCTATACCCCATGGTTCTTGAAGTGTCCCCAGCATCCTCTACGGACTAAGAGAAAAGGATTTACCAGTAGGTATTAAAATCCTCTTTTAACTAATAGAGATGTACCACGTACGTATTTTTTTTAATGAAGTACTTTACTGTGGAACATTCATGATTAATGAATGTTTGTGTTTCTCTATATCTATCCAGTTAGAATCTTATGAAAAAAGATAACAACAGCTAACATCTTTGGCATTTCTTTTTAACTAATTCACAGCATAAGAAGCTAAATGTGCAAATGTTACAGCCAGAGGGATTACTGTTAAAACCCCCAAAACATAACAGAACAACAGTATAAATCTAGTGGTCTATGGGGGTCATTCTGACCTGGGCGCTCGCTGCAGTTCTTTGCAGCGCAGCGATCAAGTCAGAACTGCGCATGCGCCGGCACCGCAATGCGCTGGCACATGGCTGACAGCCGACGGCTGTCATTGCCTAGCAATTGCCTCTGTCTGATTGACATCAGCGGGCCGCCGTTTTGTGGGCGTGGTCCGGCCAATGCAGGCGTGGCCGGCCGATGCGGGGGCAGGCCACAGCGGCTGCGTGAAGTCACATGCAGCCACTGCGAGCCGAGCATCGTCGAGTAGCTCCCGGGCAGCACGCAAAAGCTGCGCTGGCCGGGAGCTACTCCTGAAGTACAAATGCATCGCCGCTGTGCGATGCTTTTGTACTTCAGCACGGGGCAGGGACTGACATGCGGGGCGGCCTAGCCCTGTGCTGGGCGTTCCCCCGCATGTCTGTGTTCCTGATCGTAGCTGTGCTAAATTTACCACAGCTACGATCAACTCGGAATGACCCCCTATGTTCCCCTGGCCTTATATACTGAATATAAAGGAAAGAGGAGTAGAGAGTTCACCTATTTGGCGCAAAGCAGCCCTGTACACTGAGGTGTCAAAATAAATGTCACACATTTATAGTAAATTGGAAAAAAGAAATGTAGACATCACATGTGTCACCAGGCGCTAATTTACAAAATGATATATATATATATATATATATATATATATATATCACAAACGATAATATGTTTAATATTACGTTCCTTTCGTGTTTAAGGGAAAAGAGGATACAATCCTTGGTGGAGATTTGATAGTAGATAATTCCTCTCCATTTTTCAATAGTCCAAGGGACCTTTTAAGACTCGTATAGAGGGGACAAAAGCAAAACAAACAATGTGTAGTCCTGTTTTGTAACGGATAAATACAAATGTAATCATAGACAGATGATAGATGGGCGTACCCCACTCACAAAAAATTAAGTAAGTATAAACACATCAGGGTATCTTTGTTATGCACACCAAAGGACCTTTAAGCATTCATCTCAGTTTCAACACTCCCAAAAGGAAATAAGAGAAGGCAACTATACGTACCCGGCACTCACATCGAGGCTAGAAATGAGAACTCTTATAAAGATATCTTTACACTTAGCAGCCGCAGGTAAGTAATATTGCATACCCCAACTCACACGAAATAGGTGGTGTTGACTCCTATCAAGGTATCTTTAAGCTGTTCTCCGCTAGTAAGGAAAGCTCCACCCTTATTTATATGCAAATAAGTCTCAAAATCATTTGTCAATGAAAAAAGGAGGAATAAGTCTCCATCAGTCCAACAGGTGCATTTGATTTTTTTTTAAATACGTTATATAAGTAGGATAAGTACATAAAATATCCACAATTCCAAAAACAAAAAATTTTAAATTAACAAATCCAAATAAAAGCAATATTAATGGATAAAATATCTATTAAAAAATGTCAATACGATAGAGGATAGAACTTTCCAGCTACTCACAGTACAGAAGTCGAGGCGTTTCGGCCATAAGACCTTTATCAAGACATGTCTGCACTGTGAATAGCCCTGATATTTATTCTACAGGTAGCAAATAGAAGAGTAGCAGGAAATAACATCATCAATTAAGTGATGGTGAATATAGAGATTCAAAAAACGGCACATATACATAGTTTAAAACGTTTAATAAACCTATTACAAGTTCAAAAACATATTAATAAAGTGGATAGCATCTTCATATAATGATAATTAAATAATGGTGATTAATACAGTGATAGTCCATCTGAAAAAAACGACAATGCAAAGGATCATGGGAAGTGCAGTCAAACACTATGGGCTAGATGCATCATCGCTTGGAAAGTGATAAAATGGAGAGTGAAAAAGTGCCAGCCAATCAGCTCCTATCTGCCATGTCACAGGCAGTGTTTGAAAAATGGCAGTTAGGAGCTGATTGGCTGGCACTTTTTCACTCTCCATTTTATCACTTTCCAAGCGATGATGCATCTGGCCCTATGAGTCCCTTGACCATATAAGGGTGTGCCGCCGGATATGACATCATAATATTATAGTTCATTAAGACAGCTGATAGCAGGCATCCAAATATCCCGGTGATTTGGCCAGAAGTGACGAACCGGAAGTGACGTTGCGGGACTTCGTATCCTAGCAACCGATCCTGGCATCATGGGAAATGTAGTTTGCGGCTATGACATTTGTCAAAGCAGTATTGCAGCTGGTCCACGGACAAAATTGGAACTTTTTCAGCATGATAGGATGCTGTGGTCAGTGCGGGTTCCTTATAGCGCATATCAGGCAGATTTTTCAGAGCGTTTCTCAAAACTTCAAAAAGAAGAAGAATCCCTTGACAGTGCTGATAATAATAGATAAACAATAGGCAGTTAATATGCTACCAAAACAGATTTAGATGTACACAAATGCATGTAAGTTCCTAATAGTAAATGGCACACAATAACCTCCGATAAAGAATGACGTATAGTGTCAAACCAGGGCCGAAACTAGGATTTTCATCACCCGGGGCAAGGCAGTAATTTGGCACCCTCCCTCCAATAAAACAAAGCACAAAAAAACAAAAAACTATCAGACTAAAAATATCAGATTATCAAAAATTTGGAAAAAAGGGGATACTAATGGACATTATTCCCCTATGTGCCTAAATTGCCCTATGTGTTACATGCCCCGCCAGTGTGTACAACCACATGCTCCTCTGTGTGTCCCCATACATTGCGCTATGGGGGTCATTCCGAGTTGTTTGCTTGCAGATTTCTGTTGCAGCGATCAGGCAAAAAAATGTCACTTCTGCGCATGCGTATGCGGCGCAATGCGCACGCGCATCGTACTATTAAAATGAACGATGTCGTTTCACATAAGGTCTAGCGAAGCTTTTCTGGCCAAAGAGTGGTTGACAGGAAGTGGGCGTTTCTAGGTGTTAACTGACCGTTTTCAAGGAGTGTGCGGAAAAATGCAGGCGTGTCAGATAAAAATGCAGGCATGTCAGATAAAAATGCAGGCGTGTCAGATAAAAACGCAGGCATGGCAGGGGAAACATAGGCGTGGCTGGGCGAACGCAGGGCATGTTTGTGATGTCAAAACAGGAACTGAATAGTTTGAAGTGATCGCAAGCGCTGAATAGGTCGGGAGCTACTCTGAAACTGCACAAAATTATTTTGTAGCCGCTCTGCGATCCTTTCGTTCGCACTTCTACTAAGCTAAAATACACTCCCAGAGGGCGGCGGCTTAGCGTTTGCACGGCTGCTAAAAGCAGCTAGCGAGCGAACAACTCGGAATGACCCCCTATAGCATAACACTTCATCACTGCACTACATTCCTCTATCCACTGCACTACATCACTATACTACAGGGGTGGCCAACCAGTCAGAGACAAAGAGCCAAAAAATCATGTTGGGTATGTCAAAGAGCCGACATCAAGGCGAAGGCGTGCATATAAAAATGGGGTGTGGCCTTGTGCCTGCTAGGCCTTGCCCCTGGTATAAAATACATTTCAAAAACAAGAACCCCATAAAATAAATCTTTAAAGACAGATCCAACATAAAATACATTGAAAAAGCCACTTCTACATAAAAGAATTAAAAAAAAAAAGGGCCACATAAAATATATTGAAGAAGCCAGATTCACATAATACCCTTCGGCCAGCATTCTCCTGTCACTTCAGTCAGCACCCTGCTGTGTCACTCCAGCCAGCTGCTCAAATGTGTCACTCCTGCTAGCACCCTCCTATGTCACTCCAGCCAGCTCCCCCTTCTGTCACTACAGCCCACCCTCATGTGTCACTACAGCCCCCCCAACCCAACTCGTGCCTTTGCAGCAGCCACTTGTGTGTCTTCTGTATGTATCATCTTCTGTATGCACCCTCAGTTCTCAGTCCCTTTAATGCTGCTGCATGTCTGGCTAGAGTGCAGCGGTTTCCAGGTCTATTGTGGTCAAGTGACTTAGCGTGTCGGGAGCCACCTTTGAATAATGAAAGAGCCGCATGCGACTCAAGAATCATAGGTTGGCCACAGCTGCTCTACTACATCTCCTACACGCTGAACTACATCACTACACTACATGCACCTATGCACTGCACTACATACCCTATATGCTACACTACATCACTACGCTACATCCCCTTATATGCTACACCACATCAGTGCACTACATGCCCCTGTATACTGCAATATATTAATACACTACATAACCTATAAGGTACACTACATCACTGCACTACACCACCCTATAAGCTACACCAAATCCCCACATCTGGGAGACAAAGCGGAGGTTGATACTGCTAACTGCAAACACAGTGCGCATCTACAGCTTGTACGGTGCACTGCATGCTAGTCGCAGCAGTGCATGGCAAAGAAGAGCATTTAAGACAGAAGCCGACATAGGAGAGATCCCAGGTATTGGAGCTCACCCGCACAGCATTGGAGCCATATGCGGGCAGACAGTTGGGTTTTATACATTGCCCTGGGAGCTGTCTACTGTCTCACTGGAGCAACACAGCACTACCGGTAAAAAAAAACTAAAATATCCTGCTCCTCTGTAACTCCTTGGCGCCCCCTCAAATCCTGCACCCGGGGTGCATGCCCCCCCCCCCCCCCCTAGTTACGGCCCTGGTCAAACTATGACACAATAAGCACATCACAGCATACAGTGATAAATGGCATACATAATATATAAAGTGCCCTTCCTAACGGTGCAGATAACAATGGATTAGCAATAGGCAGTTGATATGCTAATAGAACATATTTAGATATACATAAATGTATACAAGTTCCTGATACACACAACACAGCTTCCAATAATAAATGGCATACACAATATATGAAGTCCATAACAACTTTCAATATTAGATAACACATCACAACTTCTGAGATAAAATGTCACATGATCTACCAGATAGGTGGGAATCTTAAATTGCTGAGAAGGGTAACAGCTCATAAAAACCATTTGAGCTTGAAGTCACAATTAAGACCTTGTGGGCTCAAAGTGTTATAAGTATAGATATAACTCATCTCAGATTTGACCAGTAGGGATGTTAAATCCTTGCATTTTATGTTACCCTTAATCTGTTTGATTCCATAGAAACCAACAATTTCACTCACTAGGCAATTATGTTTTAGTTTAAAATGTGCTGAGAGAGAATGGGTTGGTAAACCCTTTCTAATGTTTCTTATGTGCTCATTGAGGCATATCTTTAAATTCCTAGAGGTACAACCGATGTAAAACAAATTGCATGAGCACTTAATGGCATAAATCACATTTTTACTGTTGCAAGTAATAAAATCTATAATGGTGATCCCTTTATCATTAATAGTAATATTTTCAATTTTGCTATTGCCCTCGCTTTTGATGTTTCTACACCCTAGACAGCTACAACATCTAAAAAAAGCCTTTGGAAGAACTCTTTGGTGTAGATTTAGTGGTGGGGAAAGCACTGGAGACCAATTTATTCCGAAGATTGGGGGCTTTACGATAAATATGGACTGGCCTCTAGGGAACGAGCTTCCCAATCACTGGATTTTATTTAAATAATCCCCAATGTCTATTTAGAACTTTCTCAATGGCTCTATGTTGTTGGTTATACTGGATAATAAAAGCCCACTGAAGTCTGTCATTGCCATCCCTTTTGGGCTTCTTATCGGTCAAAAGATCCTGACGTTCAATTGTTCCAATTTCTAGATTTGCTTTTTCTATACGACCTCTATCGTAACCACAGGATAGAAATATATCCGTCATGGCTTCTACCTGGGATTGGAAGATGTCTTCCTCAGTGCAGTTCCTCTTCAGCCTTTTTAGCTGGCCAGTCGGAATAGAGTTTAGCCAATTTTCGTGGTGGCAACTGTTGGCACCAATATAAGTGCCTGAATCTGTGGTCTTGGAGTATGTTTAGTATTAATCTAATCATTTTTGATATATACCGTAATGTCCAGAAAATTAATTGTCTCTGTACTCTTCTCAAAAGACAATATGATATTTTTATTGTTCATATTGAGCATCGCACAGAAATGATCAAGAGCAGATACATTGCCCCTCCACACGAAGAAAATGTCATCTATATATCTAGCGTAGGACACCAGATTTGCCACATATGCGTTATTAGACCAGATGGTACTTTGTTCCCAAAGTCCCATAAATAGATCCGCATAACTGGGGGCAAATCTGGTGCCCATCGCCGTTTCAGTTTTCTGAATAAAAAACTGAAAAAGAAAATAATTATTACACAAAATTAAATGGATCCCCTTCAAAACCATCTACTTTAGATCCTTTTCAAGGTCTGACCTGTCTAAAAAGAAACTAACTGCCTCCAAGCCATCATCATGATTAATAATAGTGTACAATGAGCTGACATCAGCAGTAACCAAAATATCTCCTTTTTCCCATTTTACTGATTCGAGTAATATCTTTAAGATGTGACCTATTTAACAGTACCATTGGTTGGAGGATATAGTTGAGGAATTTAGACAGATTAGATGAGATGGACTGTACCCCTGATATAATGGGCCTGCCTGGGGGATTTACTAGGCTCTTATGGACCTTTGGTAAAATATAAATGACAGGAATTATTGGATTCTCCACCATAAGAAATTTTGCTACTTTGCAACTTATTGTTCACTTTTTCTTATATTTATCGATCAGGATATTACGTTTTGCTATGGTGGACACAGTGGTATCACTCCGGAGTTTCTTGTATGTCTGAACATAATCTAATTGTCTGAGAATTTCCTGTTCATAATCAGTCAAATTCATTAGGTCAACTCCCCCGCCTTTATCTGTTGGTTAATAATCACATTGTCTACCTTTTTATGGTCCTGTAATGCTCTCCTTTCTTTATATGAAAGATTATGTGTTTTTACCTTTGTATTCTGAATTTTTTCTAGATCTTCTACAACTAGTACCCCAAAGGTTCCGATAAAGGGGCCCTGAATATGTTTGTGAAAAAATATAGATTTTGGTTTAAAAGGAGTTTTGGGTGTTTCACTCATTACTGGTGGATCATCCTTATTGTATACAAAGAGTTATCCTCAGAAATGCACTTGCAAACCAACAGTAGCAGCCCGTGTAGTCACACAAGGAGCCTTCACCAAACCCCTAAGTGTCCCATTTTGGGAAGTAATCTACCTGTGAAACCTGTGTTCATATATAGAAAATCACGTTCTCTTAAAGATAAATTAATCCATAGCTCCATTGAACCTGTTAAAAGGAGTAGCATAAGAACAAAAGGCTTCCATCATTGTGCCCTATGCAATATGTGCAGGGCAACAACAGGTGTAAGCAAGATAAAGGATTTTGTGGTAAACGACAATAAACATACAATTAACGAGTTCATCACTTGCAATTCAAAAAACGTAATTTACGCTATAGAGTGCAAGTGTGGGCTCGTGTATGTAGGGAAGACCACCCAGAATCTTAAAGTGAGACTTTCTGAGCACTTGTATAACATAAAGAAAGGCTTGGAGTCCCACTCTCTCTCGCTACACTTTAAAACAACACATGGGTGCAGTCCAAATGGCATTAAGTCATTTTGAGGTATCCAATTGGTAAATTCCACGTGGCGCAATAAGGATGTAGACATCCTTTTAGCAAAATCAGAAATGCACTGGATATACAAATTGGGCACATTAGCACCTTCAGGTCTCAATAGTGACTTTGAACTTAAATGATTTTTACAATATTGAATTTTTGTTTTAAAAAATATAAAAGGAGCCTTTTCCACTTTCTTATTTTTAATGTTTGTGTATATATTCAAAGTATGTATTTTGATATCGTTTTTTTTATGTTTTATGTTGGCTATACCTTCATCTGGATGTCTGATTGCCTTATATACACATTGCTGAGCAATAGATCTACGTTAAAATAAAGGGAACTGTATATTCAAGTCATCTACGGACTGTGGAATGCAAACAGGAAGTCAGGAGACTTGTTTGGAACGCACAACGCGCCACTTCCGGTAACGGAGTTCCGCTTCCGGCGACTGGATCGGCGCTGCTTTTTAGGTGTTTTGTATGAATTAATACTGATAAGTATATAAAGGCAAACAGGCGCTCCAGTGTCCCATGCTTCTGAGGAAGGATAATCATCCGAAAACGCGTTTAAGCAGACAGAGGGACTCTGGACAGTGACGGACCTTGCAGCTGTGTGTTTTTTCCATTCTACATTGGGGACGATTGTACATCATCTGGTTCCCTAAGGAATTCCATCTAACCACATGAGACTGCCTGGGAGGGTCCACCAGAGGATTGGTGATATATGCTTATAAGCTTTTTTACTCTATGTGAGTGTGTTTGATATATTAAAAAATTCTTGTTTTTATAAACGGGATTGCACTATATTTGTTTCTTCTAAGCCCTAGCTACAGTATATGAAGAACCACCTTCTTTGACCCTGTGTGGGTGATATACGCTGATTCATCTGTACCTTTGTGAGTGGGACCAATAAAAATTGCCTTTATCTTATGGTGCCATCTCCTATTTGCACTATTGTGTCTTCTTTTTTAAATCTTAGGAAAATTGAAACCTTATACGGTCAAAAAGAATTGTATATGAAATGACAATTACCCAACTTTTCTATACATATGTGTAAGCATTTCTTTTTATTTAATGGTAGCGCCACTGGTGGTCACTTTCTTTATATATTTTTGGATCATCCTTATTGGCAAATAATTTTTTATAGTAAGCTTTTGCAGATATCTCTGTACATCCAAATACAGCTCAAATGAATTCATTGAGTTCGTTGGTGCGTTTTTCAAACCTTTTTCTAACACTGAAATTTCACTTGCTGACAATACATGTGTGCTTAAATTAAAGATTTTAACTGCAGATGCCTGTTTGTCATGATCCACTGTAGTGGTCTGGGACATGGCCTCTATGGCTTTGGTGGATCTTTTTTCATTCTTGGATTTACATTTCCCTTAATGGGGTTTAGGTTTGCCATTCCTCTATGGGTCCATGGTTTGGCTATCTGTATCTATTTGGGAATGGGAACTGGGTATCCGCACACTCAACTCGTATTCTTGTATTGTCATGTGTGTATGTATGTGGATCATCGCCACATGCCCACAGGTATAAACTCCTATCTTGTATCTTGGACAATGCTCAGTCTATATAGGGGGTGCTGTCAACTACAGTATGCATAGACTAAAGTTAGGAGGAAAAAAGAGAAGGAATCTGTATTGTTGACGCACTGGAGGAAAAGTTGATTTAAATAAAATATAATCTTTATTAGATATGTACTAAAATAGGATATAAATGAATTTATTATCCCAGACTACAGTGAAACATAGAGGTTAAAATCACAAAGACTAACAGATATGTGAATAAAGAATTGAAAAATTGTGAATAAATAATAAAAAAATGTGTCCACGTGTGTTTTTAAACTACCAATGTAAATAAATGCAAATGCCTCAGTCTCCCAGTAGGAGTTATGAACATCAAGTATTTGCAGAGAGAGTTAGATTGGGGGGGGGGGGGGGGGTTATTTTGTTTCTGTGCAGGGTAAGTACTGGCTGCTTTATTTTTACACTGCAATTTAGATTTCAGTTTGAATACACCCCACCCAAATCTTACTCTCTCTGCACATGTTATATCTACCTCCCAGCAGTGCACATGGTTTTGCCCAACTGCTAACAAATTTGCTGCTGCGATCAACTCAGAATTAGGCCCATGGTCAGGTTCTGAATAGAATAAGTTTTCTCTTGAACAATGGGCCTCATTCATACAATGGCCTATTATCACACAATGGAGCGATTATCAGTAGCCAGTGCATGTGCTGCAATAGGTGTTAACAGGAAGTGGTTGTGAAAACGAGGCATGTCATGGACATTTTTAGGGTGTGTATCTGCTATCACCTGCAAGCTTGTACGTACAGAAGTATGTCGCCTCTGCTGCTACTGCTTTGTCCATTCTGCGTAGCCATAGACCAATCCTTAGCTCCGATGTTTCTCATTTTAGCTTGTTATCTGCAAATGTGTATGCAATTGGGAATTAGTTTGCGAAAACTCCAGTGGGCGTCTATTTTCATTCCTGGGCGGCAGTTTTGCTTGCTAACATTAGTACCTCCGTAGCCTAGAAATTTGGAATTGCAATTGCATTTGCACACTGCACCCTATGTGGTGTCTATCTGCTCCAGTGCTGCCTATGCACCTATCTGGTGTCTATCTGCTCCAGTGCTCCCGACGCACCTGTCTGTTATCCATCTGCTTCAGTGCTGCCGACACACCTGTCCGGTGTCCATCTGCTGTAGTGTTTTAGGTTTTTTTAAGTTACAAAAAAACATTTAAAGAAGTTTTACAAAAGTTAAAAAATTTAAAAGAAACACTTTTTAAAAATGTCAAGAAAAGTTAAAAAAAAAGTAAAAAAAAAGAAAAAAGATTTTTTTTTGTGCTGTACCCCAGTGTATCCATAACACAAGTATTGTGATGCTTCAGGTAGTACCCCAGTGTGCATCCATGATACAAGTACTGTAATGCCACAGGTCGTACCCTTAGTGTGTATCTATGCCACAAGTACTGTGACCCCTCAGGCCGTACCAAAGTGTGTGTTCATAACACAAGGACTGTGATGCCTTAGGCCGTACCCCAGTGTGTATCCATAACACAAGTACTATGGGGGTCTTATTCAGTAAGAATTGCATTTGCAAATGCAATCCTTAGCAATGCAAATGCAGTAGGAGGTGCATAGCACCTCCTTCCTGCATTTGCGATAGCAATACTGCAATCGATGTGATCGCACTCCAGAATGAACATCGCAACTATCGGTCACAATGGAATAATAACCCATTCGGGGCGAACCTGGTGTCGTGGCGAAGATATATAGACAACATAATTTTCGTTTGGAGAGGAAGTCTGAAAGATCTGGAAGATTTTTGTAAATATTTAAACCTTAATGATTTGAACATCATACTGACCTTTGAGAAAAGTCAATCATCAGTACATTTTTTAGATCTAACTATTTATATTGATCAAGGGACAGTAAAGACAAAAATGATGTGAAACCGACAGACTCCAGCACCTACATAGATGTAGAAAGTTGCCATCATAAAAGATAGTTGGAAACCATACTAATGAGTCAATTTAAGAGATTAAAAAGAAATTGTATGGAAAGGGAAGTATTTTTAACCCAGGCAAATGCGATGTCGTCGAGTTTTAAGAAAAGTGGATATGAGGATAGGATTATCACTGACTCTCTTGACAAAGTGAGTTCTATGGATAGAGATTAATTACTAAGAAAAGTAGAAAAGAAGGGAGTTGATGGAGATAAGGATAGTTTTAAATGGTCTTTTATTACTGATTACACCTCGCAACATCATCAAGTTAAAAGAGATTTAAGGAAACATTGGAAGATACTAAAGAAAGACCCAGTGATAGGGAAAGAACTGCCTAATAATCCGAATTGTATTTTTAGAAGGGCCCCCAATTTAAAAACCAAACTCGTGAAGAGTTTATGCCCTTCCTCACCGAGTAAAACCAATGTGCTATCAAAGGGATTTTATAGATGCGGAGGCTGCATTGGGTGTGAAAATGTATCCAACATTTTTGGCAAAAAACTCACAGAGGTAGAGATTAATAACAAAAAATATAAAATTAATGACTTTTTAACTTGTCATTCTTTTAATGTTATTTATGCCATTGAATGCTCATGTGGAAAATTGTATATTGGAAGGACCAGTAGGGCATTAAAGGTTAGATTAGGAGAGCATTTAAGAAACATCCGGAAAGGTGTGGACACTCATGCACTTTCAAAGCACTTTAAGGAGACACATAATTGTGATACGAAATACATTGTGAATTTCTTTGCCTTAAAAAAAGTTTGCACTTATGCTAGGGGTGGGGATATTGCATCTAAACTAGCTAAGTGTGAAATGACCATGATATACAATTATAACACATTGGCACCAATAGGTATTAATAAGGATTTCGAACTTAAATGGTTTTTATGAGTCAGTTAGGAATTTTTAGGTGCGGATTTTAAAGTATATTTTATGTCTTTTATTCTTGGTATTTCTTCATGGTTTTCACTATAAATAAACCATTGTAGCATTATGCACTTTATAAAGTTATATCTGTTTTTTAATTATATGTATTTTTATTTTGCATTTTACACTTGGCAATCACCAAGTTTGGAATGATCTCTCCAAAGATGGTGGCGCTAAAGAAATAAGGACGATTATATTCAATGAGATATTCCCTCTAACACAAATCTGCTGTATTGTGAGTGATTGGTTTAAACTGACAATGAAATACACATGCGGTTCGTCACCGGAAGTGACGATACCGGAAGGGATACGTTGTGAAGGGCGGGACACACGCGTGGACGGTCATCGGAAGTGACGTCTACGGAATGGAACGCAAATGCTACGCAAATACGGAAGTGAAAACACCTCCGTTTCCTGCTGGACAAAGGGAATTATTTGGCGCCAAACGGGGACTTTGTAAACACCAGAAATGGACAATTGGAGGGATTGTGGGTTCAATGTGATGTATGGGATGTTTAGTATTGTAGTAGATCCATGTCTGGCAATAGGTCTTACATTTGGAATTGATGATGACATCATCAAAGAGGGTATAAAGGGATATCCCCAGGATAGGAAAGTTTATGCCTTGAAAAGATACTTAAAAGTATTGAAACGCGTTGGATCAAATTTTGAGGGGGACAGAGGTGCCTGGAACGGACCCATAGGAGGAATCGCGAGGTGCTGGGGACGCCTGGTTTTATATCATTCTGCCTTGCATATTCTTCCATATGGTGAGAGTCCAGTCCTTCTTTCCGGTTTTATATTAAAAAGCAATATTACACTATATATGTCTATATTTCTTTTATGATATTGGACAAACGAGGAGGTGTGTGGAGGAAGATTTTGGACTGTATTAAGGATCAAGTCCTCTCCTGTCTATGCGAATGTTGTCTGACCTAACGGCAGACAATATTTTATGGTACGGATTCTACCTATAAATTCTCATTAGAGTTGTGGAGTGTAAAAAGTATTACACTATTGTATGTTTTCATGTTTTATGTTGGAGGTAACAAACGTATGACAAACCTGTTCTCCAGAAGTAATCACATGTGAAATCTGTCAGCGCCTGAAGACAGCTCGGTGATAATTTTTCTTTACTTATCGGTCACAATGTTCATCTGCAACGGCAGGCTGAGTTAGCTCCAGCTTATCCAGACTACCTGTCACAGGGCGGCTTGCGAGGCCAAGGAAACTGCATATGCGACGCGGTCCTTGGCCCGGCCACTCCCAGGAAATTGGGGCGACCCCCCCCCCCCCATCCCTACCCCCGAATGCCTCTTCCTATCAATCAGGAGGAGGCATTTGCAATACTGCAACATCCACTAGGTTTTTCAGCACAATTCTGAGACCGTGCATCTTCCATGCGTCTCAACTGCAACACTGACTGTGCACACTATCTGGACGCATACACAGTACAATATAGACGCATATGAAGAAGAAAATCGATCCACTGCATCCGACATCTGCAGTACATGTGAGTCAGAATCAGGCCCACCTTGTTTAGTCTATGGGTGTACAACCCCTAATATATGATGGCAAATCTCAATATTCTACAATTTTGGATGGAAGTATTTTCATATATCTGATTTGCCTATAAATAATATTCCATCTTATAATGTGGATTTAGGAAGTTAATCATAGTTGGTCGCAGATTTTGCTATTTTAGCAAAATCTGCAACCACTAAAATCATATTCTGGGGGCCACCCAGCACACGGCAAGGCTGCCCAGCATGTGTGATGCTGCTCCATGATGCAATTGCAATTCAATTGCGATTGTATCACAACAACCTCAAACAGAGATTGACCCCTGCCTACGCAGCCATGGTGCACCGCCGTCATATTTCCAATCTGAGGAAACGCAGGCAGCATCAGCGGCCACCCTCAAAAACGGCCATTTCACGCCTGTGTTTCCTGGTCCACCGGCCCCCAACACCGCGCCCCTGGATGCCTGTTGCCTGTCAATTGTGATGCGAATGCATCCTTCTGGGATGCGATTGCATCATGATAGCCTGCACATGCGCACTGCGGCACTGCCTGTGCACATTGTTCCGAAAATCGCCCATTTGCGATTTTTGGAACACTGCGTCTATCTCTGAATGAAGGTAAATATAAACTAGTTAAATATAAGAATAAAACAATCATTTAGGAATATTTGCATTTGTGGTGTAACAAGTATTACAACACATATTTACTTATTCTCAATTTTCATATTTAGGGGTCCTATAATGCAGTCAGCCATATGGTATATTATCACTAGTGCTTCAGCTAATTGATTTTGCTCAGTGCAACTGATGGTTATTCTTGTTCTACCCGATAATGTACAGTACAGAATTGTTTTCATATTTTCACATTGATTTACCTTAAACTGAATGGATGATGAAGCCAGTACATACAATGCAAAGGAATATAATTTTTAATTGTGATTAATCTGTCATTCCTACATAGGGCAAAATTTCATTGTAGGACTCATTAGAGCTCATCTAATAACTTTGCCACCACACTCTGGCTACCGCACTCGGGGTAATTCAGACCTGATCGTAGCATCAAATTTGTTAGCTAATGGGCAAAATGGTTCCGGTATGAAAGATAGATAGTGTCTAGTTAGACAGTCAATAGATAGACACCATATGTTAGACAGACATTAGGTCGACAGGTCAAAAGGTCGACAGGGTCAAAAGGTCGACATGAAAATGGTCGACATGAAAAAGGTAGACACCATGTTTTTTGCATTTTTGTGCTTTGTGTGGATAGTTTTGTCATCTGGCACCCCAATTGCAGAAAGGCATACCCTCGCGGGGCTCGCTTCGCTCGCCACGCTTCGGGCACGGTGGCTCGCTGCGCTCGCCACAAGGTTTATAACCAACTCTATGCCGACATGGATAGAGAAAGTATGAAATAATCCCAAAACATGTTAAATCACATTTGTCTATCTTTTTTATGTCGACAATTATCATGTCGACCTTTTGACCATGTCGACCTTTTGACATGTCGACCTTTTGACCTGTCGACATTTTTCATGTCGACATTTTGACCCTGTCGACCTTTTGACCCTGTCGACCTAATGTCTGTCTAATATTTGGTGTCTATCTATTGACTGTCTAACTAGACACTGTCTATCTACTAAACGGATAGGGGGCAAAACCATATGCACTGCAGGGGAGGCAGATTTAACATGTGCAGAGAGAGTAGATTTGGGTGGGGGGTGTTCAAACTGAAATCTAAATTGCAGTGTAAAAATAAAGCAGCCAGTATTTACTCTGCACAGAAACAAAATAACCCACCCAAATCTAACTCTCTCAGCAAATGTTATATCTGCCACACCTGCAGTGCACATGGTTTTGCCCAGCTGCTAACAAATTTGCTGCTACAATCAGGTCTAAATCACCCCCTCAGTGAGGTCAAGAAATAACAAACTACAGCTGCAATGTTTTATTCAAAAGGGCTGATTTACTAACATTGCCCTTAGGTGCAAAATTTGCACAAAATTGCAGCAGCAAATCTGCAGTTTGTCTAATGCAAATTAGACAGTATTATTCAAAATGTGCACGAAACCTTAACAACGATATAATTGTTTTAATTGTCTTACTTGTACTGGCCAAATAACAAATAATTATAGGTGGTTTGCTGACAGGGGTTGATTAACCATAAATCCCCGAAACTTCATGCACTGAGCCAGGATTCCCGACAGACTCGGAAACCAGAACGAGGCAAAACGTCATCATCCCGGTGTCGGATTCTCGCGGTTTTTGGATTCCATATAAACAACCACGCATCCCTGCCATTTTCACTTCGGACTTGGAGAGTGTGGGAGACAGACCTCTGTCTCTCTGTGGGTGGTGGCATCGGGTGGGGCCAGCGTGTGCTCTGTAGGGGTGCTGTCCTGGCTGTCAATGGTGTTTCATGTGCTGTTAGGGGTGCTGCAGCTGTTGCTGTCCTGCTTGTCACTGTGTTGTACATGGTGCAGAAGCACTGGCCTCCTGTATGTTGTAAAAATTCAGGGGTGCTGTTGTTAATATAAAAGCACACTGGTCCTGTATGCTGTGAAAATACAGGGGTATTGGCCCAGTCTTGTATGCTGTAAAAATTCACGGGTGCTGTTGTTAAAATAAAAGCACACTGGTCCTGTATGCTGTAAAAATTCAGGGGTGTTGTTGCTAAAATAAAAGCACACTGTTCCTGTATGCTGTAAAAATTCAGGGGTGCAGTTGTTAAAATAGAAGCATACTGGTCCTGTATGCTGTAAAAATTCAGGAGTGCTGGCCCAGTCTTGTATGCTGTAAAAATTCAGGGGTGCAGTTGTTAAAATAAAAGCACACTGGTCCTGTATGCTGTAAGAATACAGGGGTGCTGTGAAAATAAAGGGGCACTGTTCTGTGAAATGGAGAACAACAATTTGAAGGAAAAAATGGAGAAAGTTTAGGAACCACTTCCAGTTCCTAGTACTAGTGCTGAAGCTGCTGCTGCCACCAGTCATGACATTGACAATGCAATTCCATCAACGTCCTCTGCTAAGGCCAATGTCATAGAGGGCATGTAAAATCCAAGAAGCGAAAATTAATAATCAGAAAAAAAAGACATTATCTGATGAGAAATGTAAAATTGGCAAGAAAATAGCACGAAGTGGCAAGAAAAGGCTAAGTTCATGACTGGTGGTTCAGCTTCTCATGAGGATGGAAGCCCTCCTCCCTCTTGAAAAAATAACTGGGCGTTCAGAGATATCATAAATCCCCAACGAGAGTCCTAGTGTGTCCGTGGTTGTGATGTCTAGACCTGACCTTCCCAACACTGTATGGAAAGAGGAGACTCCTACTACCATTTGCACACCCCCTGCAATTGCTGGGAGGAGCACCACCAGTCCAGTTGCTGATACTGAGATTGAGGATGTCACTGTAGACGTACACCAGGATGAGGAGGATATTGGTGTAGCGGGCGCTGAAGAGGAAGTTGACGATGAGGATTCTGATGGTGATGTGGTTTGTTTGAATAAGGCACCAGTGGAGACAATTGTTGTCCAATGGATGAGAAAGCCCATTGTCATGCCTGGGCAAAATACCAAAAAAGCCACCTCTTGTATGTGGAATTATTTCTCCACAAATCCAGAAAACATGTGTCAAGCCGTGTGTTGCCTTTGCCAATCCGTAATAAGTAGGGGTAAGGACGTTAACCACCTAGGAACATCGGGGCAGATGTATTAACCTGGAGAAGGCATAAGGAAGTGATAAACCAGTGATATGTGCAAGGTGATAAAGGCACCAGCCAATCAGCTCCAATATGTAAATTAACAGTTAGGAACTGATTGGCTGGTGCCTTTATCACCTTACACATATCACTGGTTTATCACTTCCTTATGCCTTCTCCAGGTTAATACATCTGCCCCAGACTCCCTTATACGTCACCTGTAGCATATTCATCAGAACTCATTGTCAAGTTCAGAAACTTTGGGTAAGAGCATAAGCAGTCCACTGACACCTAAATCCCCTCTTCCTGTTGTACCCAAGTTCCTGCAAGCCACACCACCAACTTTCTCAATGTCAATTTCCTCCTCAGTCAGGAACGTAAGTAGTCCTGCAGGCCATGTCACTGGAATGACTGACGAGTCCTCTCCTAACCGGGATTACTCCGGGGGATCCTTGAGTGGTACGCCTACTGCTGCCGCTGCTGTTGTTGATGCTCAGAGTCGATCGTCATCCAAGAGGGGTGGTCGGAAGACTACTTGTACTACTTCAACTAAGCAATTGACTGTCCAACAGTCCTTTGCGAGGAAGATGAAATATGACAGCGGTCACCCTGTTGCAAAGTGGATTACTGAGGCCATAACAATTATGCTGGTGTTAGATGTGCATACGGTAGCTGCCATTAGTGCAGTGGGATTTAGACAGTTGATTGACATACTGTGTCCCCGGTACCAAATCCCGTCTAGATTCCACTTCACTGGGCAAGCGATTCCCGGACTGTACAGGGACATTAAGAAAAGTGTCCTCAGTGTCCCGAAAAATGCGGTTGTACCCAGTGTCCACTTGACCACGGACATGTGGACAAGTGGAGCAGGGCAAACTAAGGACTACATGACTGTGACAGCCCACTGTGTAGATGTATTGCCTCCTGCAGCAACAACAGCAGTGGCACCAGTAGCAGCGTCTCACAAACGCCAACTCATTCCTAGGCAGGCTACGCTGTGTATCACCATTTTCTGTAAGAGGCACACCACTGAAAACATCTTACGGAAACTGAGGGACAACATCGCACAATGGCTTACCCCATTTAGACTCTCCTGGGGATTTGTGATATCTGACAACGCCACCAATATTGTGCGTGCATTACATCTGGGCAAATTCCAGCACGTCCCATGTTTTGCACATACAATTAATTTGGTGGTACAGAAATTTTTTTTAAATGGCAGGGTCGTGCAGGAGATGCTGTCAGTGGCCCCAAAAAATTTGGGCCACTTTTGACATTCAGCGACTGCATGCCAAATACTGGAGCGCCAGCAAACACTCCTGAACCTGCCCTGCCATCACCTGAAGCAAGAGTTGATAATAAGGTGGAATTCAACACTCTATATGCTTCAGAGGATGCGGGAGCAGCAAAAGGTCATTCAAGCCTATACACCCACCTATAATATAGGCACCTGTGACGAATGACTTACGTGTTGTGCAAGGTTCTCCAACCCTTCGAACTTGCCACACGTGAAGTCAGTTCAGACACTGCCAGCTTGAGTCAGGTCATTCCCCTTATCAGGCTTTTGCAGAGGCAGTTGGAGAAATTGAAGGAGGAGCTAAGACGGAGCGATTCCGCTAAGTATGTGGGACTTGTGGATTGAGCCCTTCATTCGCTTTGCCAGGATTTAAGGGTGGTCAATCTGTTGAAATCAGAGCACTACATTTTGACCACCGTGCTCGATCCTAGATTTAAAGCCTACGTTGTATCTCTCTTTCCGACTGACACAAGTCTGCAGAGGTGCAAAGACCTGCTGGTGAGAAAATTGGCAAGCGGAACGTGACCCGTCAACAGCTCCTCCTTCATTTTCTCCCACAACTGGGGCTGCGAGGAAAAGGATCAAATTTCCTAGCCCACCCACTGGCAGTGATGCAGGGCAGTCAGGAGCAAGTGTTGACATCTGATCCATACTGAAGGACCTGCCAACAATTACTGACATGTCTACTGTCACTGCATATGATGCTGTCACCATTGAAAGAATGGTGGAGGATTATACCGGTGACAGCATCCAAGTAGGCATGTCAGACAGTCCGTATGTATAGTGGCAAGAAAAAGAGGCAATTTGGAGGCCCTTGCACAAATTGGCTTTATTTTACCTAAGTTGCCTCCCCTCCAGTGTGTACTCTGAAAGAGTGTTTAGTGTAGCCGGTAGCCTTGTGAGTGATCGGAGTAGAAGACTATTTCCACAAAATGTGAAGATGATGTTCATCAAAATGAATTATAAATTCTTCCGGGAAGACCTTTACCAGCAATTACCTCCAGAAAGTACACAGGGACCTGTGATGGTGGATTCCAGTGGGGACGAATTAATACTCTGTGAGGGTGAGGATGTACACACTGAAAGGAGTGTGGAATCGGAGGATGAGGATGACATCTTGCCTCTGTAGAGCCAGTTTGTGCAAGGAGAGATTAATTGCTTCTTTTTTGGTGGGGGGGGGATTAATTGCTTCTTTTGTGGGGGCCCAAACAAACCAATCATTTCAGCCACAGTCATGTGGCAGACCCTGCCGCTGAAATGATTGGTTTGTTAAAGTGTGCATGTACTGTTTATATAACATAAGGGTGGGTGGGAGGGTCCAAGGACAATTCCATCTTGCACCTCTTTTTTTCTCTTTTTATTATTGTGCCCTTTGGGGCCTAGTTTTTAAAACTGCCTTCCTGTCTGCGACTACAGTGCCACGCCTGGATGGGCCAGGTGTTTGTGCCGCCCAATTGTGTTGCTTAGCTTAGTCATCCAGCATCCTTGGTGCAACCTTTTGGCCTAAAACAGTATTGTGAGGTGTGAGGTGTTCAGAATATACTGGAAATGAGTGGAAATTAATGTTATTGAGGTTAATAATACAGTAGGATCAAAATTACCACCAAATTCTGTGATTTTAGCTGTTTTTATGTTTTTTTTAAAAATCATCCAGATCCAAAACCAAAACCCAAAAGGGTGGTTTTAGCAAAACCAATCCAGATCCAAAACACGAATGGAGATCCAGATCTAAAACCAAAACACAAAACCCGAAAGGTGTCTGCTGCACATCTCTAGAATCTTACTACTTGCTTGTGTATAACCAACACTCAATAAACATACCTTATTTAAAAAAAAAATTATTTTCCTACTGGCGGCAGCCATTTGTGTGGTGGCTGGGAGTATGTGCAGGCAGTTGGTACTCTTCGGTTGCAGTTACAGTAGCCTATGAATTACCTATGCAACCAATCAACAGGTGCCTACAGACGTGCAATGAGATCTGGTCTACATCATGAAATTGATATTATTGGCCAGTTCAACTGATGAACGGCTTCTGTCCTAATCAGCTGGACACTTTCTTTGAAATTAGTGCTCTCTACAATCCAGCTAACAGAGTAGTGCGGCCAATCATAGTAGTTACAGTGAAGAGAAGACAAATAATATCAAGCTGAGGGTAGAAGCGGGTCAGGAGAGATATTAGACAGGAGAAGATGGAATAAGCTGGGGGAGAAAGAAGGAAAATCTTAAAAAGAAAATGGAGCTGGAGAAGGAAAAGAATAAGAAAGAGAACTTAGGAATGTAGAAGAGAGAACAGTAGGACAATGGATAGAACTGGGGAGAAAAAAGAGAGGGCAGAAATCCTGTTTGCTTGAGGAAGGGAGACTTAATGGAGAAAAGTACTGCCGTCGGTGACTGATGGTGATCATTGATGGTGATGTGAACTGGAGGGAGAGTAAGGTAAGAGAGGAAGAAGGAAGAATTGCATCTGCTGAACATGTACAGTCAGCAGCCTTTTCATTTATGTTTCATCGTTATGTAGTTTGTTTTATTAAAAATAAATTAAATATACTACTTTTTTTTTATTAGATATTACCCTATATGAATCAGCAGACTTTCTGACTCTACTGTACTTTTCCTTTAGAGTAAAAAAATTTGCATAAAAAAATTGTGCCGGATGCTGGTGTATTGTGGCATGCAGAGCTCACCGGGTGTTTACCCCATGCACCTGTGGCCTATCCAACCCTGCAAAATGCCACACAGTAATGCACCTTACACATATGCCACACATTAGTAATGCCCATAATACACATAATTACCACACAGTAATACACCTTACACATATGCCCCACATTAGTAATGCCCATAATACACATAATTACCACACAGTAATACACCTTACACATATGCCCCACATCAGTAATGCCTATAATACACATAATTACCACACAGTAATACACCTTACACATATGCCCCACATTAGTAATGTCCATAATACACATAATTACCACACAGTAATACACCTTACACATATGCCCCACATTAGTAATGCTAGTAGTTTTTTTTCCAATAAAACTTACTTTAGCTTGCTGGCTTTCTGGCAGTCAGAGTGTCCGCTCCTGCAGATCCCTGGATCCAAGACTGCACTTTGTAAAGTGGGGGTTGGCAGGCTGGGTGGTGCTGTGGCTGTAGGGGGACAATGTCTCCGTTTGCGGTTGCCAACCCAAAGCAGGATCTCCACCCAAGGGCAGATCTAGAAGAAAATGACATGGGGGGCACCATGATAGGGGGAAGGGGGAGTGGTCAACTTGTACATCACATTAAGCAACTAGTGGTATTCACGGGGTGGGTGCATGCTTGCACTCACACCCACTAAAGGGGCATGTCCTCGCTAAAAGGGATGTGGCATCACAGGGTATGCCATCCTTTGCAAGTCCCACCCATTATTTTTGTTTTTTGGACACAAATACATTTGCCCAGATAAAGTGCACTTGCTGGTTGGACACAGATATGCTCTGCCTTCCATTCTGATGCATCTGAAAGTCGCGCTGCACTGACATTTCATATAGAAATAGTGCAATGCAACTTACTGACCACGTTACAGTGCTGGATGGCAGGGGAATTTATGGCATGGGCTGACAGAGAAAAAAAGTGTGGGGAGAACACTGCCCATATTATGTCCCTGCAGATACCTGGGGTTTACACAGGTATAAAGGAAACACACAGAATGATAGGGTCCCCCTCCCCATGTGCACGCTTTAAGCACAAGCAGTAAAGGCAGTGGTGGGATTCAGCCGGTTCGCAACGGTTCTGCAGATCCGATACCTAAAGTTAGGTATAGTTCTGAGAACCATTTGTTAATGAGCACCGCCAGGGCAAGTAGCGGAGCCCTCTGTCATAGCCCGCACACCTGTCCGCCAGCATAGACCAGTGACCGCAATAGGGCCGAGCATCTCTGTTTGTGTACCACTGCAGAGTTACTCTGCGCCCGGCCCTGGCCTGCTGACTCCTCCTCTCCCTAGTGTCCTGAGTCCTGACATGCGCAGTAAGCATGTCAAGGCGCTGAGAGAGGGTGGGTCAGGCGCGGAGGAACTCTGCAGTGCTACACAGAGAAGCTCGGCCCTGTTGCGGTCTGTGCTAGCGGGTGGGTGTGCGGGCGGCAGCTCAGGCTAAGCAGGGGTGATGGAGGGCTCAACCACTGGTTCCGGAATGCGCGTTCCTATCAGGCGCCATTTTCGTGAGCAGAGCGCAGCGGAGCGGTCACTCACCCACCACCAACGTGCAGCTGCATCAGCCAGTCGGCCTGGGGCAGGCCGACTGGCTGGCGGTATGTATATAGTACCTCTTTTTCTCCTCTAGTAGTCCCACTTTTCCCCCTCCGCTTGTCTCACTTCTCCCGCCCTCCTCCCTCTACTAGTCCCACTTCCCCCCCTCTGATAGTCCCACTTTCCCCCCCTCTGATAGTCCCACTTTTTCATTAATATTTTAAAACTGTTTCTTATAACATAATCTAGTTTTGTGTACCTCTTTCATTGTTCTTATTTGAGTATTAAATGCATGAATTATTAAACTACCTTTCAGTATAACTTTTGGTATACTTAAAATGGTCATTAGGACATAGAACCTGTTGTTAATTTATTTGAATCCCACCACTGAGTATAGGTGATGTGTCAGTCTTAATTGGAGCAGTCTGCCAATAAACACATGTGGTATCATAAGGAGCCATCCAGTAATAACCATACATAGTGAAAATGTCACAGTGAGGTCCAAGAATTACAGTTACCGGGTTTCTGCTTTCTCTAATGTCTCACAAGTCAGGGGCATTCAAGCATGTCTGCAGAATCTCATGCTGGGAGGGAATAAAGGACAGTCTGCAATCTATTTGATAAATGTACTCAGCAGTGGATACAAGTAGAGATTGAATACATTTGTAAAGTAATAGATAGTTTGCAGCCTTTCCCTACCAGCATGAGACCCTGCAGACATGACTGTATGTCCTTAGGCATTCCAAATACCGGAGGCAATTACTTAGCTTGCCTATAGCTAGGTCTGGCTCTGCCCACAGCCTAAACCTGTCCTCTAATTCAGCGCCGAGATGGTGAATCTATTCGGGATGCTCGTGTCGGCAGTCCAAAGAGTGTAGTAATTCTGGTGTTGGTATTCTGACTGCCGGGATCCTAACCTGATCCCATTCACAGGAATAAATAAATCATAACTTCCCCATCTGTCTCTCCACATACTTCCAGACAGTTAACGTCTGTCAGCACTCTGATTTCAGGATAGCTCCAACCATCCACCAATCAGCAAGCTGACTGCCAGTTGCTGTCTGGCTGCTGGCTGGAGGCAGGTAGAGAATGCTGCACTCTGCTTTATTGCTCCAGCCATTCACCAACCAGCACACTGACAGTCAGTTGCTGTCTGGCTGCCGATTGGAGGCAGATTGAGAATGCTGCACTCTGATTTTTGGATTGCTCCAGCCATCCACCAATCAGTAAGTTGACAGCTATTTGCTGTCTGGCTGTAGGCTTTAGGCAGGTAGAGAATACCGCACTCTGATTGCTGGATTTCTACAGCCATCCACCAATCATCAAGCTGGCAGCCATTTGCTGTTTGGCTGCAGCCTGGGAGGCAGGAGAATTCTGTCTGGCTGCTCTGATTGGGGGTGATTCACAATCAAGGTGGTCAGGCAGCATTCTCTGCCTGCCTCCCAAGAAGCTCCAGGGGCATGTATCTAACATTCAAAACTTGGTTGTTAGAAGCTTGCACCACTATTTATGAAGTACAAATAAATATAAACCAATACTATTATATGGGTTTAAAACAATTATTTATTACTAGTGCAGAAGTCACCCTTCACTTGTTTCCTACCCATAACCCTCCCTTCCCACAGCCTAACCCTACCTAGCTGCCTTCCCCACAGCCAAATCCTAACCACAATGGCATACTTATGTTCTGGATTCCAGCTGTATTCGGGTGCCGGCATTCTGGCAGGTGTCTGGATTTTGGCGCCAGTCTTTACATGGGCGGTATCAACACTGTAGTTGTATCCTTGCCAAACACGCGTTTAACATGTCTGCATTAACTCCAGCAATAGCTGTTGTAATACGTTGTTTTAGTTCATCAAAATTAACAGGAAGGGATGAAGATCTTGTCCTTGATATATCCCCATAAAAAAGTCATATGTTGATATATAAGAACCTCATTGTAGCCAGCCTAGGAGAGACATGTTGCAGTCTGTTGCACGGACAATCCGGTGCTGTGGAAGTGTTTCGTTGAGGTCATTTATAATTGTGGTAACTGTGTTGAGGTGACCATCTTGTTGGAAAATGAAGTTGTCACTGTCTTCGTGCAGTTAAGGCATCAACCAATTAATAAGCATGTCAAGGTGTTACATTTTTTTCTTGGGAAAAACAAAGAAGCCATACATATTTTATATAGGCCATAGCATAGAAGACATTAACCTTCGGGGAATCCCACACATGCTCCACTGTTGATCTCGGATGTTCAGTTCCCTATATGCGGACGTTCTGTTTGTTAACTCTCCCGCTGGTATGGCAGATCAACTTGTTGCTGAAAATTAGAAGCTCAATGACACCACTCACAATGCCCATGTATTCCTGCACAGAAATCACGACGTGTGATTTTGTCCTGGTCACTGATCAATAACTGCAGTTTGTATGAAGTCATTTGCAGCAGCTACTGCAAAAATTTTAGTTAGTTGTGGAATTTTTAGCTTCAGACTTACCCTCGTTGTGGATATGTTTGGGTTGTCCTGATGAATGGCACAAACACGCTCATCCCAGGGCTTTTACTTTTACACGAACATACAGTTGTTTCAAATTTCTTGTACCAATCATAAATTAATTATCTAGTTAATGGGGATTTCCCAAATTGCATTCTAAAATGTCACTGCACAACTGTAATGAACCCTGTAAACTTAATTTGAGCACATAAAATGACTTCTCAGTAGCATTTGTGGCCATCTTGCCTGACTGTTCACATGACAAATGTCTGGTTGCGTACATCACCATGACCTTCCGTGGTGAAAACATCCACAGTTTTTCTATGGTGTGTGCGTAATTTTAAATAGCTGTTATTTTATAAATTGTGAAAACTATTTATTTTGTAATAATCCTATATCTTAAGGGCCCTACACACTAATAGATTTTACTAAACGATATGAATGTTCTCGTTCATTAATGAATGAGAATGTGTTCATATCGTTTAGTGTGTAGGCACCAACAATGAACGATGCGCGGCCCCGCGCTCGTTCTTCGTTGGTGCCCCGTCGCTTATGCATGCAGGCCAATATGGACGAGATTGTCCATATTAGCATGCGCTGCTATGGAGCCAGGTGACGTGAAGAAACTTCACACCCCGCGTCACCTCCCCCCTGCCTCCGGGTCGCCCGTCGGCCGTATCCGCCATCGGGCAACTCGTGGCATATCGCCGAATGTGTAGGGTGCATTAAGTTAATAAGTATAGAAATAAAAGATAGTGCCCAGACACTGAAGTAGAGATTTAAATGTTTTACTGTGTCTCTGTTGATGATTTGTATTTAACAATTTCATGATTTGTGTTTCATAAACTTTATTTTTTCATAATTGCCTAGGTGTGAGTATACTTTTCCATATACAATACTCTGGGTACACACATAGACAGAAAAATGAGATTGGGGAATGGTGCAGAGCAGCAAAGTTCACATGTAAAGTCAATGGGAGAAGCATGTGCGAGAAAGTTTACATTTGTTGCTTGATGTTAGTTTATGTTTTAAAAAATAAATAAATAACCGTCGATTTCGACGGGTTTCCACTAGTTTTTAAAACATGTCACTAACTATTACACCAGTGGTTCCTAAACTGTTTTTGAGTCACGGTGCCCTAGAGCATCAGAATTTTTTTCACGACACCCCGAGGCCAAAAGTTTCTTACTGAGAAATGTTTAAATTAATACTAAATTAAGTAAATTGTGTTTATATGTCATCCTTAGATTTAATTGTGTGCTGAGGAACAAGATTTGCTTCTGTTTGTCCACATGTTTTATGACTGACAGCTGCCAGCACTGAGTTTTCCTAATACATTGACCATAACATTTTTTACTTGGTCCTGGACCACCAACCCAGGGCACCCCTGCAAGTGTCCTCCTGAGACACCCCAGTGTGCCACAACGCCCAGTTTGAGAACCACTGTATTACACACAAATATTTCTCTCACATTTTCAATGTAAAACATTTCCAATCCTCATTTGGGGCTTATCCCTGTCATAATATTCCTTTTTCTATTTACATGTTTAACATGTTGTACAGCTAGAATTCTATGTAACACGTGCAATATGTAGCTATGAAGTTAGATTGTGTAATTAGAGGCTTAGTAAAATACATGTATATAAAAGGCTACCTTTAATTGATCCATTCTTTTCATTGGTAAGAAGCTTCCCTTCCCTTAGTTGAGCAGTGCTGCAAAGGCCTTGATCTTTATAAAGTGTAATAGTAACAGTGAACATGTAAATTTTTGCAAAGAAATATGTTACCAATGTAAGCAGTAGAAATTCAGCGGAATATTTCCTGCCGTGGTGACTCAACAGTTTCATTCACTGTGAGATCAAAGGAGCAGAATTACCACAGGAATTCAGAGGCTGCAATGGAATGTGGTGGATTATCAATGAGATTGTTGAAGATCACTATTAACAAAGTGACAATATCAGAGCCAAGAAATGGGAGCTAAATAACTGGATGGGTTACATTACAGTACCAATTCATTTCCATAGAAGAATTTTAGGCTATATTACAGTATTTCAGTATTAAAGAATACAAATTGCAGAAATGATGTATTGAAAGTAACATCACTGTATTTTTAGGACCTGTTCATCATAATCCTCATGATGCTGCTCATATTTAGGGCTTTATTTAATAGTGATGCTAAAGACTGGCAGCATATTTCATTTAGTATAACAGTGGTGCTAATGGATATGCTGCTGATATTTAACATCATTTTCCTCTCTGACAGTGCTGGATTTCTGCATAGGCACATAAGAGACACCACTAGCTCGTAGCAGTACCCCTTCATCTGAGCTTTCCAGTGCCCCAATTCAGTGGCAGCTATATGGACACAGAACAAAGTCTACATCCCCCATGATGCATCAGGAGGAAAGATAAGTTTGTATTTGGGAGAGTCTCTGGAGTGTTTGCCTGTGCAATCCAGGTTCCAGAAGAAGGAGGTTCTTAACCCACAATAGACACCCACAAAGGGCCAACCCAAAATGTAGCTGGAGGCGGCACAGTGCCAGGGGGGTGGTATGGGAGCAGTTGGCCAATAATATTGTGCCTAGTGTTGGCCTGACCCTGAAATCTGTTCCTTCTCTCTGGCAAGGTCCATCAGCATCCTTCTCCTCCTATGCGCCATCCTCTGTGTTGCCAGCAGCCTACCTTTGTCGGTGGCTAATGAGTAATGAACATGCACAATGTCCAGCTGTGCATGATCATTGCTCTTTCACCCAGGGATGATTCAGCAAAGCCCGGCAACCATACAGCTGATGCCATCTGTAGATGGCATAAGCAGTGCAGTCATAAACAAATAATGACAGAGACTGTAACCCTTTGAGCAAGTGCTAAAAGGGTTATGGTTCATCCCTAAATAGTTATTATTGCTGAGGTGCCAGGGGCACTTAAGACGGGGAGATGGGGGGAGGATGTTCACCACCCCTCCTCTTGTCAGCACCAGATCTTCAAATAGCAAATTCAGAGGGGAAGGTATCAGTGCGATTGCTTCCCGTAACACTTCTTACCTGTCCACTACTGCTGGCCATGCTAATATATAGCAGCGCAGTGGCAGTGGGACATCATGCGGGCAGAGAGAGGAGACTGCTGCTGCTCAGCAGATATCTTTTATATGCCTTAAAACCATATTGTCAACATTCTGACCATGTTGACATTTCATCACTATCGACATGCTGTATATTGACATGGTCAAAGTTCACATGTCAAACATGTTCTCTATCAACTTAATGATCACGTTGGAATTCTCATGTTAATATTATAAATGACGACATGATGAATGTCATCAAATTATAAAGAACCTAAGGGTTATTTCTTTCACTTCAGTGTGATATGTCTTGAAGTGTGATAGAACTACAGTTTCCAAGACACTATTTACAGCTGACTATAAGATGCCAAGTAGTGTTACTTTAGTACTGTGTATAGAGGGACATTTACTAAGCAGTGATAAGAGTGGAGAAGTGAGCCACTGGAGAAGTCGCCCCATCAACCAATCAGCACATCTTTGTATAATTTTATAGTATGCAAACTATAGCTGTTACTTCAGTTCTGATTGGTTGCCATGGGCAACTTCTCCACTTCTCCGCTCTTATCACTGCTTAGTAAATATCCCCCATAGTCTGGATACTACTTAAGCCGGGGTCTATTTTTAAGGCCTTTCATATTCAGAAGCTACATTAACAATTCCTTTCACCATATACCGCCCAGAAAATGACTTGCCTAAAAGTATTTCTGAAGTATTAAAATATTGTAAAATACCAGACTTACTGTAACTGCCAACAATGAAAATTGTAGACTCTTGTAGGCATTTGTCTGTCTGTACCACCACTATTTTGGTCAAACTTGTGGTACATTTTCCTGTAGGCCGCGCTCTTTGGGTACTGTCGCTCCGGGCTGTGAGCAGACATTATGTTGCACAAGTAAATTGTAAAACTGGAAGCCAGCGGGACTTTTAAACAGTTTACCAAAATGGAAGTGTTTCTAACAGTAACCAATCAAATTAGAGTTATTTTCTGGAATGTACCAGATAAATGATAGCAAGAATCTAATTTGTTGCTAAGGGCAATGCCTCCACTTTTCCTTTTTGGTAGCTTTAGTAAATTTACTCCCTGGTGGTAAAGTAGTAAGTGGATATGGAAAGGGACAGTGCAATGGGAAAAAGCAATGAGCACAAACATGAAGGGCAAAACAATCTCTTTGGATTATTAAGTGAGGAAGAATAATGTGACATCAGTTTTCAATAAAATAGATCCTATTAGCACACTATTATTTAAAGGTGCATTGTTCCCCCATTGTTTTATAGGTTCTGTGGAAAGTGATTACTGAAATGAAGCTAATGGCTTTGCTCTTGTTCCTTTGAAAGTGGAAGACATTTTCCTGTGAGTATTATTGACAAAGCATTGCTGCTTCTCTTTTCCTAGCCAAATGTGGCCAAACTTTTGTTGTGGGATACATTGAGAAAGAAAGAAAGAAAGAAAGAAAGAAAGAAAGAAAGAAAGAAAGAAAGAAAGAAAGAAAGAAAGAAAGAAAGAAAGAAAGAAAAGAAATGGCAAAATGACTCTAACATGGACTACTTGATTTTTTTTTTAAATTGACAAATAGCAGTAATGTGTTTTTTTATATGAATCGTCTGTGGGAACATTACTTTGGCTCGTTATAAACAGGCCTCTAAGTAACAACAAGCACATCAGTATTTTGAACATAGCTAAACATCTACCACTTTGCATTTTATAACAATCCTGTCTACACAGCCTAAGGTAACATGCTATTTTAAATAATAGAATAGAAAAGGCTTTCATTGACAGATATTATATTAACTTCTAATTATTTTTAAGCATTAAAGACAAAATTACACGTATAATTAGGCACAATGGATTTCTTATAAAAATGGGAGGCATGTTACAAAAATAGATTGGCTCAGTACTCTTGTTCATTAAATATAACTACATCACTCAACAAAAAATAGTTCTAAAGCAAAAGGTCCACCGTAATTATTCATAATTGCCACAAGAATCACAAGAGAATATTGCTTATTAAAGCACTTTTAAACATTTGGAAGTGTAACTCATTAGTTGTGCTGCATTGTAGAATTATAATGTCATGAAATATATCAGTGTGACATTATTACGCCAGATATTTATTCTTGGTTTAGTTTATTGAACTCTCACATGATATGAGGTGAGTCTGCAAAATGGGACTTTTATTAACCAGAATTGGTTAAGATAAAAAAAAAATATTACTAGAGATTAGCAAGTCACATTATGTTTTGCATTTGTCCTCATATTTTGATGTTGTAAAAACCAAATCCTGTCAGATAATTAGGATTTGCTTTGACTGTTGTGATGGCCCATGTTGGCTGGTGGCTACTCTATAGCTAGAAATGCTTTTAATACTGAGGGTTTCATTGCAACATGCAAAACTATTCCCAGTAATTAATATATAGGCCCGAGAAGTTTATTAACCAATTAACTGATGATTTTCCCCCAAAAAAAATCGCTCAGAAATTGTCTTTTTTGTATGAGTGAATTAGGTGAAGAACATGACTTTAACCTTATCCAAAATGATTTTAGTTAAAAAAAATAAAAAAACATTTCCTCAAACATTGGAACATCAGTTGGGAAGATCGGCAACATCGGATAATCGGTAACATTGCAACGTTATTTTTTACCCCTGAGACAGCCGCTAGGTACACAGGAGGGGGGGTCTTGGGGGGGGGGGGGGGGCTAGGTGGACGTTGTTTTACACTTTATTAGTGGCTGCCATTGTCTGCATCTGCTGGATGGAGGGTACTGCCGTGCAGTGATCGGCGGCATGGCAACACTGAGGCGACGGTGCAGGGAGGCAAAGGGACCGGAGAGCAGCAGCAGAGGGAAGTTTCCCTTTCCTGCAGCTGCTAACACTATTTATCTGACTGGACACATCCTGTTTCGACCAGGTCAGATAAAACACTTGCTGGTAGGTCGCATGTGTAGTGACCATGCCAGGAAAGTGGTTAATAGTAACATGGCACACTAGATGTGCAGTCAGTTGTTTCATGCACAAATTCAGCATATTATTCCAATGATAAATACACCCTGGTATCTGATATGGGACTGCACACAAAATTGATGTACAGTGATTAACAGAAGTTACAGTGAAGAAAATGCCACAGGTCTGTGACACATTGGAAAACAATGGTTGTGCAGCAATAGGCCTGGCATTTTTGCATCTATAATGAGTGCAGGGACAGGCCCCCGAATCCATGGATGGCCAAACTGAGCACGCTGCAATCATGTAAATTATGCTGACCTTTCCGGAGTGCCGCATTGGACGGCGATGCAGACAAAAATCAAAGGAGAAATGGAGCGATGGATAGTTTCCCAGAGATTTGCACATGCGCAGTAGAGAATTCTCCGAGCTCACAAGTGGATGTCATGTTCCTGGAGACCTGTGTATGCCGGAGTCTACTCCACTGTCAGAGAGGAAGGGGCCTACAAACGATCTACACATGGGTCCAGGTAAAAGCCAAGGATTAGGTACCGCAGGGAAGGTCTCAACCAGAGGCGTCACTGATTGTACAGACTCCCAGTGCGGGAGGCTACATTAAGCGCGCTACTCCCACGTGCCGAAAAAGGGGGCATGACCCACTGGAAAAGGGTGTGGCCTTGTTGATAGGGGGATGGCCTCACGGCCCGGACCCCCTTTTGTCACTCTGGGGTTGCCGGAGATGCAGGCTGCTCCTGGGAACCAATGTAAGTGCAGTGCCAGCTCCTGCACAGTGACAGGAGCAGGGTGCTGCACATAATGTCACAGTGCAGCACCCTGTTCCTGGCACTGAAGAGAAGTCAGCACTTTGGTGTTACCTCTCGGCGGGTGACACCCAGGATCGGGGCCGCACCACTGTTGTGACGCCACTGATCTCAACGTGTTAATCGCTATGGCAAGATTAATGTCCCGAGACTTTAACATTTGAGAAACGGAGAAGGCAGCATTTGTTGCCAGAAGGCAGCTAAAGACCTGGTACACAACATGGCAAGAGAGACATGATAAACAATATAGAGAAACTGGAGCGCAGCTAGTAGGGACTAAAATAAAACAAATATTTTCAAGAGAGTAATAGACTTGTATTAAAAAATATATAAAGACCATAAAATAGCGCACATAATATAAGCAACCTACAGTAAGTGTATATAAGTGGTTGATAGAATCAATCTAACTTAGACTTGTCATTGACTATAGGGCCTAATTCAGCATGAGCTGTAGGTTTGCGAAAAATCACAATACTACAGCTCATGTTTCTAGCATGCGGAGAGGGGGGGGGGGGGGGGCGCCCAGCACAGGCTCTCTGCCTCTGCAGCCTAGATGTGAAAGCAGTCACTGGGGCAGCCATCTTTTGTGTCACAGTAGCTGCATGTGACATACAAATGGTCTGGACACGCCTCCATTGTCTGAACCTCGCCTCCTGAATGGTGCGTTGACGCCTACAAAACTCTGCACCCCATTCCCGCCCTCTGCCGAGACTTTGACTGTGATCACATGTGTCCCTAACTTCCCTAATACTGATTAATACATTTATATAAATTTCTAATATTTTTGTGTATGACCATTGTGACAGTGACTCAATAAATTTTGATTTTACGTACACTGTTTTGTTTGTCATATAGCCACCATTAACATTAGCATTTCTCCGTTAGCTTGGGTCTCCAGCATTATGTGATTTATTCTAGAATGTTGGGACTAGATGACGTTATAACTACTGTGAACAACCTTGTCGCCATCAGAAATTAACATAGGAAATTATGAATAGTGTTGAATGATTAAAATACCTCGTTTGCCTGTGGCACTGGCAGTGGGAAGGAAATGGAGAAATGATTTATGGACGCACTTCAGTTATTGTCAAACTGAAAGAAAGACGCAGTGTATCAATTCCAATGAGGATGGAGTGCTGTGCAGATTTAAGATGGCTGGAAAAAACACTACAAATTTGAAGAGAGACTTGAAGACATGCCATCCCGCAGTGTCTGCTAAGGTACTGTAAATATGAATTGTGTGTTGGTTGATTCAAGAATATAACATTATCATATTGGCAAAAGTGCACTGTATGATCCAGTAGTACTTCAATGTTGGCCAGGGTTGAGGAGGAGGATGTGGAAGTGTAGGAAGTATGTGAGGTTCTGTGTGGACTGTTTAGGGGATTTAATTAGATAGAAAAGCTTATGAAGGTTATGTGGGCAGTTTTGGAATTTGATAAGCTTGCCTGAAGAGGTGAGTTTTCAGGGATTGCTTGAAGGTTTGGAGACTAGGAGACTTTTTTTTTTTTTTAAAGTTTGTTTATTGATTTTAGAAATAGAAGTTACAAATTGCAAATAAAGATGAAAACACATTGCAATAGAGGTTTGAGTAAAAGGTAAGCTGCAACTGCTTCTATATCATGCTAATTGGCGCCCAGCAATGCGATCATAAACAATTGTGATCGCATCGCTGAGGCAGGAATTACGGGTGTGTACACACAGTGAGATATTTTCTTTCGATTTTGACTATATAGTCAAAATTGCAAGAAAAGTTAGTGCAGATCGCAAGGTGAAAGTCACCTTGCGATCCCGATTCGATCACGATGCGCGGTCCCGCCAGGTCGGGATTGAAAGAAAAGATAGACTGTGCAGGCAAGTCAATCCTTGCTAGATCGGTGTACTATCTAGTTCATCTCACATGTCAATGACATCTCACATAAGCCAAAATCGTAAGCACACATAGTCCATATCTCAAGAAAAGTTAGTCAAAATCTGTGCTATCTGGGCTCCGGGGAGTTCAAGGGAAATCGCAAGTGCAAATCGGGCATAGCAAGGATCTCACCATGTGTACACACCCTAAGGCTGTCTCCTTGTAAATGCAGCTAGGCTGCGTATGCAGGCGGTCGGTCACCATTTTTCAGGTCACAGCGGCCACGTGTGAAGTCACGTGGCCACTTCGCAAACAGTCCGGACACCTCAATTGTTTGGACCATGCACCGCAACACTGCGTTGATTCCCCCCCACCACGTGACGGCCACTGCTGTCATTCAAACAACAGACAACTATAAGGATGAAATAAATACATTTAAAAATAGAGGGCCTTATTCAGGTTTGTTAGCCAACCAAAAAAGCACACTAATGGGCAAAACCATGTTGCACTGCAGGGGGGGGCAGATGTAACATGTGCAGAGAGATTTATATTTGGGTGGGATGTGTTCAAATTAAATCTAAATTGCAGTGTAAAAATAAAGCAGCCAGTATATACCATGCACAGAAACAATAGAACCCACCCAAATCTAACTCTCTCTGAACATGTTACATCTGCCTCACCTGGTCTTGCCATTACTGTGTTTTGTTTTGTTTTGTTTTGTTTTTAGTTTGCTAACCCCCAGAGTGCTAACAAAAAAGAAAAAAGTATTCCTTGATAAGGGAACACACCAGCTAGTACACTCAAATTACTTCAAGTCATCATCTACCTAAATGGTAGATGACCATTAATTGATTAAAATGTAACTTTTATTGAATATATATTAATAGCTTACGAAATATGTGCAAGTGAAAAAATGTGAACCAGTGTACAAATTAAATGTGAAATTAAAAAGATAAACCACTGTTCTTGTGTGTCTTGTATTTATTCTTCCAGATTGGGGTATATATCAAATGTTGCTAAAGTAGAGTATAATTCAGTACTGTAGCAGTTGCTATTGCTTAGGGAGGATACACTTGTATCAGTTTTAGGCTGATATAGAGTTCTATTTGTTATAGAGTAACCTCAATATTCCTTGTTGTGCCTCTCATTTATTGTCATATGGGAAAAATTGGAGAGGTGTGCACATCACCTACATGAGATTAACCCTTTGTGACTCAGGCACAACTAGTATCCATCTCTGCAATAGATATTGTGTATCTCAAAGATATTATATATATTTTATTTTATATTCTCATTTATCTTAATACATTTATTGATACACCATTATAAACTGTTGGATTGAGCCTTCTCAATTATTTAAGATGAAAGTAATAATTTCATTTAACTTCAACACATAAGATGCAGATTAATGTATGCAGTGGAGTGACTCTGTTGTTACCATCTAACTGACATTATATGGCCCTCTCCTCTTTTGTATGTAATGACATTTTCTTGAGACCCAATATAAGCACAATAAAGTATATTCCCAACTCAAATTGTGGGTGCTTGGTACCCCTAATGCTCTCTAATAGTGTGGTAGACTGGTCAAGTGTGTAGTTGACTGGAGTAATAAGTTTGTGTATGTGTTATGTCACACGCTCAATGATAATACCATACCCCGCCTTCCGGCGTTAATTATGGGTCACTATCCAGTATCACAATATATCTCTGAACAGCCTTAGAATGTATCAAACGCCTACCTAGGCATATAATGAATTTATTGTGATGATCTCAAATGTGCACACTAATGGGTAACTGGTCATATATATCACACCTCCCAGCATCAGTTAGTGTTAGTGCTACAAGTTAAACTAAATTCCAGGAGCACCCCCCGAGAAATATATTGTGATATTTAATCAATTTAATAAACGGGGAAAGGGAGTTTGTACACAACGAATCATAAAATTGTACTGTACGTCTGTGTAAAACTCTCTATCTCTCTAACCCCCAGAGTACACAGAAAATTTATGATTGGTATAGACATCTCCCATCCACATACTGCTCATTCCATCAAAACTTGTATTGACCAGTGCACTGAAATGTGGGAAATGCTGAAAAATGAGAGTTTTGGTAGACTTACCTTTGTTAACTCTCTTTCTTCGAGGTTCATAGAGTCCATAGGGAGAACATTAGGGTTGTAGGTGGTGGATGAGAATCCGTGCACCTAACAGTTAAGCTTTCTGGCTTCCCAGAATGCTGGGCTCCTCTCCCCTATAACCCCGCCTCCATGCTCAGGCAAGTCAGTTTTGTTAACAAGCCCAAAGAAGTAAGTGGATATGAGAGAAGAAAGATATTGTACACATAAGAACACATTCTCACAGATAGGAGAAAGGAACCAGTGTCTAATGCCACAAAAACCCAGATAGGTCAGGTGCAGAGGCGTATCTAGGGTAGGGTGAGTGGGGCACGTGCCCTGGGCACATTGGCAGGCCCAGGAGAGGGGGGCGCCGGCAGCGGCCAGGGCATCATGCCCCACTCGCCCCCGTCACGCCGAAAGCCGAAATGTGAGGGGAGGAGAGCGCACCGTCTCTCCCTCCCCTCACCGCCGCTGAAAGCCATAGCAGCGCTGCCAGCAGCGCTGCTGTGTCCGGCCTCCTTCGGCATTAGCCAATCAGAGCTTGCGGACCGGCTCCTGATTGGCTGCCGGTCCGCGAGCTCTGATTGGCTAGCGAACCGGCGCCACACAGCCGCCGGAGACCTGTCCTGGAGCGATGAGGGGAAGGAGAGGCGCTCTCCTCCCCTCACATAGAACACGCCGGTGACTCGGTAAGTGACGGGGGGGGGAGAGCACAGTGGGGCATGTAACTGGCACAGTGGGGCATGTATCAGGCACAGTGTGGGGCATGTATCTGGCACTGTGGGGCATTGTATCTGGCACTGTGGGGCATTGTATCTGGCACTGTGGGACAATGTAACTGGCACTGTGGGGCAATGTATCTGGCACTGTGGGGCAATGTAACTGGCACTGTGGGGCATTGTATCTGGCACTGTGGGGCATGTATCTGGCACTGTGGGCATTGTATCTGGCACTGGGGGGCAATGCAATTGGCACTGTGGGGCATGTATCCGGCACTGTGGGGCAATGTAACTGGCACTGTGGGGCATGTATCCGGCACTGTGGGGCATTGTATCTGGCACTGGGGGGCAATGTAACTGGCACTGTGGGCCATTTTCAGTGGCCACATCCCTTCTGGAGCATGGCCACACCCCTTCTGGAGCGTGGCCACACCCCTTCTGGAGCGTGGCCACACCCCTTCTGGTGTGTGGCCACTCCTATTTTTTTCGCCTCTGGCCAGGTGCATCAGGGTGGGCGCCCTGTGGACCCTATGAACCTCGAAGAAAGAGAGTTAACAAATGTAAGTCTACCATAACTCTCGTTTTCTTCTTCGGGATTCATAGAGCTCCACAGGGAGAACGTCGGGGATGTCCTAAAGCAATATTTATAAGGGAGGGGACGCACCAGAGAGGATAACAGAATCCTGCGTCCAAAGGAAGCATCCTGGGATGCAAAGGTATCAAATGAGTAGATTTTTAGAAACGTGTCAATGGAAGACCACGTAGCGGCCTTACATAATTGCTCAGGAGATGCCACCACGGTGTGCTGCCCATGGGGGACATACAGATCTAGTAGAGTGGCAGAAATTATCGTTTGGACAGGCAAATCAGCTTGATTGTGTACTTATGCAATAAAAATTCTAATCCATCTGTTTGTTAGCTGGCCAGCCGCGCTTGTGAAATCCATAAAGTATGAATATAAAGTCGGATCTTCTGATAGAACTGGTTTGGTCTATGTAGATACGTAGGGCACATACTACATCTAAAGACTGTTCTTTTGCTGAATAATCTGGTGAGACAAATGCCGGCACCATAATTTCCTGATTAAGGTGAAACCTAGAGACCACTTTAGGAAGGTACCCAGGCCTAGTCTGTAAAACAGCCCTGTCATGATGAAAAATCAGGAAGGGTGGATGACAGGAGAGAGCGCCTAAGTCTGACATCCTTTTGGAAGAAGCAATAGCCAGCAAAAATATTGTCTTAGCCGTCAACCATTTGAGGTGCACTGATTCTAAGGGTTAAAAAGGGGGCTCTTGAAGTGCTTCCAATACTACAGAGAGATCCCATGGAGCTACCAGGGGTACATAAGGAGGTTTTACATGTGCAACCCCTTGAAAAAAAGTATGTATATCTGGTTATGTAGCAATTTTTCTCTGAAACTGTACCGATAGGGCAGAAATGTGTACTTTCAGAGAAGCAAGACGTAAACCTAGATTCAATCCTCTGAAGAAAAGGCAGTATAGTTGTATCATATCGCTTAGAAGCACACCATGTGAAATAGGTATGACATATTGTACAATATATACGTGCTGAAGCAGGCTTGCATGCCTTAAGCGTCATTTAACAGACGGTTCAGGTCTGTATGTAGACATGGCCCTTGAAATAGAAGGTCCTGTCGCTGAGGAAGTTGAAGGGATTGCCCTACTGAAAGGTTCTGTAGGTCCAACCAGTGCCATCTGGGCCACGCTGGGGCTATCAGAATGAGGTTTCCTCCTTCTTGTTTGAATTTCCTTATTACCCTTGGCAGAAGGGATATTGGGGGAAATATGTATGGTAGATGAAAGGTCCATTGTACTGCTAGATCATCTGTGAATGCTGCTTGCAGATCCTGTGACCTGGATCCGTATACTGGGACTTTGTGGTTGTGACATGATGCCATCAGATCCACGTCTGGCCGGCGCCACCTGTCCACTAGTATTTGGAACACTTCTGGGAGGAGAGTCCATTCACCCATGTGCATATCCTGATGACTGAGGAAGTCTGCTTCCGAGTTGAGGAGGCCTGATATGAACACTACTGATATGGCTGGAAGATGATGTTCAGCCCACTTTAGTATTTTGGCTACCTCTTGCATTGCCCTTTTGCTATGAGTGCTGCCTTGGTGATTTTCAGATTGAATTTGCATAGGCCTGCCTTGAAAAATGCTTTGTATACTGCCCTCAGTTCCAGTACATTGATTGGTAACTGAGACTCTGCCAGGTTCCATCTCCCTTGGAACGAGTGTTGCTTGGTTACAGCTCCCCAACCACGGAGGCTTGCATTTGTAGTGAGAAGCACCCAATTCGGGATCCAGAAGGGGAGACCCCTGTCTAGGTGATTGCTGTGGAGCCACCAAGTTAATGATAGGCGAACCCCCGGAGTCAGAGATATTATCTGCCATTTGATCTGATGAGGCTGGCCATTCCATTTGGCTAGAATCAACCTTTGTAAAGGGCGAGAGTGAAATTGAGCAAATTCCACCATGTTGAATGTAAATACCATCAGGCCGAGGACTTGCAAGGCAGAATGAATTGACACCTGAGGATGGTGAAGGAACCGCTGTATTTTGTCCCTTAGATATTTTGTTCATTGTTAGAAACAGTCATTGATTTTGAGAGTCTTGCAGGGCTCCCAGATGTACCATCCTTTGCGATGGTATGAGTGAGGACTTTTTCCAGTTGATAAGCAATACCTCCTGTGAACTGGCCAGGAGCAGTATGTTGTTCAGATAAGGAAGTATCCTGATCTCCTGACAATGCAGGTGTGCTGCCCTGACTGCCATGACTTTTGAAAATATTCTGGGTGCTGTAGCCAGGCCAAATGGCAGCGCCTGGAATTAATAGTGTTGGGTTAGGATAGCAAACCTCAGGTATTGTTGATGTGATAGCGCAATAGGTATATGCAGATATGCATTTTTATGACCAATGACACCATGAAATCCCTCAGCTCCATTGCTAGAGCTATAAAGCGTAGGGTTTCCATCCAAACCTTGGAAACTTTCACAAATCTGTTGAGAGATTTGAGATTGTGAATAGGTCTGTACTGTATGTCTCATTTGGCTTTGGTACAAGGAACAGGGACAAATAATAGCCCCTTCCCTTTTGAGCCTGAGCAGAAAAAAAGATAAATAAGACAGCAGAAATAGCACGAGTCACATACAATGCAGATAAATACACAATAATATAACCACAATGAGCACTTGACTCAACTACTCCACCTGTTTTTGAAAGCAGGTAGCATATAAGTGTTTGTAAAAATCTTGCTCCTTGGAGACGTATTTACAAGGAGACTGAGCCCATCATTCTCGGAGACTTTGCTTGTTGCATGCTGAAGATGGCTGCCCTGGTCTCAGAGGGAAGCAGGGAGTGTTGTTTACAGCTCAAGGGCGGTAAATCTGCAGTAGACTGACACCCAAAGCTGGGGGAGGGGATACAGGTTAAGCACCACCTCCCCTTGCTGGTCTTCTACCCCAAGTACTAAAGGTCTTTATATATTTAGTGTGTACACTAAAACCTGTGCCTTATATGCCCTGGTGGTCTAGTGGAATCCCTGACCCGAGCCAGTGTCCATGCCAGCGCCACGGTGCATCTCCCCGGACACGCGACAGACCGCAATTTAAATGCGGGTCCTTTAAGATAGGACCCTCTTACCTGCCCCCATATGGGTCCCCACAGTGAGCGGTGCTAGATGCAGTGTGTGGCCCCTGTCGCAAGAACTCATCTTGGCTTTGGCCGTGCGGGAGTTTCAGCACCAGCGGGGGGTGATGGAGCTGTAGTGCTGAAGTCTGCAGACTTACAGCGCTGACAAACTCAGAGAAAAAAACTTTTAAAATTGAAAGCATAGGGCTGCTATAGCAGCCCCCTGTAAGGGTGCAACCCAACTTCAACTGGCACCAACAAAAAAACTTGGTCTTGTTAACAAAACTAACTATACTATAGGGGAGAGGAGCCCAGCATTCTGGTAAGCAGGAAAGCTTAACTGTTTGGTGCCCAGACTCTCATTCACCACCTACAACCCCAATGTTCTCCCTGTGGAGCCCTATGAATCACGAAGAAGAAAACAAGATTACAGTCATCACAGATAATGAGAGCAACATGGTTGCTGCATTCAGACTGTAAGAAGAGGAACTAAGCTCTGCAGGTACATTAAAATAATAATAATGAAGCCCTCTGTTTGTCCTATATCTGTTTCTCAGGTATGGAGGCATTATGGAGCAGACACCCTGTTTTGTTCACACATTACAATTGGTCATCAACATAATCCACAAAGAAGTCTCTGTTGCACATCTCTTGGAAAAGCAGTTGTCAAACAGTTTTGCAGGTCTTCAGTTGCAATGGAGAAACTTCAACAGCTCTGTGGACTTACTCTATTTAAAGATTGTGTGATAAGATGGTCCAGCACATTTCAGAAGATGGTTTCACACCTTCTTCAGGTGAAGTATTCTGTGGCCCAGGTTTCAGATGAGATAGCTTGGGTTTGTGTCCTGCCAAGTGAGTGGATGAAGTTTACTGCTGTCCGAGATCCTTGCTGCCCGTTGTTGACCATACAAGAAAACTCTAAAATGATACGTCTCTCTTTTTGATTGTGCCAGCCTACTGGACTAGATTACTCATCTTTCCCGGTTCTCTCTGGTATCAGCTCAGAGAGATCTGCGTGGACTGGCAGACAAAATTAAAGTTATCGTGGAACAATGCTTCAGATGCTTATTATTTCCCAATAAGGCAAAGTTCTCTCAACTTACAATGTCTGCTTGTTTTCTTGACTCAACAGTTGCTTTAGACGCACTGATTTAAAATACAGATAATGGAATCCATGAACTTTTAGGTGAAGTAGAAATTTATTTCCTCAGTACATCCACATCAACAAGACAGAGGGAGGATGACTTGAATAAAGATGATGGGGATGCATCAACGAAGGATTATGTTGAAGAGGTGCCCTCATTAAGATTAAAGTGACTGATTGCCAGTTAGTAGCGAACTGGATACAATCCGATCCTCCGTCTATAAAGTCTATTTTTTCCTGAATATGGTATATCTATCGTATCGTGGAGTACATGACCAGTATTAGTAATCAGTCTTCTACATCTTTTGATAAAATTTGGAGCCCGTGGCTAGCCTCTTAAAATGCCCCTTCCCCTTTTACCTTGCGATAGCCACCTTTATATAGTTATTAATGTTTCTATTCCTAAGATTCATTTCAGAGGTTTTGTCCTTTCAGGTTCAGTATGTGTGACCGGTGGATGGGATGAGGTAAGTATGTTATTCCGTGTTCCCTAACTCCTAACCTTAACCCTCCCTTCCTGCAGCCTAACCCTAACCTTCCCCTCAGTGCCTAAACATAGCCTCCTCCCAGTGGTGTCTAACCCTTACACCCTGGGTGGCTCCTAAAACTACCCCCCCCCCCCCCCACACACACACACCCTCCCCAGCCCTAACTTGTCTACTATACTTACAGTCAGGTTTCCGGCTGTCGGGATTCCGGTGTCGGCATTCGGAAGGGTGTTGGGATTCCGGCATCAGTATTCCAACTGCCAGGATCCCATCCTTTCCTTTTTTCTTATTTCTTTCACTTCTGCTTTTTCTCTCTTCTCTTCTGTTTGTCACTCTCCTACACGACTACACACTTTGTCATGTAAATTGGAGTTTTCTTTTTCTCTCAAATAATAAACTTGATCGCAAATCTGTTGGGTTTTTTTTAGGTAGACCCGATACCTATAGTATTTTATCTATGATTTTTCTTACTGTGTTTTAAATTATTTTGGTTTACGATGTTTAATGTGATCTGCTCAATAAAATGTTTAACATTTTTTTAAAGTGACCACAATTTACAGTAGGTTTTTCTTTCACCAAATCAGCATCTTCACTGTCAAAACCACCCGAGGCCAGTGGTCAACAAGAGCTTTCATCTCAGAAGATCTCAGATTTTGAGCGTAGAATCTACTTTTGCTCGTAACAGAACACAGCAATATATGTGACAGGGAACCTGACAAGGCCATCTCAACAGGCCAAGGGTCACCTTGCACAGAAGTACCTTCCTGAAACTAAACAGAGATAAGAAAACTTTATTACGTAAAGTGTAGGTCGAGAAAATCACATAGATTAGCTACATTTTATATCCCTTATTTGAAGTTTAAGCAATTTGGCTGTAATCAGTCAAATTGTATATTTTTTTTAATACTATATAATACACAGTTTAATCATTATGCATGTATGCAACTTTCTATTTATGAAGTAGGGTTATTTAAAAATTTTAAAGAACAAGTTTGGGTTCTAGATCTGACCTGTGAAAGAAATATGATTCTGTACTGCACTTGTTCTAACAAACTATGGGGGTAATTCCAAGTTGATCGCAGCAGGAAATTTTTTAGCAGTTGGGCAAAACCATGTGCACTGCAGGGGAGGCAGATATAACATGTGCAGAGAGAGATAGATTTGGGTATGGTGAGTTCTATCTGCAATCTAAATTGCAGTGTAAAAATAAAGCAGCCAGTATTTACCCTGCACAGAAATAAAATAACCCACCCAAATCTAACTCTCTCTGCACATGTTAAATCTGCCTCCCCTGCAGTGCACATGGTTTTGCCCAATTGCTAACTAAATTCCTGCTGCGATCAACTTGGAATTAACCCCTTAAGGCATTCATTTATATATGATATATGGTAGTACTATGGTTAGTCAAACTCGGTATGTAACACATTCTAAGCCTACTGAGCTTAGATTACTAAACACACAGTTAAAGGTACAGTACGCAAACTTTCTTAAGGAAATTTTAGAGAAACGATTTTCAGCAAAATCAATTACAGCGTCATTAAACTGTTTGCAAAAATGATGACTAAAACATTGACTAAAATTAGATTAAAATGGAAACTGATGTTCACTGACTGAATCTTGACTAAAACAAAGCAACAAAAAAAAAAGAGAGATTATAATGTGACTTTAAACCAACTACAATTTTAAGTAGGCATCTAAGGGGGTCATTTTCGCAACGGAGCGATTAAGGCAAAAATGTGCATGTGCATGGTACGCAGTGCGCATGCGCTAAGTATTTTAGCACAAAACTTAGTAGATTTACTCACGCCCGAACGAAGAATTTCCATCGTTGAAGTGATCGGAGTGTGATTGACAGGAAGTGGGTGTTTCTGGGAGGAAACTGACCGTTTTCTGGGAGTGTGCGGAAAAACGCAGGCGTGCTAGGATAAAACGAGGGAGTGTCTGGAGAAATGGGGGAGTGGCTGGCCGAACGCAGGGCGTGTTTGTGACGTCAAACCAGGAACGAAACGGGCTGAGCTGATCGCAGTGTAGGAGTAAGTCTCGAGCTACTCAGAAACTGCTAAGAATTTTCTATTCGCAATTCTGCTAATCTTTCGTTCGCAATTCTGCTAAGCTAAGATACACTCCCAGAGGGCGGCGGCCTAGCGTGTGCAATGCTGCTAAAATCTGCTAGCGAGCGAACAACTCGGAATGACCCCCATAAACTAAATTTAAAATCCTTGTTAAAGTTAACACTGCCCAACAGTATATGAATTACACACCCAGATGACTTACTTTGCTACAATATGCAATAGTAAAATGATTACATAATGCTCCACACATGGGAGTACTATACAAGTAATAAATCCATTTTGGAAGACTCGTGAGATTAGCAAAGCTGGTACAGTACACTATTCAGATAAAAATTTAAATCCATTACTTAATCTTTTATGTAGTACATTAGCCTATGGATGGATGTGCTATGATCTTTCCTCATTCCAGCAACGTGCTGTTGGTACTTTGATGTGGATAATATTCAAATAATCACTCTATCTTTACAACTCTTTATTTATACTATAAATGTAGTCCCTGGTAGAGTAATATGATCTACCAAGAGTTATGGCATGTTTCTTCAGGATAGAATGCGGTTTGATTAGAAGAATCAATCGTTTCTACTTAAAATAAGGCTAAGTCTAAACTAAGTTTCTACCGTGTTAAGTACTTTGAGTAATATTAGGAGAAAAGTACTGTATAAATATTATTATTATTATTATTATTATTATTATTATTATTAATAATAATTATGTGAGACAGAGCATTGTTTTTGAGGTTCTAGTTATTGAGCAGAAATTTTGCAAATCAACAGACAACTGTCCGCGAGTGCTGCATGCCAAACTTCTTAATACAATGCTGTCTCTGTAAATTGACATGCATATATATATATATATATATATATATATATTGTAAATTATACATTGTAAATTAATAATTTTAAAAATTGCAAGCCTCACCCCTAAAAGGTTTACCGGCTCTAGCATGTGGCTAGGAATGCTTATACTTACTTGTGCTTCGTAGCTGTGCATAGCTTAAATTGCATAGATTGCACCTGTATATTGCATCAAACACAAAAATATTTTAATTAGAAGCGGCACCATTTTGTGAGTGACAGCAATCTCCCTCTCTGCCATAATGGTCACATTTTCACTGCTTTTTGGAGCTTGAGTAGTAATTTCAGTTAGTTAAAATTTTATATAATAGGGCTGGCTATAAACCTTTCAGACCAATGAAAATTGTTGGCTTTGAAATACTGATACAGTATTTAGTAGATAAACCCCTTACAGTCTACATTCCTTGCTACCATAGGCGTATTCAGGGGGGTGCCCTCCCTATCATTTAGGATATTATTATTTTTATTTAAAGAGCAAGCCAGTGACAAGGAAGAGGCTGCTGGCTGTCAGTCAGTTGACAGCCCTCCTCTGGGCCGAGGATGGAACTAGTGGTGGTGCAGCTGGTGCATTGTTCCAGCCTGCACCTGGTGGCTATATAAAGAGTCAAACTGACTAATCATTAGTAACCACTGCACTGCCATTCCGTAACATAATTAATATGGTCCAGCCAGAAGAGAAGATGGGGGTGGAGCAAGGCCAGAGTGGCCTCCCCTCATCTCTCCACGGCCTGCTCTCTGCATTCTGTGTGGCTAGGTGCTGAAGGGGAGGCAATGCTGTCCGGACGACATCCTGATCTTGACAGGGCGAAATAGGAAGAGTGCCTTGCCCCTGACTGCAGCTCCTGTACCCTGGCTTATCCCACACTGTGCCAGCCATTCTGTTCTGCTGTGGGCCCAGCCACCAGACCAAACATTAAGTAAACTCACTGTATACCGGCCTGCAGCCACCTCACTGCTGTCATATACTGCATCCCCAGTCACCCACTATCTCCCTGTAACCCTTGCCTGTCCCTGTCACCCACTGCCTAGTCCCATCACCCATTGCCTTTTCTTGTCACCACTGCCTCTCCGTGTCACCCACTGCCTCTCACTCTTGCCCACTGACTCTCCCTGTCAACTCCTCATCACTTTTTCCCTGTCACCCACTTCCATCTCTTACCCTTGCACCTCGCTTCCACCTTCAAGCTCTCAGACCTGTACCTCGCTCCCACCTTCCAGCTCTCACACCTGTACCTCGCTCCCACCTTCCAGCTCTCACACCTGTACCATGCTCCCACCTTCCATATCTCCTACCTGCACCTTGCTCCCACTGTGGGATGGGGCCACAGTTGACAAGTGGCCCTACATCTCGCTCCCACCTTCCGTCTCTCAACCCCGCACCTCACTCTCACCTTCCATCTCTCACCCCTGCACCTTGCTCCCACCTTCCATCTCTCACCCCTGCACTTCGCTCCCAACTTCCAACTCTCACACCTGCACCTCGATCCCACCTTCCATCTTTCACCCCTGCACCCCATACCCACCTTCCATCTCTCACTCCTGCACCTCACTCCCACCTTCCATCTTTCACACCTGCACCTCACACCCACCTTCCATCTCTCACACCTGCCCCTTACCCTCACCTTCCATCTCTCACACCTGTACCTGCTCCCACCTTCCATCTCCCCTGCACCTTGCTCCCACCTTCCATCTCTCACCCCTGCACCTCGCTTCCACCTTCCATCTCACACCCCTGCACCTCGCTCCCACCTTCCATCTCTCACTCCTGCACCTCACTCCCACCTTCCATCTTTCACACCTGCACCTCACACCCACCTTCCATCTCTCACACCTGCCCCTCACACCCACCTTCCATCTCTCACACCTGCCCCTTACCCTCACCTTCCATCTCTCACACCTGTACCTGCTCCCACCTTCCATCTCTCGCCCCTGCACCTCACTTCCACCTTCCATCTCTCACCCCTGCACCTCACTCCCACCTTCCATCTCTCACACCTGCACCTCACTCCCACCTTCCATCTCTCACACCTGCACCTCACTCCCACCTTCCATCTCTCACCCCTGCACCTCGCTCCCACCTTCCATCTCCCCTGCACCTTGCTCCCACCTTCCATCTCTCACCCCTGCACCTCGCTTCCACCTTCCATCTCTCACTCCTGCACTTCACTCCCACTTTCCATCTCTCACCCCTGCACCTCGCTTCCACCATCCATCTCTCACCACTGCACTTCGCTCCCACCTTCCATCTCTCACTCCTGCACCTCACTCCCACCTTCCATCTCTCACACCTGCACCTCACACCCACCTTCCATCTCTCACACCTGCCCCTTACCCCCCCCTTCCATCTCTCACACCTGTACCTGCTCCCACCTTCCATCTCCCCTGCACCTTGCTCCCACCTTCCATCTCTCACCCCTGCACCTCGCTTCCACCTTCCATCTCTCACCCCTGTACCTCGATCCCACCTTCCATCTCTCACCCCTGCACCTCGCTTCCACCTTCCATCTCTCACCCCTGCACCTCGCTCCCACCTTCCTTCTCTCACCCCTACACCTCGCTCCCACCTTCCCATCTCTCACCCCTGCACTTCACTCCCACCTTCCATCTCTCACTCCTGCACCTCACTCCCACCTTCCATCTCTCACACCTGCCCCTTACCCTCACCTTCCATCTCTCACACCTGTACCTGCTCCCACCTTCCATCTCCCCTGCACCTTGCTCCCACCTTCCATCTCTCACCCCTGCACCTCGCTTCCACCTTCCATCTCACACCCCTGCACCTCGCTCCCACCTTCCATCTCTCACTCCTGCACCTCACTCCCACCTTCCATCTTTCACACCTGCACCTCACACCCACCTTCCATCTCTCACACCTGCCCCTTACCCTCACCTTCCATCTCTCACACCTGTACCTGCTCCCACCTTCCATCTCCCCTGCACCTTGCTCCCACCTTCCATCTCTCACCCCTGCACCTCGCTTCCACCTTCCATCTCACACCCCTGCACCTCGCTCCCACCTTCCATCTCTCACTCCTGCACCTCACTCCCACCTTCCATCTTTCACACCTGCACCTCACACCCACCTTCCATCTCTCACACCTGCCCCTCACACCCACCTTCCATCTCTCACACCTGCCCCTTACCCTCACCTTCCATCTCTCACACCTGTACCTGCTCCCACCTTCCATCTCCCCTGCACCTTGCTCCCACCTTCCATCTCTCGCCCCTGCACCTCACTTCCACCTTCCATCTCTCACCCCTGCACCTCACTCCCACCTTCCATCTCTCACACCTGCACCTCACTCCCACCTTCCATCTCTCACACCTGCACCTCACTCCCACCTTCCATCTCTCACACCTGCACCTCACTCCCACCTTCCATCTCTCACCCCTGCACCTCGCTCCCACCTTCCATCTCCCCTGCACCTTGCTCCCACCTTCCATCTCTCACCCCTGCACCTCGCTTCCACCTTCCATCTCTCACTCCTGCACTTCACTCCCACTTTCCATCTCTCACCCCTGCACCTCGCTTCCACCATCCATCTCTCACCACTGCACTTCGCTCCCACCTTCCATCTCTCACTCCTGCACCTCACTCCCACCTTCCATCTCTCACACCTGCACCTCACACCCACCTTCCATCTCTCACACCTGCCCCTTACCCCCCCCCTTCCATCTCTCACACCTGTACCTGCTCCCACCTTCCATCTCCCCTGCACCTTGCTCCCACCTTCCATCTCTCACCCCTGCACCTCGCTTCCACCTTCCATCTCTCACCCCTGTACCTCGATCCCACCTTCCATCTCTCACCCCTGCACCTCGCTTCCACCTTCCATCTCTCACCCCTGCACCTCGCTCCCACCTTCCTTCTCTCACCCCTGCACTTCACTCCCACCTTCCATCTCTCACTCCTGCACCTCACTCCCACCTTCCATCTCTCACACCTGCCCCTTACCCTCACCTTCCATCTCTCACACCTGTACCTGCTCCCACCTTCCATCTCCCCTGCACCTTGCTCCCACCTTCCATCTCTCACCCCTGCACCTCGCTTCCACCTTCCATCTCACACCCCTGCACCTCGCTCCCACCTTCCATCTCTCACTCCTGCACCTCACTCCCACCTTCCATCTTTCACACCTGCACCTCACACCCACCTTCCATCTCTCACACCTGCCCCTTACCCTCACCTTCCATCTCTCACACCTGTACCTGCTCCCACCTTCCATCTCCCCTGCACCTTGCTCCCACCTTCCATCTCTCGCCCCTGCACCTCACTTCCACCTTCCATCTCACACCCCTGCACCTCGCTCCCACCTTCCATCTCCCCTGCACCTTGCTCCCACCTTCCATCTCTCACCCCTGCACCTCGCTTCCACCTTCCATCTCTCACCCCTGCACTTCGCTCCCACCTTCCATCTCCCACACCTGTACCTCACTCCCACCTTCCATCTCTCACACCTGCACCTCACACCCACCTTCCATCTCTCACTCCTGCACTTCACTCCCACTTTCCATCTCTCACCCCTGCACCTCGCTTCCACCATCCATCTCTCACCCCTGCACTTCGCTCCCACCTTCCATCTCTCACTCCTGCACCTCACTCCCACCTTCCATCTCTCACACCTGCACCTCACACCCACCTTCCATCTCTCACACCTGCCCCTTACCCCCCCCTTCCATCTCTCACACCTGTACCTGCTCCCACCTTCCATCTCCCCTGCACCTTGCTCCCACCTTCCATCTCTCACCCCTGCACCTCGCTTCCACCTTCCATCTCTCACCCCTGTACCTCGATCCCACCTTCCATCTCTCACCCCTGCACCTCGCTTCCACCTTCCATCTCTCACCCCTGCACCTCGCTCCCACCTTCCTTCTCTCACCCCTACACCTCGCTCCCACCTTCCATCTCTCACCCCTGCACTTCACTCCCACCTTCCATCTCTCACCCCTGCACTTCGTTCCAACCTACCATCTCTCACCCCTGTACCTCGCTCCCACCTTCCATCTCTCACAAATGCACCGCGCTCCCACCTTCCATCTCTTATCCTTGCACCTCACACCCACCTTCCATCTCTCACACCTGCACCTCACTCCCACCTTCCATCTCCCCTGCAACTCACTGCCACCTTCCATCTCTCACACCTGCACTTCGCTCCCACCTTCCATCTCTCACACCTGCACCTCACACCCACCTTCCATCTCTTATCCCTGCACTTCACATCCACCTTCCATCTCTCACCCCTGCACCTTGCTTCCACCTTCCATCTCTCACACCTGCACCTCACTCCCACCTTCCATCTCTCACCCCTGCACCTCACACCCACCTTCCATATCTCACCCCTGCACCTCACTCCCACCTTCCATCTCTCACCCCTGCACCTTGCTTCCACCTTCCATCTCTCACACCCTGCACCTCACTCCCACCTTCCATCTCCCACTCCTGCACCTCACACCCACCTTCCATCTCTCACCCCTGCACCTCACTCCCACCTTCCATCTCTCACACCTGCACCTCACTCCCACCTTCCATCTCTCATCCCTGCACCTCGCTCCCACCTTCCATCTCTCACCCCTGCACCTCACTCCCACCTTCCATCTCTCACACCTGTATCTCGCTCCTACCTTCCATCTCTCACACCTGCCCTTCATTTCCACCTTCCATCTCTCACCCCTGCACTTCGCTCCCACCTTCCATCTCTCACCCCTGCACTTTGTTCCCACCTTACACCCTCACCCCTGCACTTTACTCCAACCTTACACCTCTCACCCCTGCACTTCGCTCCTACCTTCCATCTCTCACACCTGCCCTCATTCCCACCTTCCACCTATCACCCCTGCACTTCGCTCCCACCTTCCATCTCTCACACCTGCACTTCACTCCCACCTTCCACCTCTCACCCCTGCACTTCGCACCCACCTTCTATCTCTCACCCCTGCACTTTGCTCCCACCTTCCACCTCTCACCCCTGCACTTTGCACCCACCTTCCACCTCTCACCCCTGCACTTCGCTCCTACCTTCCATCTCTCACACCTGCCCTTCATTCCCACCTTCTACCTCTCACCCCTGCACTTCGCTCCCACCTTCCATCTCTCACCCTTACACCTCGCTCCCACCTTCCATCTCTCACCCTTACACCTCGCTCCCACCTTCCATCTCTCACCCTTACACCTCGCTCCCACCTTCCATCTCTCACACCTCTTCTTCACTCCCACCTTCCATCTCCCCTGCACCTCGCTCCCACCTCCCATCTCCCACACCTGTACCTCACTCCCACCTTCCATCTCTCACACCTGCACCTCACACCCACCTTCCATCTCTCACCCCTGCACCTCACTCCCACCTTCCATCTCTCACACCTGCACCTCACTCCCACCTTCCATCTCCCACTCCTGCACCTCACACCCACCTTCCATCTCTCACACCTGCACCTCACACCCACCTTCCATCTCTCACCCCTGCACCTCACTCCCACCTCCCATCTCCCACACCTGTACCTCGCTCCCACCTTCCATCTCTCACACCTGCACCTCACACCCACCTTCCATCTCTCACCCCTGCACCTCACTTCCACCTTCCATCTCTCACACCTGCACCTCACTCCCACCTTCCATCTCCCACTCCTGCACCTCACACCCACCTTCCATCTCTCACCCCTGCACCTCACTCCCACCTTCCATCTCTCACACCTGCACCTCACTCCCACCTTCCATCTCTCATCCCTGCACCTCGCTCCCACCTTCCATCTCTCACCCCTGCACCTCACTCCCACCTTCCATCTCTCACACCTGTATCTCGCTCCTACCTTCCATCTCTCACACCTGCCCTTCATTTCCACCTTCCATCTCTCACCCCTGCACTTCGCTCCCACCTTCCATCTCTCACCCCTGCACTTTGTTCCCACCTTACACCTCTCACCCCTGCACTTTACTCCCACCTTCCACCTCTCACCCCTGCACTTCGCTCCTACCTTCCATCTCTCACACCTGCCCTCATTCCCACCTTCCACCTATCACCCCTGCACTTCGCTCCCACCTTCCATCTCTCACACCTGCACTTCACTCCCACCTTCCACCTCTCACCCCTGCACTTCGCACCCACCTTCTATCTCTCACCCCTGCACTTTGCTCCCACCTTCCACCTCTCACCCCTGCACTTTGCTCCCACCTTCCACCTCTCACCCCTGCACTTCGCTCCTACCTTCCATCTCTCACACCTGCCCTTCATTCCCACCTTCTACCTCTCACCCCTGCACTTCGCTCCCACCTTCCATCTCTCACCCTTACACCTCGCTCCCACCTTCCATCTCTCACCCTTACACCTCGCTCCCACCTTCCATCTCTCACCCTTACACCTCGCTCCCACCTTCCATCTCTCACACCTCTTCTTCACTCCCACCTTCCATCTCCCCTGCACCTCGCTCCCACCTCCCATCTCCCACACCTGTACCTCGCTCCCACCTTCCATCTCTCACACCTCTTCTTCACTCCCACCTTCCATCTCCCCTGCACCTCGCTCCCACCTTCCATCTCTCACACCTCTTCTTCACTCCCACCTTCCATCTCCCCTGCACCTCGCTCCCACCTCCCATCTCTCACACCTGCACCTCACTCCCACCTTCCATCTCCCCTGCACCTCGCTCCCACCTCCCATCTCCCACACCTGTACCTCGCTCCCACCTTCCATCTCTCACACCTGCACCTCACACCCACCTTCCATCTCTCACCCCTGCACCTCACTCCCACCTTCCATCTCTCACACCTGCACCTCACTCCCACCTTCCATCTCCCACTCCTGCACCTCACACCCACCTTCCATCTCTCACACCTGCACCTCACACCCACCTTCCATCTCTCACCCCTGCACCTCACTCCCACCTCCCATCTCCCACACCTGTACCTCGCTCCCACCTTCCATCTCTCACACCTGCACCTCACACCCACCTTCCATCTCTCACCCCTGCACCTCACTCCCACCTTCCATCTCTCACACCTGCACCTCACTCCCACCTTCCATCTCCCACTCCTGCACCTCACACCCACCTTCCATCTCTCACCCCTGCACTTCGCTCCCACCTTCCATCTCTCACCCTTACACCTCGCTCCCACCTTCCATCTCTCACCCTTACACCTCGCTCCCACCTTCCATCTCTCACCCTTACACCTCGCTCCCACCTTCCATCTCTCACACCTCTTCTTCACTCCCACCTTCCATCTCCCCTGCACCTCGCTCCCACCTCCCATCTCCCACACCTGTACCTCGCTCCCACCTTCCATCTCTCACACCTCTTCTTCACTCCCACCTTCCATCTCCCCTGCACCTCGCTCCCACCTCCCATCTTCCACACCTGCACCTCGCTCCCACCTTCCATCTCCCCTGCAACTCACTCCCACCTTCCATCTCTCACACCTGCACCTCACTTTCACCTTCCATCCCTCACCCTTACACCTCGCTCCCAACTTCCATCTCCCCTGCACCTTCCATCTCTCACAGCTGTACCTCGCTCCCTCAGCCCTCAGACAGATCATTTCCCTCTAGTACAGAAGATCCCCCCTTCCACTCAGACACATCATTATCTCCACTTAGCACAGAATAGCCCCCTCTCACACAGACAGACCATTATTCTTCCCCTAGAACAGAAGATTCCCCATGCCACTATCAGAAGATTCCCCATCCCGCTATCAGTCAGTGCAGCTCTGCAGGCAGCCAGTCTTTAAAAAATGTCCTGCAGCATGTGCCGATGACAGCGCTGGCCTGCAAATTGCTATCAGACTCAGTTGTCTTGCGTTGTCCCCCAGCCAGTCCCGATTGTCTCTACTCTATCCCCTCTACAATAAAACAAATGTGGCAGACTGGCAGGTGGCAGCTGGGAGTGCAGTGCTTAGCTTACTGCTGGAAGCAAACCCGTTCTCTCTCCGATATGCTCTGCATCACTGGTATGTGTGGTGGAGCTACATTTCTGCTGGGTGGGGGCTTGGAGCCTCTTCTCACAATATAGACGGGATGCTCTAATAGCTGTACCAGTTGACTGCCTGTAATGCAAGAAAGCTGTGACTGGTAATGCCCTTAGGGGGATGGGGCCACAGGTGACAAGTGCCCCCATAGAGAAGATTCCCAGTATAGGGGTCCTGACAATGCTCTGCCATACCACTGTATACCGTCCACCTTTGAGCATTGACTCTATATATATATCTATTGGTGTGAGGTTAATACTGTACGGACAAAAAAAAAGGCCCAAATTATGTTAATTATGTTTTTAGAAATTTTTTACAAATAAAAGCAGATCCCAAACCAAAACATGTGAGAGCGGTTTTTGCATAGCCAAAACCCGACGACGAATTAGAACCAAAACATGGGGGTCAGTGCACATCTCTAGTTTGATCAATGAAACTTGTGCTGAAACAAGTATTCTGAATTTTAAGTACATTTCTAAAAAAAAAATCTTTAAAATTGTTTTTTATTAGCAAATGCTATTTAAAAAAGGCAATAACAAGAAATTTAACAAATGCACATTATGGGCCTTATTCAGCTTCAGTTGCAGTTTTGCTATTTTAGCAAAACTGCAACTGGCTGCGATCGCATACTGAGGGCCGCCTAGCATGCAAATACCCAACAGCGATTTGACCGCAATGTAATTGCGATCACATAGCTGATTTGTGGAAGACTCCCTGTCTCCGCAGCCAGGCTGCAAAGGCAGGCGTAGGGCAGACATTTTTCGGGTCACAGGGGCTGCATGTGACATCATGGGACCGCCTCAAACCAGCCCCTGTTTCTACCAACATGCACAATGCCGAGTTGATGGCCCCGCAGCGCTGTGTCGCTGCCCTGCGAACGCCTTTGCCTGTCAATCAGGCAGAGGTGTTCACATAAGTGAGATGCGATCGCATCTCACTGTATGTGCACGCACAGTATGGCTGCTGCACGTGCGCACTGGGTATTCATAGTTCAGTATGTGATCGCATTACTGATGCGATTCATACTGAATAAAGCCCTATATGCTACGTATTGAATTAACATTTGTAAATCGATATGTCCATATCCAACTGTTTTCCAATATTGCAAATTGCCGCAGATCACCAAACCAACCAAGTTTAGCTGCAGTTCCTTTTTCCTTTACCTCCATAGCTATTTGCAATATTACATTTCCAAACGAACCATGGAATTATTCATTTGCAGAACTCTGGACTTGATGGGGTTAATAATTTTATAGCGTAAATAAACTTTACATGACAATTTGTTTTTCATTTTATCTGGGAGACTGGAATCCATCACGCATATAGTTGCCAACATTTTAAAACAATTTCCAAAGGCTGTCTTTTGCTGAGCAGGGGAACATCAGCCCTCTACACACAATGCAGTTTCAGTAGACCTTTGTAAATTACTGTACATTCCCTAGTATGACATATTAACTGAAGTTGTTATAAAGTATATTGTACTTTCAATTTCTCAAATAATAATACACATTTATCACAATCCATATTATTATGTGGATTTGATAAATATGTTTTGCATAAATTTGCAAAGCGCAAATTAATATTTTCATGCAAATTCAGTCGCAAACAGACAAGCTCTGGGTCCCCAGAGAACACTGTCAGCCAGGCCTGGCCTCTCTAACATAGAGGAGAGGGCCCGGGCTGCTCATGCGGCCAGATGCCCACCCACCCACCGCCATTTGTCCCTGTCCACCTGTAGGCTCTATGGAAAATGTCCCTCTCAAGATGGCCACCACCTCAGAGGAGACAGTTATTAAAGATACTAGAGGAGGCTCTAGTATCTTTAATAACTGTCTTCTGGGAGGCTGTGGCCATTTTGGGAGGGACATTTTCAATAGTTTTTTTACTTGAAGTGGCGGAACAGGCTGCTGCAGCTACGGCGGCTGCGGCAGAAGGGGGGGATACCCTGACAATGAGCAGGTACTGCACATTATGGTGACAAGGGCATCAATGAGGTAGCATAATATGTTGTCAGGGCATTGCTGTGCGTGGCATAATACGGTGATAGGGGCCTAACTGTGGGGGCATAGGATTTTTCTTAAATATACTAGGTGATTCATCGCGACCTACGGCCCCCTTAACCCTTGCACATCCTTGTGGCGTGCAATATTTTTATTATATGGAGTATTACATCCAATCATAATTGTGTGAGGGGTTAAATATTGCACAGACAAAGGGTGTGCAATGGTTAAAGGGTGGAAGCCCCTTGCAACGGCGTGAACAGCGCACGCAGGGCCTGGTGAATCACCTAATAGGTGATTTGGTTGGGGGCAGGGCCGGTGCTAGGGTGTTCGGCGCCCCCCTGCAAACTATAAATTTGCGCCCTCCCATATTCCTTTGGCGCGCGCCAGGAAAAGGGGTGTAGTCTCACAAGGGGCATGGCAACACAATAGCACACCCATTTAAAATTACGCCAAAATGTAGCACAATCTTATTTATCTTATACGTAATGCCCCACCCGTAGTAGTAGCGTCCTTATGCATAATGCCCCCCCAGTAGTATTAGCGTCCTTATACATAATGCCTCCCCAGTAGTAGTAGCATCCTTATACGTAATTCCCCCCAGTAGTAGTATCGTCCTTATACTTAATGCCTCCACCAGTAGTAGTAGCGTCCTTATACGTAGTGCACTCCAAGTAGTAGTAGCGTCCTTACACGTAATGGCTCCCCCAGTAGTAGTAGCATCCTTATACGTAATGCCCCCCAGTAGTAGTAGCGTCCTTATACGTAATGCCCCCCAGTAGTAGTAGCGTCCTTATACGTAGTGCACTCCAAGTAGTAGTAGCGTCCTTACACGTAATGGCTCCCCCAGTAGTAGTAGCATCCTTATACGTAATGCCCCCCAGTAGTAGTAGCGTCCTTATACGTAATGCCCCCCAGTAGTAGTAGCGTCCTTATACGTAGTGCACTCCAAGTAGTAGTAGCGTGCTTATACGTAATGCACTCCAAGTAGTAGTAGCATCCTTATACGTAATGCCCCCCAGTAGTAGTAGCGTCCTTATACGTAATGCCCCCCAGTAGTAGTAGCGTCCTTATACGTAGTGCACTCCAAGTAGTAGTAGCGTGCTTATACGTAGTGCACCCCCAGTAGTAGTAGCGTTCTTATACGTAATGCCCCCCCCCTAGTAGTAGTAGTAGCGTCCTTACACGTAGTGGCTTCCCCAGTAGTAGTAACATCCTTATACATAATGCCCCCCAGTAGTAGTAACATCCTTATACATAATGCCCCCCAGTAGTAGTAGCATCCTTACAAGTGATGCCCCCCCAGTAGTAGTAGCGTCGTTATACGTAATGCCCCCCCAGTAGTAGTAGCGTCGTTATACGTAATGCCCCCCCAGTAGTAGTAGCGTCGTTATACATAATACCCCCTAGTAGTAGTAGCGTCGTTATACGTAATGCCCCCCCTGTAGTTGCGTCCTTATACGTAATGCCCCCCCAGTAGTAGTAGCGTCGTTATACGTAATGCCCCCCCTGTAGTTGCATTCTTATACGTAATACCCCCCCTGTAGTAGCGTCCTTACACGTAATGCACCCCCTGTAGTAGCGTCGTTATACGTAATGCCCCCCCAGTAGTAGTAGCGTCGTTATACATAATGCCCCCCCAGTAGTAGTAGCGTCGTTATACATAATGCCCCCCCAGTAGTAGTAGCGTCCTTACACGTAATGGCCCCCCCAGTAGTAGTAGCGTCCTTACATGTGATGCCCCCCCAGTAGTAGTAGCGTTGTTATACGTAATGCCCCCCCAGTAGTAGTAGCGTTGTTATACGTAATGCCCCCCCAGTAGTAGTAGCGTCGTTATACGTAATGCCCCCCTGTAGTGGCGTCCTTATACGTAATGCCGCCCCTGTAGTAGTAGCGTCCTTATATGTAATGCCCCCCCTGTAGTTGCGTCCTTACACGTAATGCACCCCCCCAGTAGTAGCGTCCATAAAGCACGTGCGCACACACACAATTCACACATATACACACACACACACACACACACACACATTTCTCAGTCACCCTCCACTTACCAAAGACACTGTCTCCCTCAGTACAGCACTGCAGCAGCCTGGTCCGTGTAGCTCCGCCCCTTCTGTCCCATTTAGCTCCGCCCATTTCGGTCCGTGTAGCTCCGCCCCCTCCTTTGATATGTACCGAGCCACTGACACAGACACACAGGTGAGGGGAGGAGTGAGGGGAGGAGGGGAGGAGTGAGGGGAGGGGGGGAGGGGGGTTTTCATGCTGCCAGCGCCGCACAGCCGCTGGCAGCAGCAGCAGTGGGGTCAGGACGGCGCAGCAGGGAAGGGATGCAAAACAGGGTGAGCGGCGCGCCTCTCTCTCCCAGCGCCTCCCTGCACTGCATCCCTTCGCTGAGCGGGTAGCGCCGGGCCTGGTTGGGGGAGTAGGGGGTGCAGGGAAGAGGCGGATGGGATCCTGGGGTGGCACGGTAGGGGCGGTTGCAGTGGTGCCACAGGTGGGGGTGGGTGCCACGGGTGGTGGTCCGGAGCCGCTGCGGGTGAGAAAGGAGCAGTTGCGGGGTTGCCCCGAGTGGGGGAGGGGCGGATGCGGTGGTGCGGCGGAAGGTACGGGTGCGGGGTCGCTGCGGGTGGGGGAGGGGGTCCGGAGCTATCGCGGGTGCTGGAGGGGGTGTGTGGGGGTGCCGCGGATGGGGCCCGGAGGTACTGTGAGTGGGGGAGGGGCAAGTAATGCTTCTCCTGCTTCTCCTCCTGTCAGCAGCTAAGCTGCTGTCCTCCCTTTGGCAGTGGCTCTCCAAGAGACTCTCACAGCAGCCAGTCACTATTGTTCGCGCCAGTGTTCCAATGCGCCACATTACAGGGAAGAAGTAGTACGCAATAAATTACAGCTCCCAGCAGCCCTAAGGGGCGGAATGCTTGGGTGCTAAGGGCTGCTGGGAGCTGTAGTTTATGTAGTGCATCTACTTCCTGTGAATGCCAAATTGATTTCTCACAAATATTTAAAATGCCCGCTCTAATATATATTGTAAACGCCTGCACCTCTTATTACCATATCCCATGAATGTGCGCTATACATCGCAAAACACTGCATCCCATAAGAGAAAACAATGCACCCACACATTATCTGAGTTCCAAAGCTCATTGATGTATATATTTGTTATTAAAAAGGATATGGATTCAATATATATTACAAAGTACAGTATACCTATAGTTACATGGTTACACTCACACAGTAAGCAGTTAAAACATACAGTTACATACAATTACATACAGTTACAGGCCAGCGATACAATTACCATTCCCTCCAATACATCTTATGTCTCTCTCTCTCTGTAAATAAATACAGGAACTGAACTGGCAGCAACTCCATCATCCTCTGAGACCAAAAAACAACTGAGCTCCTGTGTGATCAATGTGTTATCTAGTTTCTGGGGGAGGGGTTCACGATGAGTCACCAGTCCCTTTGTATATGGCAATCAGGTTCAGCCTTGAAGACATCCAAAGGGCTGGCCTGGGTTTCCTGTCCACTGTCCTAATAAGAGTGATTTTAGCTTTTATACATTTAATCATAATTATCCGCTGCAATGTCCCACAACTTCACAACAAGCATCAAATGAATCTACACATCAATCTGGTTGCTTCAATAGTAAACATGACCGGTCTATCTTGTTTCGTTCAAATAATACACATACATGACATTACTTCCTTATATATAATTTTAAATCATCATGATGTCTGGCGCTTGATATTATTATAATTATGTACTGTATGAAAAGAAGTGTCGAATCCATCTCTGTGGCATGTCCGTGTAAATGCGTGTGTTACCATATATTGCTGTGATCGCTGCACGTATTTGCAAGTATAGCGACTTATATGTGTGTAGTTTGTATGTTCTCTTTATGTAATATTTTTTTTACTTCGACAGTCCACCCTTTGGCAGCAAACAATAACTGCCATCAATTATTAACATAAGAAAAAAATATTTCATACAATAATCGGTGACCTAGACACAAGTATGTATGCATTTCGCAAATCAGACACTTGACTATATTTGGGGAAGACAGGGAGGAGGACGAGACATCCTCTATATGCACTCGGCGGTCACTGGACCACTGGTTGGGTGTGGGACAACATTTAACCTATAGAGTGTGTTGGTACAGTGCTTTGGCCTATAATGTCTGATTTGCGACAAACATTTCACACATACATGTACCTACGTCTTTGTACACTGATGTTTGGATTCGATTGAGGTTCTGCTGGGTAGATGAAGAAGACACAAACAAATCGTGACAGTGACATATAAAATTTTCATGATCTATATATTTCTATCATTTTCTGAACATTGTTTCCATTTCTGGAACGTATGCTAGGTCTGTTTAATCATTGAACAAGGGTTATAAGTAGTGTCCTTCCTAAATAACATAAACCTTCGAAGTTCGGGGAGAGCCACTCATAAACCTTTCTTCCACATATATTAATGAGCTCTTTATCTGCAATGTGTGACTAGCCATTGTCTGATTGTTCCTGATTACCTCTGAACTCCATAACTACTAGAACTTTGATTTTTCTCTGACTTTAACAAACTGATCGGCTAATCCTGGGATCCTATAAGGAGATCACTCCTTCCTACAGAACCAGTTCCAATTCCACACTCGACTCCTCATAAAAAAACCTCGCAAAAATAGAATATCCTGAAAAATAAATGTTTGTCAGCGAGAAAGAGAGAAAAGAGAAATAGAACAAAACAACTCTTGTTCATAACAAATCAATTACAATGACTGGTCTTTCTGCAGTCCTTTAGTACGCTCAGGTAGTGTTCAACAGTGCCGCCTCTCAGTCTTCACGGAACAGAGTCTCTGGTGACACTTTTGCGATCTCTTTGCCTTGCTCTTTGAACACACAGTTCACTTGGAACACACAGTTCACTTTGCTCTCCACCTTGCTCTTTGAACACACAGTTCACTTGGAACACACAGTTCACTTTGAACACACAAACTCGATGAATGTGAGCAATAAACTACTTTGTCACGTGTTTTCTCCAGGTCAGCGACCTTCTTGCAGTGGGACGAGTGGACCCAAGTCTCTCTTTCGGCGACCTTTAGTGCTGTCAAAAAACTTGGTATGGTCCTTCCCACCTGTCTATTAGGCAACCTGAGCGTAAAAACAATCACACAGTCTCTTGGTTCACAATCAAGACAATTAGTATTTGGCATACCAGCAATCAACAGTTTCAAGTTCTCAAATGCTGGCTCATCTCAATAAGGTACTGTACTGTCACCTCATTGGTGTATTTCTGATCATTGTGCGGATCAATCATGACATGGGGTGGTCTTCCAAAAACAACCCAAAAAAAAAGACACAAATACCAAAACAAAAACAAATTTCGAAGAGGGTGATTCGTCGAGTGAAGATCTGGGAGTGGTTCCGAAGCTACATAATACTAGTGGCAGTATCTATGATCACAATAGTACAATTTCAAGCTTTGCTCTTCTAGGGGTACCATTATCTACACACAAATTTCTGCGCAATTTTTCTTTGTGGTAAACACAGCAGCATCCGTGGCGGCAGGAAATGCCTCTACCCAGTTTGAGAAAACATCAGTGCACACCAATACATGACAATAATTCCTAAAGGGTGTTAACTGTACGAAGTCGATTTGTATCTTTGCCTAGATGAGTCAGACCGTGTGCCACCTCAGCTAGACTTGGAAGGTATGCTCTAAGGGGCTACTGGCTTACCGTGTCCACCTGCCCACAGTCCTGAGGACTCCTGGCCATACCCCTTTGTCCTTCAGACTGCCTCTTCCTGCAGGGAACACCAATTTTTTGTATCTTAATTTAACTATCGTGTGTTTGCGGTGTAGAGTACCATGAGCATAACTCAAAAAAAAAAGAAAAAAGAAACATCTCTAGAGGAGAGACAGAAGAAGAAAATGAAAAAGAAAATGTCAGGTTTGCCATTCACCAACAGGCATATCAGTGTCTATACAAAATTTCCCTTCACCAGTATTCCCATTCTCCACCCTTTGTGCATGACAAGGCACACTGCAGTAATACTGGTGTCATCGTGCTGTTGAGATATACTGGGTTTGGGCAGAACTCCGAGGGACCTAGGCATGTGGAGTTTGAACTGTACTTGTGTCCATGTATTGTACCACCCTGTGTGAACGCAAAAGATGAAGAGGAAAACTGTAGAGAAACAGAATAGAGGTTGGTGACAGATGAGTTTGTAGAGGTGAAGAAGATTTTATAAAAATTTGACAACTGGATTGGGCACTACGGGGAAGTGATTCTCTACTTGGTCTATACCCCTAAAAAAAATTCTGTGTGTCTTATCTCTACTGGGACTATCCCAGCCATCAATCCAGTGTCCTGTCCATCCTAAGTTCATAGGGAACCCGGTATCTGTGAGATCATTTCCTCTACCTGTGATGGACATGCATCTAGAACAGCAGAATGCGACATTAGTCTTCAAGTTTTGTCAAGGGGTAATGTTGCATTTATTTTGTTCTTCCCATTAGCCGAATCTGTGTTTTCATATGGCTTATGATTCCTTACTATATGTCCCTTGGTCCCATCTATGTGTTTAATAATGTGGCTTGTGTTTTCTGTCTAGGGGATCTATTTTGACTATGTGTCCTACTACTCCTACAATCTCTGGCAAAATGCCCTTCCTTCCTACAAGTGTAACATATTATTGACCATTAGGGATCTGGGGTTTGGACTAATGGGTCTTTCCTGTATGTGCCAGTATACTTACCATCCTCAACCTCTCCACCTGTTGTTCTCTGCGCTTAACACTATTCTTGTGATGTTCAATAGCACACTATCTAAGATTAGCTACTGTGACCTTTTTCCAATTTTGCAAAGAAGTCTACACCCTTATGCCTTATTGACCCCGTCCATTTGCACAGAGACAACCACCTCCCATTTGCCGAATTAGTGTTTACCAGTGGTCTTATCCAGATGGAGAGTTTTCTATTACTGCAAGAGACAAAAACAAAAAAAAGTTTAACAAGCTTCTAGGTCATGCAAAGTATTTCATTCAATCCTTCTCATCCCGTATTAAGGGTCTGTACATGGTCCAACAAACATTTCCGAGCTCATCTTTACTAGGGGCATTACTAGGAATGAATACTTCTTATATGGTAACTGAAAGAAATACCCTGGGGTTACCTTGTCTCTGTCCGCTTTCCTACTGGCAAATACTAATGTGCGGACAGGTTTTTTTCTCCATTTCTGACGTTACTTTCTTGATTTTTTTTGTTTTATTTTTGGGTTTTACCATAGATGTACACAAATGATACCATACTTACCTGTTCCACTGGTCTCAGCCACTTCCCCCACAGGCTACTGCTCTTCTTTTACCGGTTGGATACTTCTCTGGGTGCATGAGAAATGGCTGAAAACAATCAGGTCACCTTCTCCTCCTAAATAAAACTTCAACATTCATTAGTACATATATAGGTTACAGTCATATTTTTCATATTTTTATTATTTTCTTTAGTTTATATGCTGGCCGTAACTGCTTCCACATCTACATATGGCGGTGTACGTGCATTCTCTTTTTTTTTTTTCTTCCTACTTGTTTATTGTTGCTACAAGTTCAAACAGTTCTTATATTTCCATTCTTGTCTTATATGACTTTGGCTAGACGTACCACCTGCAATACCTTAGGATCAAACTCGCCAACCCCTCTTGCTGTCACAGGTTTAAACAATTTGTATACAAACAAACAAATAGCAGCGCTGATAAACTTGCTAATGCATACGGATTGAGTGAAAAATATTCAATTTAATATAGACGGCAATCATTAGCCTATTAAAACCAACATACACAACTCATAAAAATAATTAAAATGGGTCTCAATTATAATTGCCTCTAATAAACAGTCCGTTCCTATTTAATGAACTGGATAAGCAGATGTATAATGCATAGAAAGAGAGACTGACTGCGCAGTCTACCATCCAACTTTACCAATACCGCTAGAGGTGAAGTCCCTTGGTAGTTTGTTTGTAAATGTCCAAGCGGATTCCTCTGAAAAAGCTGTAGCTTGTACAGCGAAACGCGTCAGGAACTGTCATCCTTGGGTCATCACTTGCCAAATTTATTGCCTATATCCGGACCAGAACTGGACTTCCACCCTTGCAGATAAAATAAGGAAAGATTTTTTTACATCCTACAACTTCCAACCTAAGGAAAAGGACACCGCAAAGCATTGAGGAATCCGCTTGGACATTTACAAACAAACTACCAAGGGACTTCACCTCTAGCGGTATTGGTAAAGTTGGATGGTAGACTGCGCAGTCAGTCTCTCTTTCTATGCATTATACATCTGCTTATCCAGTTCATTAAATAGGAACGGACTGTTTATTAGAGGCAATTATAATTGAGACCCATTTTAATTATTTTTATGAGTTGTGTATGTTGGTTTTAATAGGCTAATGATTGCCGTCTATATTAAATTGAATATTTTTCACTCAATCCGTATGCATTAGCAAGTTTATCAGCGCTGCTATTTGTTTGTTTGTGTTTTGATTTAATTGGGTGTGACTACCCCACTATAATTAGCAGCAGCATTAGAGGTGCAGCAACCTTAAGCGCCCGATCTATTACCTGTTGGTATACAATTTTTTGCACTTTAAACAATTTGTATGTCTGACCCTTTGTTTTCGGGATTTTATCAGACATATTCTTATCCTTAAGTTCTGCAATACCTCTGGTTCAAAGCTGCCCACCCTAGGGAATGGTTCCCTATCTTTGTCAGTCATACATACCCATTCAGAGAAAAAGTCTTCAGTGTGTGGACCATATTTCCCACACATAATACTTTTTCAGTTTTAAGTCTGACCTTCTCGAACCCAACTCTTCTGCCTGAACCCTGGCTACCATACGTCCCTTATGACAATGCTAAATTCCCTTGTCGTATAAACAACCCTTTATGAAGTCTAAGAACACTGTACGCTGTTTACTTAAGAAGTACCGTAATGGTACGCTAGTTGCGTAACGATCGCTCAGCCGTAGGCGAGACGCTCAAGCGTCACGTTCGCTCACGGCCCAGTGATCACAGGACACGTTATTGGCTATGACTAGAGTAATGATTCGCTATGGCGTAGCGGACGCTCGAGACCACGAGGAGATCACCAGCGGCGCAGACGCTCACAACGCTATACCTTTATGTCTAAACCTTATACCAATGAAATACACGGAATACCTTAATGTGAATACAGGGTGTAAGTGCAACCTTGTGTAACCTGACTAACTACAAAGCTGCTTGAGCGTCACCGACGCTCAAGTGAACACTTAACACTATAGAAAATACACAGATACTGGTTTAGGTTCCAAAGCCTATTAACTGTATTATATCTAATATACTTGTAAAAGGGGATAACAGTACAAATGATACACTACAATATAACAGAGACTTCCTAACCACAGAACTAAACAATACTATCTAATACAATACAATACTAGTCTAGGGGAGATACGAGAGAAAGAGAAGGGAAAGAGAGAAAGAGAGAGAGAGACGGAGAGAGATGAGAGAAATTGGCTCACAGAAAGACAATGATTACGGAGAGAAACTTACGCACAAGGGTAAACGATCGCATGCGCCTGGACATCCAGCACCCGATTTTCAGCAATGAGAACCGTTGAAGAGTGAGAGCCGGATGTGGTCGGCCTGCCTATTTATGCCCCACACACAATGCAATCTCATAGTCCCTACAATCCCATTGTCCATTGGATGAAGGAATTCGACCCTGTATCACAACAAAAGGTCATAGGTTGATTCATACAGGTGGGCTGTGACGATTTCAAACAGCTCAGGTGGGTGGGGAACTAAGTTTCCCGCCGCATACCTGAGTATGAGTAAATAGTAGAAATGGACATAAACTTCTTATGTCCATAACTATTCGCACGAGCGATTAATACGCTCCAAACCAACACCGGAATATTGCTAATTAAATACTCTTCCGATGGGTACCAAACACTGCTGTATGATTCCTGTTAGACCCTTCGTACGATACAAAGAGGGATTCCTTAGCTCAGGGACCTTCTATATTAACCAAACTTTCAGAAACTATCAAAGGGATCATGATCTATAAACTACATTAATTGTGAAAATATGTAACGAATGAGTCGCACGCTACGACTACATAAACTCTACCGTAAATACGCATACCGCGCCTGCGAGTGCCCGCTATTGCGGGTATGCGCCTTCACGGGAGAGCGTACGCATGCGCAGCGCGGACCAGTGTGCGGTGCAAATATGGCAACGTGCATAGAGACATTTTTCTGACTTTGACAGTCCACCCTTTGGCAGTCAATAATAACTGCCACAAAACATTTAAGGAGAAAAATGCAAGTCAGGGGTTAATTGATTTCCATGGTGGGGTAAGGAAGAAGAGAGGAGTAGGTGTGAAGAGGGTATGACCTAGTGAGAAAGTAGAAGCATGTGTGTATGAGTCCATGTTTGGAGGGTCATGTATCATCGTGCCGTACGTGTTGTAAATCAAGCTTCGAGGTATTGCGAAGTATACATTTGAATTCCTTCTTATCCTGTGGTACAGGTCTGTGGATGGGCTGTCAAACTTTACCGAGCTCTTTTCGGATTTTGAACAAAATGGGGAGCACATTTTAGTTGATGATACATGAATGGGGGAGGTATGTGGTTGCTGATATCTGTGCCTGTATTCCCTATCGTCTATGTGTGTCATTACCTGAGGGTTGTAGAGATGAAGATAAAGAACACTTATGGAAAATGCAATGATATTCTATGTCAGGGAAATGTACATCTGTCGTCGAAGTTGTGTTCGGTATCTGTTGAGAGTCGTCTTCTTTGCGCTGTATTGCTCCTTGGGCATGAGCAAATAGCTTTGTCAGAGCCATCGGATTTACAAAAAAAATGTTGGGCTAGCGTGAGTTTAAATGTACTAGGGAAACTGGGGATCCATGGCAAAGTTCATCAAGTGTCCATATCATAGGTTGTCAAAACTTCATCTTTGGTGCTTGTCTGTTGTCTGTATAGCGTCTCGTCAACTTCCTCGTCCAAGGGGGTCTTTGTATCTTGGAGAAAAGCAGAAAAACAGGTGAAAGAAACGGACCGTATAATCGCATTTTCATCACATTCGGGTTTCTATTATTGGGTCATAAATCAAATCCAGGTTAATTACAGTTTCCTCACTCCTCACGCTCATCACTTTTGTACTTTGTTTGCACCTCATTAAAGCCTGCCCGCATCTAAATATCAATCCAATCGATATAACGACACCCAAGATACATAGTAGGAACTTTCCAACATCCATTATGACTCCTTGAGCCCAGTCTCCTAAACCGGAGAACCAATTTCGCGGGTTCAACCATGACACCCAACCAGTCAGCTCATTACCTACAGCAGCAAGGGTGAGATTGTGTTTTCGACGAAATTCCCACTTTAATTGCAGAATATCGTCCATCTTTTGGTCTATGACCTCTACCGGATCCTCGGTGCTATTTGTGATATACGTGCAACACTTTATGCCGTACTGTGTTGCCAATGTAACACAATATCCGCCTGTTACTGCTGTAAGATAATTAAGAACCATCCTATGCTGAACTAGTTCTGTTTTATAAGCTTGAAGTTCTCTTCCAGTGTATCTAAACGTGTCATCATACATTTCAGTGATATTATCTAACAAATTGGCGAGTGCGGAAATGTATCTATAATTCATCACTCCCCGAGCGGTACGAGTGAAATCTAACGCTACCAGAACCTGAATCCCGGTGGATTCATGGATAAGATCAGAGGCCGGATGCTCTAACCTTTCTGACAGTTGTCTTTTAACTCGGTGCTCGTAATGAGTGTGAGTATAAGGAGCTTGGGCACCACGGTGTATGTCCTTCATTTTGTCATGTGTAACAGTCATCACTTCAGGCAATACTTTTCCAATATAACACAATCCTTCAGAGTTTGGGGCAAGCCACTTGTACGCCTTTCTCCCGCATATGAAATATGCATCATCGGGGAGAACATATGGGACGGAGAAGGACATGACCATGTTACAAACCTTCCAGGTGAAATCTCCTGACCCTAATTCTTCCATCTGCCTAATGCACGTATCAGTTTGTACGATATGTGCACAGTACCCTGGTGATACCTCTCCAACTCTAGTAATCCTATTTCCTAAGGTATATCGATACCGGAAAGATTTTCCTCTACTGGCTATGTGGCGTACCAGCTCTGTATCTGTAGGCATTCTATCTGCTCTGTGTGAAAAGGTCATGGTAAGGTTGCTCCATGACACTTCCCAATTTCCCGGTTTTCTGGGATTGGAGATATTGAAACATAAGAGGGACCTATCCACATGGTATTGGTGGAGCTTCAAACTAGGAGGGCTGGAGATATTAAACCTCCGGTCCACCGGTCTCCCACCACTTAGCTCAAGTACCTCCCCTAACGTTAAAGGAAATGGTACTAGCCCTGATTTGCTATGACCCTGAGGTACTTGAGAGCATACCCAACAATCTGTTTGGTTTAACACGTTACCCACTAAGGAGTGATAGTCACTCAATGGATGCCGGTCCATATGGATATTAAAACTAGATTGGCATTTCTTTATGCATCCATCTTCAACCAGATTATCACAGAGCCTACAGATACAATTTTCTTCAGCTAACAATCCATCACAATTTCTTCTATCGGATCGTTTTCTGATACTCGCCTTTGCTTGTTGGTTTGGTTGATCTTGGAAAACTACGCCTCCATCATCATAATCGGAACCCATTCCAGAACCTCTCTCGACCTCTATGGTACTCTCGCCGGAACAGACTGCTCTGGTCAACATCATGGTTAACATCAAAATCCGGATCACAGTCTCTTGGGGCAAGTCCATCTTTGAGGAGGAAATAGAGAAGAATGAGAAGGGGGAAAAAGAAATTTCAAGGAAGAGGGGATGGGAAGTGGAGGAAAACAATAAAAGGGAGACGGGAGTCGACAACTGCTTTCGATCTTCAAGGCTCAGGTGCCGCCTCAGTCCTCCTGGAACAGACACTCCAGTGATACAACCTCTACCGTCTGTTCCTTATCACGGGACTTCTCTGGATCAGCAACCTTCTTGCAGTGGGATGAATGAACCCAAGTCTCTCTCTCAGCAACCCTCAATGCTGTGGTGCTAGTCAATAAGACCTGGTATGGTCCTTCCCATCTATCAATAAGACAACCTGAGCGTAGAAAATTTCGTATCATTACATAATCCCCAGGTTCAATGTCATGACAATTACTATCTGGTAAATCAGGAATCACCAACTTCAGATTATCATTTTGATTCCTCAACTGCTTACTCATGTTAATCAAGTACTTTACAGTTACTTCATTGTTACATTTCAAATCATCCTGAGGGTTAATCATGACATGCGGTTGTCGACCAAACAAGATTTCAAAAGGAGACAGATTAAGAGGGGACCTGGGAGTGGTTCTGATGCTATACAAAACAATGGGTAAAGCTTCTGGCCACGTCAATCCTGTCTCTGCCATTACTTTACTCAATTTATTTTTAATAGTGCTGTTCACTCTTTCGACCTTCGCGCTCGCCTGTGGACGGTACGGAGTGTGCAGCTTGCTATCAATTCCCATCAACTTACACATTCCTTGAAAGACATCACCTGTAAAATGGGTACCCCTATCACTTTCAATGATTCTAGGGATACCATATCTACATACAAATTCCTGCACAATTTTCTTAGCGGTAAACATAGCGGTATTTGTAGCTGCTGGAAAAGCTTCGACCCAATTCGAAAAAACATCTATACAAACAAGTACATATTTCAAATTTCGACATGGGGGTAATTGAATGAAGTCAATTTGTATTACCTGGAAAGGGCCGCCGGCAGGTGGGATATGGGATGGTTCTGTAGGTATTGCTTTTCCAATATTCTTTCTCAGGCAGGTAAGGCATGACATTGCTCTCTTACTCGCATGAGAGGAGAATCCTGGGGCGCACCAGTATGCTCTTACCAATTTGCACATCCCCTCCTTGCCTAGATGAGTCAGCCCGTGAGCTGCTTCAGCCAGACATGGAAGGTATGCCCTGGGGGCCACTGGTTTACCATGTCCATCCGTCCAGAGCCCTGAGGACTCCTGGCCATATCCCTTTGCCTTCCAGACTGCTCTTTCCTGTGTGGAACACAAATTCTGCATCTCACACAACTTCTGTGTGTTGATGGTATTAAATACCATCAGTTGTGTGGTGTCTGTCTGTATGGGGGTAGCAGCTGCAAGCTTTGCGGCTTCGTCTGCTCGGCCGTTACCAAGGGATATTGGGTCTTGGCTATATGTATGTGCTTTACATTTGATAACAGCCACTCTGTCGGGTTCCTGTATCGCTGTTAGAAGCCTTTTTATATATGCTGCATGCGCTATCGGTGTACCAGCTGCCGTCATGAAATTTCTGAGGCGCCATAGGGCTCCGAAATCATGTACTACCCCGAAGGCGTATCTAGAATCGGTGTAGATATTGGCTGACTTACCCTTAGCCAATTCACATGCTCTGGTTAGGGCGACCAGTTCAGCAACCTGGGCTGAGTGAGGTGGGCCTAGCGGTTCCGCTTCTATGGTGTCTTGGTCATCTACGACTGCGTATCCAGTACACAAGTCTCCCGAGTCTGACTGTCTATGACAACTACCGTCCGTGTAGAACGTTAGTTCTGCATCTTCCAGTGGATTGTCACTGATGTCAGGCCTTGCGGTAAAATTTTGGGTCAAATATTCCATACAATCATGTGTATCTTCCTTTGCATTAAATCCTCCTTCCCCATCACTCTCACCTTCCACCCTTTGTGCCTGACCAGGCACACCTGGGAGAAATGTTGCAGGATTTAATGCGCTGCATCTCCTTATGGTGATGTTTACTGGGGCCATTAATGCCAATTCCCATCTTGTAAACCTTGCTGATGAGACGTGTCTGGTTTGGGCAGAATTCAATAAGGCAGATACCGCATGCGGTGTATGGATTGTGAGGTTGTGGCCTAGCACGACATCTTCGCTTTTTGTCACTAGTAATGCTATCGCCGCAACGCTACGCAAGCATGTGGGGAGGGATCGCGCTACCGTGTCTAGCTGGGCGCTGTAGTATGCGACTGGCCTGCTGGCGTCACCGTGTTTTTGGGTTAGTACACCTGCTGCGCACCCAGCACTTTCTGTTCCGTATAGTTCAAAGGGTTTCCCATAGTCTGGCATACCTAGTGCTGGTGCCTGCGTTAGGCACTGTTTGAGTCTCTCAAATGCTGTTTCGGATTCGTCTGTATGCGAAATCCGGTCAGGTTTGTTTGAAGAGACCATTTCCTGCAAAGGTAACGCCAATATGGAAAACCCTGGGATCCAATTACGGCAATACCCACACATTCCTAAAAACGTCCTGATCTGTTGCTGGGTTTGTGGCAGTGTCATGTCTCTAATGGCTTGGATTCTATCAGCGGTCAGGTGTCTCAGTCCTTGTGTTAGACAGTGTCCCAAATATTTTACCTTAGTCTGGCATAATTGTAACTTGTCTTTGGAAACCTTGTGACCTGTGTCTGAAAGATGAAACAGGAGCTGTTTCGTATCCTTCAGAGATGCTTCCAGTGAATCTGAACACAGTAATAAATCATCCACATACTGTATCAATACTGATCCACTCTCTGGTTGGAAAGACTGTAAACAATCATGCAAAGCCTGAGAAAATATACTTGGACTATCTATGAAACCTTGGGGTAACCGAGTCCACGTGTATTGGACTCCTCTGTATGTGAATGCAAACAAATATTGGCTGTCAGGGTGCAGAGGTACCGAAAAGAAAGCGGAGCAGAGGTCAATAACAGTGAAAAATTTGGCAGTGGGAGGAATTTGCATTAGGATGACAGCTGGATTAGGCACTACGGGGAACTGACTCTCAACTATTTTGTTAATCCCCCTTAGATCCTGCACTAGCCTGTAACCCCTCCCCCCACTCTTTTTAACAGGGAAGATGGGACTATTTGCTGTGCTGGACGTTCTTACTAGAATGCCCTGTTGTAGCAAGCGCTCTATTACTGGGAAAACTCCTAACTCCACCTCTGGCTTCAGAGGATACTGTGGGATTTTTGGAGCTATCCTACCATCTTTTACTTGTACAACTACTGGAGCTACGTTTGCCATTAATCCAGTGTCCTGTCCATCTTTTGTCCAAAGTGACTCTGGTATCTGAGATATCATCTCTTCTACTTGGGATGGATTCCTATTTGTCATAATGGAATGTGACATTAATTTTGATGGGGAGTCTAACATGTCTCGTACCTCCTGAGCGTGATTCTCAGGAATGTCCAAGAATACACCTTCAGGAGTACAATAAATGACGCAACCCATTTTACATAGTAAGTCTCTCCCCAGGAGATTAGTTGGTGCCGATGCAGCCAGCAAAAAGGAATGCTTGGTATGCAAAGGCCCTATTGTAATCTCGGCTGGTTTGCTAACAGGGTAGTGCTGGACTACTCCTGTTACTCCCATGGCTGGAATTGTCCTACCAGTGGTTCTCATGCCCACTGTCGAATTTATCACTGACTTGGCCGCCCCTGTGTCTACAAGAAAGTTTAAAGTTTTACCAGCTACATTTATTGCAATCTCTGGTTCGCTTCCAAGACTGGCAATCAATTTAACTGGCTGCAGATTACAGGTGTGGCCACACCCCTATTGGGTATGCTGACCTCCCTGAATCCCATTGGCAGCAACTACTTGTGGGGGAGTTAGCTGGGAACTACCAGAGGCCTGCCAGTCTCTGTTCGGGGGATATCTTTTTGTTTCCCCTGTATGTGGCTCAAAACTCCGCCTCTGTGGACCCTGCTCCCAATGTCGTGTGTTGTGTTGTTGTCTAGGGGGTTGAAAAGATCTTTGTACATTCTTTGTTCTACATTCTCGTGCAAAGTGTCCCGGTCTGTTACAAGAAAAACATGTTATTACACTTGCCTTACCCACAGGATTCGGTGGTACATACGCAGGCTGCCTTGTGGTCAGCGCCTGTATACTTACGGACATCAACTTATCACTTTGCGACTCCCTGTGTCTAGTGATGTTTTTGTCGTGATCAACAGCAGCCTCTCTCAAGGTGGACACTGACAGACCTCGCCAACATGGTTGTGTGGTCTGTACCCTAGCTTTTAATGTTTCTTTCAAACCATCCATCAGTACAGATACTGCTACTTCTCGATGGTTTGGGTTGGTCTTAATGTCTTCTATACCAGTGTATTTTGCCATTTCTGATAGTGCCCGGTGGAAATATTCTGCTGCCGTTTCGGACTCCTTTTGCTTAATGGAAAATATTTTATTCCATTTAACAACGGCTGGGAAATACTCCTTTAGCTGTAAATTTATCCTTTTTACATTATCCTGGTCGTACACATCTGTAAGCGGTACATCTTTATCTAGTCCACAATCAGCCAAGAATTTAACTGAGTCGACATTGGAAGGTAAGCAAGCTCTTAGCACTATCTGCCAATCCTTATTATTGGGCTCTAAAGTGTTTCCTAGATCCCTGATGTATTTTTGGCTTGCCACTAAATCTTTTCTGGGGTCTGGGAATTCAGACACTATGGTCCTCAATTCCATTCTAGTGAACGGGCAATACATGGCAATGTTCCTGACGGGTGTGGCTCCTGATGCATCTGTTTTCCCATTGGGAACTACTATCACCTTTACAGGAGCAATTCTAACAGCCTCTTCCTGTATAGATTCTACAGCTTGTTGTGGTACAATTGTTTCAGTGTAATGCATGGTGCCGTACTTACCCGTTGACACGACCTCACCTATCCCTCCGCTAGGGGCCTTAACTAATCTCGTGGGTGGTGCAGTTCCTACTGTGGTTTCTGATATGGTGGCCGCTAGAGAGAGCGCTGAAATTGTTGCCGAATCTTCTTCTTGATCACACTCCTGAGGAAGGTTCAAAACAGGGTACATCTTGCACGGGTTAATACTTGCATGAGTTATTTGGTTAACATCATTAACATTTACAGGGTTACTAAGAGTTTGTGTTTTACAACCCAGTGCGTTTCTCTCCGTAATCAGCTTCTCTCCTGCAATGTATGGTGGAGGTGGAGCTGTGGCTATCAGCTTCCTGACTGCCCCAGATCCCGCCGCCAGAGCCAAACCTCTCTGTATCTCACCTTCCTGGTGCCATAACTGTAAGTAATCATGATGCTGAATTCGTCTCTTTGATGATTTTACGAGACATATCCTCCTCCTTAAATTTTGTAACACTTCTGGACTAAAGCTACCTATTCTTGGGAATTTGTCCCTGTCTTGTACAGTCATTCTTTCCCATTCATCACATAAAGATTCTGTGTGACTTCCGTATTTTTCACACATGATGTACCTTGCCGACCCAACGGGTCGGTTCTCTGAATCAACCCGAACCGAGGTTGATCGCCCCCTACCTGAACAACTGGCCCCCATAATTCTGCAGGTGTTGCTTATTCCTCCTTGGATCTTTATCTCAAGGTTTTCAGCGAACCCTTACAAACAAACCAAGATGTCCTGGGCAGGCCGGCGGTGGCGGTTTACCGAGTACCCCACTCACTCGCCCACCTCGACCAATACGACCTGATCACACCGATATGGTGCTGGCGTACTCGATACAGGGCCCCTATGGAACCTTCTGTTTACTGGAACATATGAGGGTTACCCGAAGGACACTTACTCTTTCCAGTAAAGTTGGGGTTGTTAGATAGTTCCTGAGTGACCAGCGAACTTCCCTTCCAAAAATAAAAAATTACACAAATCCCGTCAGAATGTACAGATAGCGTTTGTGACCACTTTACTCTAATGGTATTAGGTCAGATTACTAACTACTGCACACAATTACGTGCGGTCCAATCGTTCAGTACATAAGCACCACTTGTCATGTACTGAAAGATCAATGGAATCGATGTTTCCGGCCGCGATTCCTTCAGCAAGAGCTTATGGCCTATATGGGTTCTGCACCAACACCCCAGGCGTTGTGCCACTGGACTTTTATAGCGGACCTCTTTAGTACCTTACGACCTCCTGGTCTTGTTACCTTCTGTTAATGACCTCCTGGTCTGTTACCTTATGGTCCGCTATACTCTAATGCTCAAATATTATTTAACCAGGGATGCCTCCCTAGCCACCGTATATGTCACTTACACGTATGTCCCTTGACGAGTACCCGACTTTCCTTTTGGTTCAACCTCTTAAGTTATATAAACTTATGTAATAAAAACACACTCACTCAACACATGTACACTTTTGTTTCTATATCTATTTCTGCGCAGAAATTGTCTTCAGTCCAACAGTGTTACTAATTAGGAGCAGGATCTGTTAAACTAAATTTCAGATTTTTCCAAAAATAGATTTGCGTTATTTACCGCGTCGCGTTATTTACCGCTGTGCGTTACTTATCGCCTTTGCGCTAATTATCGCTTTGCGCTAATTCAACTTTTCGTGACTTGAGCTACGTGGGCGTAACCAGACGCTACGTTGCGTAATGTACGCTGCGTGCGTCTGCCGTTTGGATTGCGTACGCAAGTCTTTTGTTAGGGACACGTGTACGCAAAACAAAGATCCACCGTAACACAATTTCTACCTTTATCAATGTAGATGATCCCTGATCATCTACCGCACCCCACACTGACTGTCTTATCTCCCAGACAAGCCGTATGTTGGTCTATACTTTAACTATTACCTCTACTATGAAATAACAGCAAATCTCTTTTTGCACTTTCTATCAACTATAAAACTTGGCAAACAGGAATAGTGATATACGAAATTTGAAAAAGAAATGCAGATAAATGTATGCGTGCGTGTATACGCAAGACAGAAGAGAAATAAAACAGTTTTAAAAGACACAAGCGTTTTGTTCTTACTTCCGGTTCCCGGATTCCTTCAGCACTCTTTATCTAAGCGAAGCAGACGCTTATCCCGTCAGCACTGCGAGACAACCTCCCACCCTTTGCTGGGGGGATAATGTCTGCTGATCTACCTAGTGCAGATATGAGAAGGATAGGACGAGCCCCCAATTGACAATGCTAAATTCCCTTGTCGTATAAACAACCCTTTATGAAGTCTAAGAACACTGTACGCTGTTTACTTAAGAAGTACCGTAATGGTACGCTAGTTGCGTAACGATCGCTCAGCCGTAGGCGAGACGCTCAAGCGTCACGTTCGCTCACGGCCCAGTGATCACAGGACACGTTATTGGCTATGACTAGAGTAATGATTCGCTATGGCATAGCGGACGCTCGAGACCACGAGGAGATCACCAGCGGCGCAGACGCTCACAACGCTATACCTTTATGTCTAAACCTTATACCAATGAAATACACGGAATACCTTAATGTGAATACAGGGTGTAAGTGCAACCTTGTGTAACCTGACTAACTACAAAGCTGCTTGAGCGTCACCGACGCTCAAGTGAACACTTAACACTATAGAAAATACACAGATACTGGTTTAGGTTCCAAAGCCTATTAACTGTATTATATCTAATATACTTGTAAAAGGGGATAACAGTACAAATGATACACTACAATATAACAGAGACTTCCTAACCACAGAACTAAACAATACTATCTAATACAATACAATACTAGTCTAGGGGAGATACGAGAGAAAGAGAAGGGAAAGAGAGAGAGAGAGAGAGAGACGGAGAGAGATGAGAGAAATTGGCTCACAGAAAGACAATGATTACGGAGAGAAACTTACGCACAAGGGTAAACGATCGCATGCGCCTGGACATCCAGCACCCGATTTTCAGCAATGAGAACCGTTGAAGAGTGAGAGCCGGATGTGGTCGGCCTGCCTATTTATGCCCCACACACAATGCAATCTCATAGTCCCTACAATCCCATTGTCCATTGGATGAAGGAATTCGACCCTGTATCACAACAAAAGGTCATAGGTTGATTCATACAGGTGGGCTGTGACGATTTCAAACAGCTCAGGTGGGTGGGGAACTAAGTTTCCCGCCGCATACCTGAGTATGAGTAAATAGTAGAAATGGACATAAACTTCTTATGTCCATAACTATTCGCACGAGCGATTAATACGCTCCAAACCAACACCGGAATATTGCTAATTAAATACTCTTCCGATGGGTACCAAACACTGCTGTATGATTCCTGTTAGACCCTTCGTACGATACAAAGAGGGATTCCTTAGCTCAGGGACCTTCTATATTAACCAAACTTTCAGAAACTATCAAAGGGATCATGATCTATAAACTACATTAATTGTGAAAATATGTAACGAATGAGTCGCACGCTACGACTACATAAACTCTACCGTAAATACGCATACCGCGCCTGCGAGTGCCCGCTATTGCGGGTATGCGCCTTCACGGGAGAGCGTACGCATGCGCAGCGCGGACCAGTGTGCGGTGCAAATATGGCAACGTGCATAGAGACATTTTTCTGACTTTGACACTTAGTTGAGCAACTGGCTCCCATAATTTGTGGGTCTTGTCTTCTCGGCTATTCCCACAAATACCAAAATACTCAATATAAGGCGACGGTGAAAGTTCTCCGAGTACTTCCACCCACTCTCGCCCACGCTGGCCAGTACTACCATACACTGTTGATATCGATGGCAATGTACCCAACTTAGGGCTCCTATCAGACCTTACAACACCGTAATTTCTTTGGGTGGAAGTTCTGTTTGGAATATTTTCCTGAGAGAGGCAGCAAAAAATTCCTTTTCGGTATCTTTCAACTGGAATTGTTTGCAGGGTGAAAAACAGAGAAATTAGATAACTATCCTTCACCCTTTCCAGTAAAGCCCACCAGGGAGATTTCCCAACGTTGTCAAAGAAAAACCCCTTTGTCTATACAATCACGTCTGTGTATGCTCTTCCACAGCGCATATAACACAATAATATCACGTTGCGCTGTGCAGAACAAACGGACATGTGATGCAATAGCACTGCCTATAGATACTAGTTATCTATATGCCCTACGATTGCTGTAGACCACTTAGCCTAGACCACTCCAGACCACGTTAGTTGTATGGGATACCACTTCAGACCACTTCAGACCACTTCAGTTCCTAATAACGCAGGGTAGCGAACCCTATGCCACCGGGCCTCTGCTAACCCAGTGTTACCACTTCAGACCACTTCAGTTCCTAATAATGCAGGGTAGCGAACCCTATGCCACCAGGCCTCTGCTAACCTGGTGTTACCACTTCAGACCACTTTAGACCACTTTAGTTCATTAAGTTCAATATCCACTCACTCCTACGTTCGCTCACTCAAATACACTTTGATTTTTCTGTACAGAAAATTTTAATTCATTCAGATAGGGAGCTTTACCCCCATAGGCAATACAGTTTTTAAACTAAATTTAGAAATCTGATAGTTTTGTGCTGTTGTATTAAATGTCTCCCACCTTTGAACTAAACAACACTATTGTGTAATTTGTACTTAGCGCCCGCATTCTTATGCACTTTGCATAAACACGCGACCGTGCGTGTCTCTTACGCTGCATGCGCAGTCCTTTACTTTGTCTGAGACACGTGTACAAAACCCTGCGTCTGCAATAAAACAAATCCTACAACTTCTATAAATGTGAGCAATACTAACTATAATCGCTCACTTAACACAACACACAGTTTCTTTCTGTATAAACCTTTACAACCAGGCCAGACTGCGTTTTTGCTTTAAAACATTTATTTTAGTTTTAACTATATAGCAACAAATGTATTCGGTTTAACACAGATCTACAATGACTCTAGCAATGATCAATAATTTAAATGATATGATTCAGATTGGATAGCTATCCTGCAGAACATACACTGATATAAACACACATAATTATAATAATATTATATATAATATATATTTATATATATATATATATATATATATATATATATATACCACTTGACTCTCATAGAACCCCCACACAGTACACACCTACTGAATGAATGCATTTCCTTCAAAGTCTCTAATTTGCATAACAGAGGTTCATATGCCTGTTCAAGAGGGTAGTGGGACAGGTTAATTAACATTTCAATGGCTATTCTAAACTAGCAAGAAGATTTAACTAAATCCTGGAGGAAAAAGAAAAAAAAATTGTATATATCTGTGTGTAATTCTTACATCAAGTATTCATCTATTAACTCTCACTAGGCCCAGCTGAAACTATTTGTAATTGACTATGGCATGGGTATAAAAAATGCATTGGTAACTCATAAATGGTGTTTGATGTGACCAAGGAAAGCTGATTATTCTGAGCAGTGAAAATCAGCCATTTAGAAAATGACCTTCCCAAAATGGCCGCTGCTCCTCCCCCTTCCACATCCATGAGGGTTACACAAAATGGAGGACAGGCCATGTGGTTAGTCCAAAATGGAGGACAGACCATGCGGCTTCCTTTGTCACAAAGAAATCACACACCATACAAGCACCAGAAGTTATTTTAGGCCTGAATTTAAAAAAAACTAAATCAAGGCTATGCAGCAACTTTTAAACCTACTTAACAGATAAACAATCCAATCTGAATCAAACACAATATGACTTATTTGAACCTTGTTTTGCAACAATAAAAATAAATTTTAGCATCTTAAATATTATGAGAAATGCATTGTCCCTTGAAATTTCATATCATTGGCTTACTGATACCACAACAATACACGTGGATGTTATTTTCATCAGCTTCGCGATGCGTCCATCGGAGACGGTCAATTACAGCCGCGTTTGTAATGTACAGTGCATCATTAAGACCCTGATATCCCGTAAGAGCCCCCATCTGTGAATGCCAAATTGATTTCTCACAAATATTTAAAATGCCCGCTCTAATATATATTGTAAACGCCTGCACCTCTTATTACCACTTCCCATGAATGTGCGCTATACATCGCAAAACACTGCATCCCATAATAGAAAACAATACACCCACACATTATCTGAGTTCCAAAGCTCATTGATGTATATATTTGTTATTAAAAAGGATATGGATTCAATATATATTACAAAGTACAGTATACCTATAGTTACATGGTTACACTCACACAGTAAGCAGTTAAAACATACAGTTACATACAATTACATACAGTTACAGGCCAGCGATACAATTACCATTCCCTCCAATGCATCTTATGTCTCTCTCTCTCTCTCTGTAAATAAATACAGGAACTGAACTGGCAGCAACTCCATAATCCTCTGAGACCAAAAAACAACTGAGCTCCTGTGTGATCAATGTGTTATCTAGTTTCTGGGGGAGGGGTTCACGATGAGTCACCAGTCCCTTTGTATATGGTAATCAGGTTCAGCCTTGAAGACATCCAAAGGGCTGGCCTGGGTTTCCTGTCCACTGTCCTAATAAGAGTGATTTTAGCTTTTATACATTTAATCATAATTATCCGCTGCAATGTCCCACAACTTCACAACAAGCATCAAATGAATCTACACATCAATCTGGTTGCTTCAATAGTAGACATGACCGGTCTATCTTGTTTCATTCAAATAATACACATACATGACATTACTTCCTTATATATAATTTTAAATCATCATGATGTCTGGCGCTTGATATTATTATAATTATGTACTGTATGAAAAGAAGTGTCGAATCCATCTCTGTGGCATGTCCGTGTAAATGCGTGTGTTACAATATATTGCTGTGCTCGCTGCGCATATTTGCAAGTATAGCGACTTATATGTGTGTAGTTTGTATGTTCTCTTTATGTAATTTTTTTTTACTTCAACATTCCCTATAATGCGGCACATTGGGACACTGGTGCTAACGGTAGTGACTGGCTGGCAGAACTGTGTGACTGGCTGAATCAATGTAAAAGGTGAGACTGGCCGGCGCTAGCCGCTCAGCAAAGGGATGCAGTGCAGGGAGGCACCAGGAAGGAGAGACGTTCTCCCTGCTCTGCATCCCTGTGCTGAGCTTCTGCTGCTGTCCCTGCTGCTGCCGGCTGCTGTCACACATGCAGCGCGCCGGAAGCACAAAACCCTTTCTCCCCCTCGGCGCCGTCAACACAAAGCCTCCTCTCCCCCTCGGGGCCGTCAGCACAAAACCTCCTCTCCCCCCTCCCCTCCCCTGTGTGACATTCAGTGGCCGGGAGGGAGCCAAAGTGGGTGGAGCTAGATGGGAGTAAGGGGCGGAGCTACACTGGACCATGCTGCAGCAGGAGGATGAGCTGCTACAGCTTCGGCCAGCCAGAAGCCAGACTTCATTAGATAAGTGTCTGTAAAGAGAGTGAGTGTGTGTGCGTATATACAGTGTCTGTGTATACTGTATATATGTGTGACTGTGTATGTGTGTAATGTATGTACAGTATGTATGTGTGTGTTTGTATATATATGTGTCTGGTGTGTGTGTGTGTGTGTCTGTGTGTGACTGCTGCATAATGTATGTAAGCGTCACTGGTACAGGGGGCGTTACGTGTGTAAGCGACACTGGTACAGGGGGCATTACGTGTGTAAGCAGCACTGCTACAGGGAGCATTATAGGTGTAAGCGGCACTGGTACATAGGGCATTATGTGTGCAAGCGGTACTGGTAGAGGGGGCATACGTGTTTAAGCGTCACTGGTACAGGGGGCGTTACGTGTGTAAGTGTCACTGGTACAGGGGGTGTTACGTGTGTAAGCGTCACTGGTACAGGGGGTGTTACGCGTGTAAGCGTCACTGGTACAGGGGGCGTTATGTGTGTAAGCGGCACTGGTACAGGGGGCGTTACGTGTCTAAGCGGCAGTGGTACAGAGGGGCATTACGTGTGTAAGCGTCACTGCTACAGGGGGCATTAGGTGTGTAAGCGTCACTGCTACAGGGGGTGTTACTTGTGTAAGCGTCACTGGTACAGGGGGGGCGTGACATGTGTAAGCGTCACTGGTTCAGGGGGCATTACATGTGTTAGCATCTCTGATACAGGAGGCATTACATGTGTAAGTGTCTACTACAGGGGTCATTATGTGCGCTGTGCGTTTGTAAAGTATGCGAGGGTGCAAATGTATAATTTGCAGGGGGGCGCCGAACACTCTAGCAACGGCCCTGACTGCACACCCACTACACTGCACAGCACTGTCACCTTTTACATTGATTCAGCGTCCAGACATTACCCTCTGCGATATCACCCTCTCTATCCGCTACATTAACCATCTCGGGGCTTCCAGGCCGGCAGACCAGGTGCTGTGTTGCGGAGTCAGGGCCTCTGGGGATCTGGGTGCGGCTGTGGTGGGGGGCACTTCTGTGACATCACATGCAGAGCAGGCTCCGGGGCTCACAGAGTATGCGGCGCAGGGAGGCCTATGAAAGCCTTCTGCTGCGCCGCTATCATACACATCTATGCCAGTGGCCGCAGCAGCTTTTGTTCCACCTGTGGCGCGGCTAGGGAGTGGGGATTGTTGATGCTGGAGGGGGCAGGTGGACTGGCAGCAAGACACTGGTGGTCATTCCGAGTTGATTGCTCGCTAGCAGTTTTTAGCAGCCATGCAAACGCTATGCCGCCACCCACTGGGAGTGTATCTTAGGTTAGCAGAAGTGCGAACGAAGGGATCGGAGAGCGGGTAAAAAAAATTGTTGTGCAGTTTCAGAGTAGCTTCAGACCTACTCGGCACTTGCGATCACTTCAGACCATTCAGTTCCTGATTTGACGTCATGAACACGCCCTGCGTTCGGCCAGCCACGCCTGCGTTTTTCCGAACACTCCCTGAAACGGTCAGTTGACACCCACAAACGCCCTCTTCCTGTCATTCACTCTGTGGCTGCCTGTGCGACTGAAAAGCATCGCTAGACCCTGTGTAAAACTACATCGTTCGTTGTAATAGTACGCCGCACGTGCGCATTGCGCTGCATACGCATGCGCAGAAGTGCCAAGTTTTTGCCTGATCGCTGCACAGCAAACGAATGCAGCTAGCGATCAACTCGGAATGACCCACATAGGACGCCGCAGTAAAAGGATTGTTTTTCCCCTACCTACAGCAGAGAGACTTGCTGCAGATGCAGTAGCATACCCTCCCACTGCACCTTTTTGGCAGGTACAGTCCCTTTTTTTTAAGGTCTGTACCGTTTTAAACTCTCCAAGCTTCCATTGAAAGTATAGCAAAAGGGGCGTGGCCACACCGCTGTACCCGTGGCCACACACCCTTTTCGAATGTGAATCAATGTTTATGTGTAAATTGTTGGAGGGTGTGTTGCTGCAGATGCAGTGGGACTATTTTGGGGTGTGGACCTGGAGCTGCAGCTTCATCAGTCCCATTGCTAATCCTGCTCTGTGAAAACACAGCAAGCAAAGGGCAGAGCCTCCCATTGGATGTAACCTGTGTGGGAGGGCGTTTCTCGCCCAATCAGCTGTGGACTGGGTGTGATAGACCTGCCACTAACCCAATGAGAGCTCCTAGCCACGCCCAGCGTTAGAGACCCAGGCACAGAATGACAGGGCTATTATATAGGAGATATTTTATATATGTGTGTGTATATATCTATATATATATATTTTTTTTTTATATATATATATATATATATATATATATATATAATCTTTTTCTTTTTTTTTTTTTTTTTGGGGGGGGGGGGCTGTCTAATTTTGTCAGTCCCAGGCCCCACAATTTCTGATAGCATGGTCAGTGACAGAGTGGGAGTCTTCGTAGAAATTTGCTAGATAGTAGTTTAGGCTACTACAGGATAATGAATTCTGGTGATTGGTTAATCTGGTTAATCTGACAGATTTGCAGCCCCCATAGAAACCTATGGGGGCTGCAGCTGCTGTTGGAAGTGATGTGACCACAGTAGATATGGAAATATCTGCTACAATCCCTCCATGGTACATCTGGGGGATACTAAATATTTCTGCACCTGAAAATGGCTGTTTTTGTGGCATATCCCACAAATATTTAATTTTAAATAGATCCCTAAAAAGAGAGAATAAGTTTCAATAGTGATACTTGTATCAACTATACAGAATAACATATTTTACAGACAGTATTTCGTGAAAAATATGGAAATTACCGAAAATAAAATTTACAGTGTCAAATCTTTTAAACCTGAGACCGTCCTTATAAATTAGGGATAGTTGTCAGGAATGCAGCAAGGGTGCACCCTGGATTTAGATAACTTGCTATAGATAACCAATTTTGGCACAAAGGCATATCATTTATGAAAGTTTAAACATCACAAAACAAGTAGCAGCTTTTAAGTAATAAATTCCCCAGGAGCCAAGACATTCTTTAGCAGGGCAACTTTAATGTTACATTAAAGTCGGAAGAAATGTGTTGGATCTTTATAACACATGTAAATGGGCATATTCAATGTTAGCATGATAAAAGTAAAACCCATCAAACAAAGTTATAAATATACATGTATCTGTATATAATTCATTTATAATAAAAATATCATGGACAGTCATGCTCAGTGTGTATATCTGATCAGTTATATTTAATGAAATATTAATAAACATTATAATCATATGTTGCAGTGTGAACAAGTTATCACATATTTAAAACATGCTAAGAAAATTCAGTTGTAAGCTTGTAAATTGTAACTTCAACTAGTGTGAGATACGTCTACTCCTTGGACTACTTCCCAGCATTTTTATGATCAGGCTGGAGGGCATTCCAGTGATTCCAGCAATTCTAATAGCTCCAAACTGACTGAAGCTAGGTTTCCGCACACACCCTCTCTCCATGGTTGGGAAAGGGTCTGTTCAGCTTCTGTCTCAGGGCACTTTTCACAAGAGAACCTCAGCAGCCTAGCCTTAATAGCCGAGATCCTGACGTTTTTTTATGGCAGGTTTATACAGACTACACTATGAACCATAAAGCTTCCTCCTCCAATGTCTACCACAGATAAGTGTAGAATGCCTAGAATCGTTAATGTTTGGATAACTAATTTTTTCATGACAAAATTGTTCTTCTTGACCTTTCTCTTCGTCATCATAGAGAGTTGTGAGAGGGTTAATTAAATATATTTCAACAGATGAATAGGAAAGGCACTTACATAAATGGTGACACTACAAATCAGGGAAATTAAGGTTTTCAGGTAGGGACAGCAAGGGGCATTTAACACCTTTGCTGCTTAGGCTTTCCTAAACCCATGCTGCCCCTATTTTGGCACTCTTTATAGCAATCTTATGGATAGCTGTCCTAAACAAATTTCTATCTTCAGTCAAGTGGGTCAGTGATATCAATATCAGTAATTTGCAAAACTGATAAATACAAACCATACCATCAGTATTCCCAATGCCAGTGGCTCTGTCTCATCATTATTTTGTCTAACTTCTTTCTGTAGTGTATTGTATGTGTACATACAGTACTATATGTTCTGTCTTCGCCCGAAAGCTGTCCAGATTTTGGGAGAGTTCTGTGTTTAAGTGTCTATTGTTTGTTCTCCAGTCCCTTGTCTTGGAGCAGCTCCTATCCTCTTTTGATCTTTAGTTCCATCGTCATTGATTCAGGTCACTCAGGGGTTGAGCTCATACTACCGCCAGTGGCGTAAGACCTGGCGCCATCCCAGTTCCGCCTTATGGGAAAAGCAGTTGTTAAAGGCATGAAGACCTGCTGGTAGGTTCTATGAGTCTCAACCCCAGGTGTACAAGGGTCACTGCCTAGGCGACCTCCGAGAGCTCTGCCCTCTTTTGAAGGAGAACCATCACTAGCTGTAATACCCAGCATTAGACGATGTTGTCTTGTATTGTATAAATATAAAAAGAGGAAATGCAATAGTTCAATTCTGATGAGAACGTGTCCAAATGATGTGAGAAGTGGTAACTGAGGGGGTAATTCAGACCTGATCGCTAGGGTGCGTTTTTTGCGTCCCTGCGATCAGGTAGTCACCGCCTACAGGGGGAGGGGAAATTTGCTGTGCAGGGGTGTGATCGCATGTGCAGGAGAGTTGCACAAACAGAAGTCTGTGCAGTCTCTGCACAGCCCAGGACTTACTCAGCCACTGCGATTTTCGGGGCCAGAGCTGACGTCATGAATACTCCCACAAAACACCGGGTCCCTCCTGCGTTTTTCTAGACCCTCCCTGAAAACAGTCAGTTGCAACGACAAACGCCCTTTTCCTGTCAATCTTCTTGAGATCGCCGGTGCGATCAGATTTTTTGCACCATCCCGGCACTCCCTGTCGCTGCGGACCACCGCGCCTGCGCATTGCGGTGCATATGCATGCGCAGTTTAGACCTGAATGCCCGCTGTGTGAAAACGCACAGCAGCAATCAGTTCTGAATTAGCCCCTGAGTAGTTTCCACAAATATAGGGAGGAATTCAATTGCAGACGGGAAATTTTATTTATTTAGGTATTCAGTTAGAGGACAGAAAATAGGACGCTGTGATTTCTATAGAACTCACTGCATCTATTTTCTCACACCTCCAGAGCAAGTTATTTTTAGGAGAAATCACTGGGGCTTTCTCTGGGACCCCGACGGAACCCCCCCCCCCTTGAGTGTGTGAGTGTGCATGACTGTGTGTGTGTGTGTGTGTGTGTGTGTGTGTGTGTGTGTGTGTGTGTGAACCCCAGTGAGATTGACTCCCCTCCTCTGCAGTGTAATTCCCCCTGGAGCCAGCTGCTGGGAGACTAAAAATAAAACTGTTGTGTTGTCAAGCAAAAAAATAAAAAAATAAAACTGTTGTGTGTTCAAGCACCATGTAAAGTAATGTAAATAAAATTTGTTTGTTGTTCAGACACTGTGTTAAAAAATAACATCATTAGGGTGCCATTATTAGGAGTGCTGTGAGTCTATATGGATCAGTCATTCGAAGGGCAGGAGGCAACAACCCAGTTGTGGTGCTGCAGCTGCTGCCAGTCATGATAGTACTTCAACATCTACTAAAGGTGGTCCAGGAATCACAAAGTTTTTACAAAGAGCACCTGAGATATAAACAATACTTCACAATGTTAAAGTAAACATCACCTCTAAAGTGAAAATTTACTTGCATACATCACACATAGTGGCAAGGAAAGGCTCAGGCCACTGCCTTTGTTTGCGAGTAGTAGTTCTGCCAGTGCTACTGCATTTTCAAGCACTAGAGAACACCTATTGTGGAAGTCAGGCATCTAGTCTTGTAGAGGTGTCCTCTTTAAAACAGACAAATAAGTGGCTAAAACATGAAAAACATTAAGGCTGAAGAACAAACTGTGTAATCACAAATCACTGAGGAGAGTCAAGGGGTGTCCATGTTAGCTATGTGAGTCTGACACTTCTGACACTGTTCTCATAGAGAAACCTACCACAATTTCCACACCCTCTACAAATGTGGGGATGAGCAGTACAAGTAATGATAGTGACACAGAAATTGAGGATGCTAGTGTGGAAGTGTAACAGGAGAGGGATATTTGTGTATCTGATGCTAATGAGGATGTTGATGATGAGGATATTGTTTGTGTCAAAGTTAATCAGCCACCAGTGGCAGCAGTTTTTGCCCATGATAAAAAGAAGGCCATTGTCATGCCTGGGCCTAAGACCAAAAAGCCACTGCTTGTGTGTGAAATAATTTTTACTCATATCCTGAAAACTGGTTCCTGTTCACTTAACTCACCTGTTGGTCTCTGCTGCTGAAGTCTGTGTCCCAGCACTTCTGTGTCTGTCTAAAGGATCTCTGTCACTGCAGCCTTCATGTGGGGTTTTCCTCTGGTATCCTGTTGCAGTCTTTCCCACCGACTCCATCCGCTGGGTGCCACCATCTTACTCCCAGTCATCTGACCACTGATTAGCCATTGGGGAGGCATTGTCCTGTCAGCTGAGGAGTTCCACCAATGGCAGTCCTGCAAGGGGAATAAAAGGGGCCACTGAGACAGAGGCAAGTTGCCATAACAACATTTGTCCTACTAAGCGTCCTGTGACTCCAGATTCTAGGTCTTTCCTGCGACTCTGCACTTGCAACCTGATCCTGTTAGTAATTACAGTACCAAGGTACTCCTCCCACTCCAAGTTTCGCCAGAGGGCATAAGCTGGTTCCCACCAGGCTCTATTCAAATAAGAAGAGGGACAGAGGAATTTTGCTTTACAGTGGTGCACGTGTATACAATTAATAAAATATAATCTTTAATTCATATGTTAAAAAAGTGTTAGCGAAATATAAAGATAAAAATAAAGAATAAGTGATTTCAGAAAAGTGGTTAAAATTGAGGACTCCTGCACATCGCTGGTCCACTGATTTATATATTTCTTACAATAAAATATATATGTGCGATTATGTCCTGTCTTCTGTGTTAATGCATGTGTTATGTGACTTGTACAATATTCTGTCTAATGTTTATACTGTCTAATGTTTATAGGCCACAGATATTATAAATTAATATGATAAATGTCAGCCTTATGTTGGTCACAATATCTATAGTCACACCCTCCCGGGAATGTGATATGCAGCAGAATGGAAGGATATACCTAGTGGGGTCAATATCTCTCCACAATTATTGCACCACATGGATTACTTGTATTCGTGTTGGTGAATCAACATTTCCTCCACACGCTAAACAATGTCCGTTCTGTGTCGACAGATTAATTTAGTATGACATATACATCATCCATACAATATTCTGTATTAGTATGTCACAAATTTTAGTGTGTAACGGATAATTCCTATTTTGTGTCAACCACTAATGTCGATGGAATCTAAGCCTGTACAGTGTATTTTAGATCATTCCCTCCTAGAGCACCAATTCATTGCTATCTGTGCTTTGGGGCACATGAAGAAAAATTCATTGATTTCTAAACTTAATTCAGTAATTAGGTGTAGCTATTTATATTTATCATTTATTATTTCTCCGTTATTGGATTATATATATGCACCTCCCTCCCTTTATGCTGAAATAGAGATGGCGTATATGTTTGTTAGGGCAATTCGTAGAGGTTCACTGTATATTACATGAATTATAACACTGTGTCAGTATCCAGCATGCTGTTACTGCTTCTATGACACAGTGTTGCTATTCCTCTAGCTAGGACAATCTAACATGGATTGCAACAGGCTATGCCTATACACGTATCACATTTATGCTTCACTGATAAACATAGTAGTTGACACACATATGCATTAAATCACACACTCTTAGTTAGTCCCTTCGGGCCATCAGACAAATTGAGCACTTGTGAGTATATTAATTGTTTCATGTCAGTGGACACTGCGTGTGCAGGTCACTTGATGTACGTTTCACTAAGGCTTTCTCAGAGGCAAACCCAGGCTCTCCAGAGCATCAGATGGTTCCAGCCCAACTCTCCATAGCATCAGCTTGTTCCAGCCCGGCTCTCCAAAGCATCAGCCGGTTCCAGACCAGCTCTCCAGTGCAATAGCCGGTCCCAGCCTGGCTCTTCAGTGTAAAAGCCAGTCCCAGCCCAGTACTCCAGTTCTTAAGCCACTTAGAGCCTGACTCTCCAGTGAATTAGCTAGTCCCAGCTCAGCTCTCCGGTGCATAAGCTGGCCCCAGTTCGGCACTCCAGTGCATCTGCCAATTCCAGCCTGGCTCTCCAGTACATTAGCTGTTCGCAGCCTAGTTCTCCAGTACGTTAGCCGATTCCATCCAAGCTCTGCAGTGCATAGGTTGGTTCCAGCCTTACACTCCAGAATAGCAGCTGGTTTTAGTACACCAGTCAGTCCTAGTCTGGCACTCCAGGGCATAAGCCAGTCCCAGTCCTGCTCTCCTGCGCATTAGCCGGTTCCAGTTTGGTATTCAGAGCTCTAGTTGGTTTCAGTCCCGAACTCTAGAGCATTACCAAGTTCTATCCCAGCAACCCAGAAAACCAGTCAGTCCCAGCCTCACTAAACATAATCTAGGCCAGTTCTTGGTTAATAATTAGTCCCACACAATTTATTCCAGTTCCACAGTCTGTGGACTAGCACATGCAATCTCAACTGCCAACATCCTCATCATCAACCTCCTCATTAATGAACGGTTGTAGTTCTTACAAAAAATTGGTTTGTGGGGGCCCAAACAAACCAAGCCTTTCAGCCACAAAAATTGTAGTCCCTGATGCTGAAGTGCTTGGTTTGTTAAACTGTGCATGTCCTTTGTAATTTAAATATAAGGATGGATGTGAGAGTCCAAGCAAAATTGCATCTTGCACCATTCTGGACAAGATTTAGGGTAAAAAATGTACTAAAGGGGTTTGTTCCACAATTAGAAAGGAGGGAGCGGGGTAGTATGGCCAGCAGGTCAGCCTTCTAATCACACTTCAATTACAGCTCTCTCCTACATAGCAAATATCTCTACCTGCATCTCCTCCAGCTCATTACTGTATATCTCTTCCAGTGATTGCACCTAGCAGTATGACAACTACTCCTTTGCTTCCTTTCATCTCGGCTGTAGTGTGTGTGCTGAGAATTGTGTTGCTTATTGTTATCTGTTTTCTGATTTCATTTTTCTGTTACTGTAATGTTAAGTTCTGTGTACCCTGTATTGTTCTTATGTCTGCAGTATGTACGGCGCTGCAAAACACTTGTGGCGCCCTATAAATAACATATAATAATAATAATAATAATAATAATAATTAATACTGTGTTGTATTCTTTTATGTACATTTCTCTGTTAAAAATAAATACATTTTCTAAATTAAATTAATCAATTTAATTAAATTCATCAAGTAATTAATCAATCAATGCTTTACCTGCCCTCCCGCTACATACACCACCTCCATTACCCTGTACTGCTCTGGGTCCTCTACTTTTGAAAACATTCTTTCTCTGGGGTTGTATAGTTTATTAATCCTGTCTGCCACTGCTGTGCCGCAATGTTTCATAGATGTGCTGTATATTCTTTTAAACTGCAGTGAGTTTGTGCCACTGCTCTGTCACTTCGTTTAGCCAGCCATCCTTTGGCCAATACTGGTGAATAATATTGTTGTCAGATTCTGAGATGTGGATGCCTCCGGACCTGTGTCAGGACCACCAGTCTAGTGTTCTCCTACTCATAGGAGTTCTGAGTTGGGGGTGCAAAGTCTTACCATGCCGGTGGTCTTCTCCAGGGAACCCTGCAAGGGAATTTGGGTTTTGCTGCACCCAACAGGTCGGTTGCGGCCCACTGTCTGGGTCACCAGGGCTTGCACTAGAGACCTGGGAAGGATCAGGTAGAGTATGAAAGCTGAAGACTGTCATGTTGGTCCGAGACTGATGGCAATTATGATATCAGACTGGGACCGATAATAACTGGTTTCAGACTGAGACCGATGATAACTGTGGTTTCACACTGGAACTGATGATAACTATATTATTGGACTGGTACTAGTGGTAGCTGTGATGTTGAACTAGGACCAATGGTTAAAGATATCGGACTTGCTCCAATGGCTGAAGATATCAGATTTGCACCCAAGGCTAAAGATATCGAAATTGCACAGACGGCTGGGGATATATCGCACTTGCACCGATAGCTGGAAATATCGCACTTGCACCGATAGCTGGAAATATCAGACTTGCACCGATGGCCGAAGATATCGGACTTGCACCTATGGCTGAAGATATTGGACATGCACCGATGAATGGAGATATCTAATTTGCACAAATGGCTGGAGATATCGGAATTGCACCGATGGCTGGAGATATCAGACTTGCACCGATGGCTGGAGATAACAAGGCATGCGCTTAGGGCCCCATGAGTCTCAGGGGGCCCGGCCGCGGCCATGGATTGCCATAAGTAGTGGCACTGCAGAGGTAATTTTTTTTTACATGTATCATTCTGAGCCGGCCCGGCCCCAGCAGGCTGTCAGCACATGCTGATTGGACAGCTGCCACTGGGACCAGAGCCAGCTCATGCCCACAGTGTACCCCCTCCTCCTCCCTCTCCTCCATGTGACTGACCAGCAGCACCGCAGCACGGAGATCGGGAGACAAAGCGGGCTGCGGAAGGAGAGCTGCTGCCCAGCTGTAGGAGAGAGGAGAGCCGATGCCCAGACATAGGAGAGAGCCTGGTCACTGTTGGAGGATTGAAGGAGGAGAGCTGTCAGTGCTCAGTGAGTATTGTGGCTGCGGCCGGAGCCTGGGCTGCCTTTAAAGTGTGTGCGGCGGTGGCGAGGGGGGGGGGGTGAAGCTAATGGAGCGATCCTCATCCTTCCTGCTTCTTGATGGGGGCCAGGGGGGGGGGTGCCTACCAGTGGGGGGTGGCGGTGCAATCAGCCAGGGGGTGAGACTGACAGAGTGCCTGCCACTGCCAGTACAGCTGGAGGTGAGGGAGAGCCCGGTGAGGACAACAATCAGCGTGTGTGTGTGTGTGTGGGGGGGGGGGGGGGGCACAGGTGCTGTGGGAGGGTGGACTGTGTGGCATAATGTATATTTCAGCTCATACTGTGTTGCATAATACGCATTTTTACTCATAACGTATGGCGTAATATGAATTTTGGCTCATACTGTGTGGCGTAATGTATATTTCGGCTCATAGTGTGTGGCATAATATGCATTTTGTCTCATCATGTGGCGTATTGTGAATTTTGGCAAATACTGTATGGCGTAATGTGAATTTTCGGCTCATACTGTGTGGTATAATGTATATTTTGGCTCCTACTGTGGTGCATAATATGCATTTCTACTCTTACGTGTCACGATCCGGGTATCTGGACGCCATTTCTTACCCATCAGATGCCTCCTAAGGCTGGCTCAGCGCTCCAGGACCGGATCCCATCTGTTATCCTAATGTTCACATTCCTGCATCCTCTCCTGTCTCTCTGAGACGCTGTCACAGTAACGCCTTATTACATCTGGCATGGCGTCTCCCGCGGCCTCCGCCGCCGTCCCTGAGCTTCTGCATGCAGAGTGTCAGAGTGGCGATTACGTCAGCCGCGGCCTCCGCTGTGTCCGCGTGGTTGGATGTGCACTTGTCAGCCTGGCGTCTCCTGTCTCCAGTGGCCGGCGCCGCCATTACTGTTTTCATTACCACATGGATTACAAACCAAACTTCCCTCCAAGTGTCTGCATGGGCGCAGCCATCTTGGATTCTGTCAGCTGATCATTTCCTCCAATCTGTTGTCAGTATTGTTAATCTGCATAATTGCCTAGCCAATCCCTTCCTTGCTGCAGGTATAAATACACTGTGCCTGAGCAAGGAAGGCGTCAGTGCTTTGGTTGTCAAACCTAGTTCCTGTTTGTCTCTCTCCTGTGATTGTCTTCCAGGTTCCAGCTCCTGTCTCAAGACTTCCACCATAGAGACCCGCACCAGCATTCCACCTGCGGTGTAGCCTGACTCTCCAATCCATTGTGGATTCATCTGTTTCCAGCTACAACATTACCTGCTTCCAGCTCAGCTTCCAGCAGAGTACAGCTTCCCTTAAAGGGCCGGTGTCCTTTCTACACTTTACCACTCTCCACCGGTATTATTATTTCTCCGCTCTCAAGTTCTACATTTCAGTTCATATTTCATCGCTCCCAAGTTCATTTATTATTTAACTGGTTCCAGCCAGTATCCACTCCGTGCTAACAACAGTCTGGTTCCAGCCAGTATCCACAGCAGCTGTTTTACCTTCAGCAACCCAGCTTTTCCTGGAACACCAGCTGGCACAATCCTGGGTTATCTCCATTGCTACAGTCGGGCCTGGTAAGGACTTTCCATCTAGAAGATCATAAGAACTATCTCACACTACCAGTGCCCTGTGGCTCCTGCCATCCTGTAGTACCCAGGAACTGTATTTATTATTTGCTGACTTTTACGTTTTCTTTTACTGCTGCTGTGTTGCGGAGTTGTCATAATAAACATCATTGACTTTTATCCAAGTTGTCGTGGTCACGCCTTCGGGCAGTTATTATTCATGTTACTTACATGTCCAGGGGTCTGATACAACCTCCCAGGTTCCGGTACATCTCAGCCCCTACAACTGAGGCTGCCTCCCGTCAGCTCAGGCCCTCAGTTGTGACAGTAAGCACTGACCTAATGAATCCAGCCGGAGACCAGGATCAAGCGGCCAGGCCGATGCAAGAACTGGCAGCCCGACTAGAACATCAGGAGGCTGCACAGGGCCACATCATCCGCTGTCTCCAGGATCTCTCTACTCGGCTGGATGGGATTCAGACAACTCTCCGTGGATCAGGCGCATCTGGTGCGTCAACCACAGTGACTCCAGCTATAACCCCACCCACCTTACCCATTTCTGCTCCACGTCTTCATCTTCCAACGCCAGCAAAATTTGACGGATCTCCAAGATTCTGCAGGGGATTTCTCAACCAGTGTGAGATTCAGTTTGAGCTACAACCTGGCAATTTTCCCAGTGACCGTACAAAAATTGCCTACATCATCTCTCTTCTCAGTGGCTCCGCCCTTGACTGGGCATCACCGTTATGGGAGAGGTCCGACACCCTGCTATCTTCTTACACTGCATTCGTGTCAACATTCAGGCGCATCTTCGACGAGCCAGGCCGGGTAACCTCAGCTTCATCCGAGATTCTCCATTTACGCCAGGGGTCACGTACTGTAGGACAATATCTGATACAGTTCCAGATCCTGGCATCCGAACTGGCATGGAACGACGAGGCCCTGTATGCTGCATTCTGGCATGGCTTATCTGAGCTTATTAAAGATGAGTTAGCTACCAGAGACTTACCTTCTAAGTTAGATGAGCTAATCTCACTCTGCACGAAAGTTGATTTACGTTTCAGAGAGAGAGCAACTGAGCGTGGAAGATCATCTGCTCCAAAATCTTCTGCTCCTCCTCCTCGTCAACTGTCACCATCTAAAGATGAGCCCATGCAAATTGGCCGTTCCCGTTTAACTCCTGCTGAGCGCCGAAGACGTCTCTCTGAGTCTCTTTGTCTTTACTGTGCAGCTCCGTCTCACACCATCAATGCCTGTCCCGAACGTCCGGGAAAACTCCAAACCCTAGCTCGCCCAGGAGAGGGCCGGCTAGGAGTAATGATCTCCTCTCCATCTCCTCATGATTGTAATCTCCCAGTCTCGCTTCAAGTTGCACAACGTTATCGGAATGTCATTGCTCTCCTTGATTCCGGAGCAGCTGGGAACTTTATTACTGAAGCCTATGTTAAACGGTGGTCCCTGCCCACCGAGAGACTTCCTTCCTCCTTTTCCTTAACTGCCGTGGATGGCAGTAAAATTTTTGATACTGTTATTGCTCTAAGGACTCTACCAGTTCGTCTGAGAGTGGGAGTTCTTCATTCCGAACTTATTTCACTTTTAGTGATTCCAAGAGCCACACATCCTGTGGTCCTGGGCCTTCCATGGCTCCGTCTTCACAATCCTACAATTGATTGGACGACTACGCAAATCCTGGCATGGGGTTCCTCCTGTGCAGAGACATGTTTGTTTAAAGTATTGCCTGTCTGTTCTTCCTCCCCCAGGTCGTCTGATGTTCCACCTCCTCCATATCAAGATTTCACGGATGTGTTCAGTAAAGCTTCTGCTGATATCCTTCCTCCTCATAGAGAATGGGACTGCCCGATTGATCTCGTTCCAGGGAAGGTTCCACCTCGAGGCCGAACTTATCCGTTGTCTCTGCCTGAGACGCATTCTATGGAGGAATACATTAAAGAGAACCTAGCAAAGGGGTTCATTCGACCTTCTTCTTCCCCAGCCGGCGCAGGCTTCTTTTTTGTAAAAAAGAAAGATGGTGGTCTGCGGCCGTGCATCGACTACAGAGGTTTGAACGACATTACCATCAAGAACCGTTATCCTTTACCCCTGATTACTGAGCTCTTTGACAGAGTTAGCGGAGCTACCATCTTTACAAAGCTGGACTTGCGAGGTGCATACAATCTCATCCGGATCCGTGAGGGTGACGAGTGGAAGACCGCCTTTAACACCCGTGACGGACATTATGAGTACCTCGTCATGCCCTTCGGATTGAGCAATGCTCCAGCTGTCTTCCAGCATTTTGTCAATGAGATTTTCAGAGACATTCTATACCGTCATGTCGTGGTCTATCTAGACGATATCCTCATTTTTGCCAACGATTTAGAGGAACATCGTTTTTGGGTTAAAGAGGTTCTGTCCCGTCTCCGTGTCAATCATCTCTATTGCAAATTAGAAAAATGCGTCTTTGAAGTCAAGTCCATTCCGTTTCTAGGGTACATTGTGTCCGGTTCCGGACTAGAGATGGATCCTGAGAAACTACAAGCAATTCAGAATTGGCCGGTACCCTTAACCCTCAAAGGGGTCCAGAGGTTCTTAGGGTTCGCCAATTATTACCGAAAGTTTATACGAGACTTTTCCACCATTGTGGCGCCTATTACTGCTTTCACCAAGAAGGGTGCTAACCCGTCCAAGTGGTCTGAAGAAGCCATGCAAGCTTTTCATCTTTTAAAACAGAGGTTCATCTCTGCGCCTGTCCTGAAACAGCCTGACATCGACTCTCCTTTCATCCTAGAGGTGGATGCCTCCTCCGTTGGAGTAGGAGCGGTGTTATCTCAGAGGGCTAAAGATGGCCATTTACATCCTTGCAGTTTCTTCTCCCGGAAGTTCTCCCCAGCTGAGCGCAACTATGCCATTGGCGACCAGGAGTTGCTAGCCATCAAGCTCGCTCTAGAAGAGTGGAGGTATCTGTTGGAGGGAGCTTCTCATTTAATCACCATACTTACAGACCACAAGAACCTTTTATACCTGAAGGGCGCACAATGTCTCAACCCTCGTCAGGCCAGATGGGCACTTTTCTTTTCCAGATTCGACTTTAAACTCCAGTTCTGTCCGGGCTCTCAGAATCGCAAGGCCGATGCCCTTTCCCGCTCATGGGAGCAAGAAAATGAGTCAGAGTCTTCAGACAAGCATCCTATTATAAATCCGTTGGCATTCTCCACGGTAGGGATGGACTCTACGCCCCCATCAGGGAAAAGTTTTGTGAAGCCGATGCTAAGGAAGAAGCTCATGCATTGGGCCCATGCTTCCCGTTTTGCCGGACATACAGGTATCCAAAAAACCCTGGAGTTTATCTCTAGGTCCTATTGGTGGCCAACTCTGAAAAAGGACGTCTTGGAGTTTATTGCATCTTGCCCAAAGTGTGCCCAACATAAAGTATCCCGCCAGTCGCCTGCGGGGCAACTGGTTCCACTATCCGTTCCCCGTCGACCATGGACCCACTTGTCGATGGATTTCATTACAGACTTACCCATGTGCAACAAGTTCAATACCATCTGGGTGGTAGTTGACCGGTTCACCAAGATGGCACACTTCATTCCTCTCACCGGTCTTCCGTCAGCTTCCAAGTTGGCTCAAGTATTCATACAAGAGATCTTCCGACTCCACGGTCTTCCTGAAGAAATTATCTCAGATCGAGGAGTTCAATTCACAGCCAAATTCTGGCGAAGTTTATGTCAAGTCCTCCAAGTCAAGCTAAAGTTTTCCACGGCTTACCATCCTCAGACCAATGGTCAAACCGAGAGGGTGAATCAGGACTTGGAGGCCTTCCTCCGCATCTATGTGTCCTCCTCTCAAGATGACTGGGTTCAATTACTTCCCTGGGCCGAGTTCTGTCATAACAACCAGTATCATTCTTCATCTGCTTCAACACCATTCTTCACTAACTTTGGATTCCACCCTAAAGTTCCTGAGTTCCAACCGCTTCCAGCAACTTCTGTTCCCGCAGTGGATATCACCTTGCATCAGTTTGCTAATATCTGGAAGAGCGTACGATCAGCTCTGCTCAAGGCATCGTTCAGGTACAAGAAGTTTGCGGATAAGAAGCGTCGAGCAGTTCCTGCTCTCAAGGTGGGTGATCGGGTATGGTTATCCACGAAGCATTTGAGGTTAAGAGTTCCCAGTATGAAGTTTGCACCTCGCTATATCGGTCCTTTCAAGATTGAACAAGTCATCAATCCTGTTGCTTACAGACTCCAGTTGCCTCCCTTCTTAAAAATACCCAGGACATTCCATGTTTCCCTGTTGAAACCGCTGATCTTGAATCGGTTTCATTCCTCACTTCCTCCAACTCCGAAAGTCCAAACTCAACGAGGCGTTGAGTATGAAGTGGCCAAGATCCTGGACTCACGTCACCGTTACGGTCAACTACAATATCTTATTGACTGGAAGGGTTGTGGTCCTGAGGAACGTTCATGGACCAATGCTTCTGATGTCCATGCTCCTGCCTTGGTCCGGAGATTCCATTCCAAGTTTCCTCAAAAGCCAAAGAAGTGTCCTGGGGCCACTCCTAAAGGGGGGGGGTGCTGTCACGATCCGGGTATCTGGACGCCATTTCTTACCCATCAGATGCCTCCTAAGGCTGGCTCAGCGCTCCAGGACCGGATCCCATCTGTTATCCTAATGTTCACATTCCTGCATCCTCTCCTGTCTCTCTGAGACGCTGTCACAGTAACGCCTTATTACATCTGGCATGGCGTCTCCCGCGGCCTCCGCCGCCGTCCCTGAGCTTCTGCATGCAGAGTGTCAGAGTGGCGATTACGTCAGCCGCGGCCTCCGCTGTGTCCGCGTGGTTGGATGTGCACTTGTCAGCCTGGCGTCTCCTGTCTCCAGTGGCCGGCGCCGCCAGTACTGTTTTCATTACCACATGGATTACAAACCAAACTTCCCTCCAAGTGTCTGCATGGGCGCAGCCATCTTGGATTCTGTCAGCTGATCATTTCCTCCAATCTGTTGTCAGTATTGTTAATCTGCATAATTGCCTAGCCAATCCCTTCCTTGCTGCAGGTATAAATACACTGTGCCTGAGCAAGGAAGGCGTCAGTGCTTTGGTTGTCAAACCTAGTTCCTGTTTGTCTCTCTCCTGTGATTGTCTTCCAGGTTCCAGCTCCTGTCTCAAGACTTCCACCATAGAGACCCGCACCAGCATTCCACCTGCGGTGTAGCCTGACTCTCCAATCCATTGTGGATTCATCTGTTTCCAGCTACAACATTACCTGCTTCCAGCTCAGCTTCCAGCAGAGTACAGCTTCCCTTAAAGGGCCGGTGTCCTTTCTACACTTTACCACTCTCCACCGGTATTATTATTTCTCCGCTCTCAAGTTCTACATTTCAGTTCATATTTCATCGCTCCCAAGTTCATTTATTATTTAACTGGTTCCAGCCAGTATCCACTCCGTGCTAACAACAGTCTGGTTCCAGCCAGTATCCACAGCAGCTGTTTTACCTTCAGCAACCCAGCTTTTCCTGGAACACCAGCTGGCACAATCCTGGGTTATCTCCATTGCTACAGTCGGGCCTGGTAAGGACTTTCCATCTAGAAGATCATAAGAACTATCTCACACTACCAGTGCCCTGTGGCTCCTGCCATCCTGTAGTACCCAGGAACTGTATTTATTATTTGCTGACTTTTACGTTTTCTTTTACTGCTGCTGTGTTGCGGAGTTGTCATAATAAACATCATTGACTTTTATCCAAGTTGTCGTGGTCACGCCTTCGGGCAGTTATTATTCATGTTACTTACATGTCCAGGGGTCTGATACAACCTCCCAGGTTCCGGTACATCTCAGCCCCTACAACTGAGGCTGCCTCCCGTCAGCTCAGGCCCTCAGTTGTGACATTACGTATGGCGTAATATGAATTTCGGCTCATACTGTGTGGCGTAATGTATATTTTGGCTCATAGTGTGTAGTATAATATGGATTTTGACTCATATCATGTGGCGTATTGTGAATTTCGGCAAATACCGTGTGGAGTAATGTGAATTTTCGGCTCATACTGTGTGGTAGAATGTATATTTCGGCTCATACTGTGGTGCATAATACGCATTTTGACTCATATCATGTGGTATATTGTGAATTTCAGCAAATACCGTGCGGCTTAATGTGAATTTTCGGCTCATACTGTGTGGTATAATGTACAGTATATTTCGGCTCATACTGTGGTGCACAATACGCATTTCTACTCATACCGTATGGCGTAATATGAATTTTGGCTCATACTGGGTGGCGTAATGTATATTTTGGCTCATATTGTGGTGCATAATACGCATTTTTACTCATACCATGTGGTGTAATGTGAATTTCGGCTCCTGCTGTGTGGTGATAATTAAATATTATGTTTGCACTGTGTTTTTACCTTTTTAATGTTTGTGATGCCAGTAATGTTTACAGTTTTAAAAAGTAGAATATAAAGAGAAAAAATGACAAATAATGTAAGGGGAATAAATCAGGAATGAAAATATAGTGTTATTGATTGCATTGAGGAAGGAGGGCCCCAAATTGGTGTCTTGCTTAGGGTCCCATGAGATCTAAATCTGCCTCTGCATGCTTCGATGGCTGAAGATATCGGACGGAACCGATGGTGAGGAGTATCAGACTGCAGCAATGGTTATGGGGTATCAGACTGCACCGATGGTAGAGGACTATCAGACATACTTTGGAGAGAGTCAGGAACCGAGCAGGTATACTGGGAAGTATAGAAATAAAGCTCACACGCAGCACTGTGTGACTTATGGCATTGACAAACTTGGCCTTGCAAACCAGGTAGCTTTATACCCAAGGGTTGTTCTGGATTTGCTGGAAGTGTCAGCTGAGCTTGAGAAGCTCCTGGATTGGTCAGTAGAGAGTCATCTGAATGGAACCCTGATGATGGCACCCATGGCTGGTTTTAGAGGGAACTGTGGATTAGGCCCAAATACCAGGAAACGGAGCACTATGGAGGCTCATACTTGGATTATACACAGAATGCTGAGATCACTGTGCAGAGACTTAATTGACAGCTAGGCACAATGAGCAGAGAAACCAGCTGCCTAACACAGGATCCTGCAGATTACTTACACATGGGAATTCTCACACAGGTGACTATCATGTATAAACTGGAAATCCCTTTATTTCTGCTGGCAGCTGCAAACCCCATAGGTTTCTATTGATGATGTTATGCTGCTATATTTATCAACATCTGGAATATGAAGCATTTCGTAAATTGGTCCTGACACCTGCCTCCATCTAAAGATTGTGGCCACTTGCTGTAGCCTCTGGGCTACACATCACATAGGTAGCCATAAGAAGGCTCCCCTGGAGCCATTCCCATCAATGGCCACTGCACATGTGTGGTCAGTGGCACCCCACATGCGCAGGAGCCCAGGCAGCACTCATAGTACATTACTGGGAGACCCTGTACCTGTGGGTGCTGCATAATGCATCCCGCCATAAGAATAATATGCTACTAACAAGCCCAGATTACATTGCATTTGCAGTTCTTGATAAATGGGCCCCTATAGAAGAAAACAGTATTTGTTTACTTAAAGATAACCAAGTTTTTCCAAATCTCAGAAGGGGACACAGTAGTTTCCCACCCTCGGATATTATTGCTACTGTATGCTTAGCTTTTTTTCTTATTTAGTGTTTCCTTGTGGGGACACAGGGGTTGAAGTACCAAGTAGTGAAATGAGTTGAGAATTGTAGAAGTGGAGAAGATGTCCATAACCACAAATAAGCTTTGAGGTAGCATGTATCAAGTACATACTATAAAATGGTAAGTATTAGCTGGTTGGTTACTATGGGCAACTTCTCCACAGGTACACTTGTCCACTCTTTTCACTGCTTGATACAGTACATCAACCCCACAGGCTTTACTTCACCAAGTAACTTATTATTTGGTTTACTTGTTCTATTGTGCATTGCAAAATAACCTCTCTGACTGGAAAAGTTAGTTGTTTAGGTATAATTATCATTCCTCCTGTGGGTAGTGTTTAACTAAAGTTTGTATCCATGTTCAAAACACTTTTATAATTGATAATTACAGTAGCAATTTAACAATTCATCTATGTGGTGGACCCACTGTGCTTCTAGTATTTGTCCATTGCTAGATCTCAGGTGCTGAATCTTGTGGGGGAAATCAGTTACCAGCAGGACTGCACACTTGAGTGATGGGTATTGCTGTGAGATCCAGGTCAGACTTGCAGCCTTAAGAACAGGATAGTATCGAGACCCCAGCGCTTGGGATGCCAGCAGTCAAAATAGCAGCATCCCGATGCTCAGGATACCGACACCTATTTGGTAAGTAAACTTCCCCTAACCGCCCTAACCCTCCGTTCCCACAGCCTGACACCCCCCCCCCCCCCCGGCAGCCTAATTTACCACTTCCAATGGTGCCTAACACTAAGCCCCTCTCACCACAGCCTAAACCTTACCCTCTCTCCACTGTGGTGCCTAACCCAAATGCTCCCTCCCCATAGCCTAACCCTAACACCCCCCCCAGCCTAAACCTAACCCTCCCCCCGCAGCCTAACCCTAACCCTCTCTCCCCTGGGGTGCCTAACCCAATCACTCCCTCCCCGTAGCCTAACCCTAACACCCCCCTCCAGCCTAAACCTAACCCTCCCCCCGCAGCCTAACCCTAGCCCTCCCTCCCCTGGGGTGCCTAACCCAATCACTCCCTCACTGTAGCCTAACCCTAACACCCCCCCCCCCCCCACAGCCTAAACCTAACCCTCTCCCCACAGCCTGAACCTAACCCTTCCCCCACGCAGCTTACCAGAGTACGGGCAGACATAAATCTTGATTCCAGCGTTTGGGATTCTGCCGTTCGGGATGCCAGCACTGGCATTTCAATCCATGTTGAGATCCCCACACCGGCATTTCAATCCATGTCAGAATGCAGCGTCAGCATTCTGAGCAGTATCGGGATTCTAGCGTCGGGAATCCGACTACCGAGATCCTGACCGGATCCTTTAAGCATGTCCGTAACTAGGGATGGGGGGGGGGCTAAGGGGTCACGTGCCCCAGGCACTGGATTTTTGGGGGCGCAGGGACCTCTACCCGCCTCCCTCAGTCAGCTGCTTCTCCATCTCCCGCCCGCCGCGATCATCTCCTCCAGCTGAGTAACCGTTGCGGTGCCACCGCTGCTGCACGTCTCCATGTGCTAATTTACAGCCAGAGCCTGCCTCTGCAGCTGTTCTCCAACCCTCGCCCACCGCGATCATGTCCTGCAGCTGAGTACGGAGCCGCCAAAGTCCTGCCGCTGCTGCAAGTCTCCCTCCACCAAGTGACCTCTGTATTCCCGCCTGGCAGCGCCTTCTGCAAACCCGGCTCCCGCCCAGCTGCCCTCCTGCCCCTGCCTCCGGAGGGACGCTGAGAGACGACAAGCCAGCGCTAAATTACTGCCTTGCCCCGGGTGCCGAAAATCCTAGTTTCGGCCCTGTTTTAAGAATAAGAACTAGTCTGACTAAGCAGCAGCTGACTATACAGAGGAACAAGACAGGAACATACAGGCCAAAGACAGGGCAGGAACCATAGGCCCAGAAATATTAGACAAGCAGACCTCAGATGATTGCAGTATAGAACTAGATGGGTCAGTATTAGGTGATCATTCTGGATAGTGTTTAACCACAAGGAAAGTAAACATCATTTGTTGCTCAGCATAAGCAGAGTTAAATAAAATATTCAAGAAATGTGTTTGTCTAAAAGCAATGTCACTGACATAAATGATCTAAGTTCATATAAAACTGTTTCAACACTTATTCTAACTAGTCAGGGGAATGTTCAGCTCTTACTTAGCCAGTGGCTCTTCGTTCTGCATGCTCCTCAGTCGAATGGTGGTCATTCCGAGTTGTTCGCTCGGTAATTTTCTTCGCATCGCAGTGATTTTCCGCTAATTGCGCATGCGCAATGTTCGCAGTGCGACTGCGCCAAGTAAATTTGCTATGCAGTTAGGTATTTTACTCACGGCATTACAAGGTTTTTTCTTCGTTCTGGTGATCGTAATGTGATTGACAGGAAGTGGGTGTTTCTGGGCGGAAACTGGCCGTTTTATGGGTGTGTGTGAAAAAACGCTGCCGTTTCTGGGAAAAACGCGGGAGTGTCTGAAGAAACGGGAGAGTGTCTGGCCGAACGCTGGGAGTGTTTGTGACGTCAAACCAGGAACGAAACTGACTGAACTGATCGCAGTTGCCGAGTAAGTGTGGAGCTACTCAGAAACTGCTAAGAAGTGTCTATTCGCAATTCTGCTAATCTTTCATTCGCAATTTTACTATGCTAAGATTCACTCCCAGTAGGCGGCGGCTTAGCGTGTGCAAAGCTTCTAAAAGCAGCTTGCGAGCGAACAACTCGGAATGAGGGCCAATGGTAGCATATTGCTGCTGATAATTCCTGCAAGGCTGCACAAGGGTTAAACTGTGTTATATAAGCAGGAACATGGAGGTTAAAAAAGTTTGCTACAGCATACATTGTGCTCAAAGGACAGCTTATTTGTTATTATTGAGTAACCAGCATTACTATTGGAATAATAAGACTTCTTCTAATATTCAGCTATTCATACAACATATCAAATAATTGTTTCCTGGATTTAGTTGTGCTTTATGTGTGATTGATGGCTATTACAAATAAAATCTTTTTTTCGCTCTTAGAATATCAGTGTTGAGTACAATATCCCAACGTAAATATTTAAATAGCTTACTAAGTAATTTAAACACTTAAACTCTTATTTTCCATCTAGTTTGGCAAAGATCAGTGGCAACGTTATATGATAAGTTAAACTGTCAAAGTTCAGCCTAATCCTGGGTACTCTTTAAATTGTTGATGTTATAGCTAGCTGATTCATTGGAAAATATCATAAACATACTAATGAGTTCTCAAAATCAAGATGTGAAAAGAGCTGTATCCATGTTGCCATGAATAAATTCCAATCATTTTTGAAAACGTACTTATGCAGAATTCTGAAACTTCCCTGTAGGTATTAAGCATTTAGGGGTCTATTCATGGGCAGTACGGATGGTGTAATGGTTAGCATTACTGCCTCACAGCACTGAGGTCATGGGTTCAATTCCCACCATGGCCCTAACTGTGTGGAGTTTGTATATTCTCCCCGTACTTGCGTGGGTTTCCTCCGGGTACTCCGGTTTCCTCCCACAATCCAAAAATATACTGGCAGGTTAATTGGCTCCCAACAAAATTAACCGCCAGTGGAGATGTTGCCCATGACAACCAATCAGCTGCTCTGTGTAATCTTAAAGTATGCAAATTTTAAATGTTACATCAATGCTGATTGGTTGCCATGTGCAACTTCTCCACTAGCTCACTTCTCCAGACCTTTCACTGCTTCATAAATAGACCCCCAAGAAACCATTCAGCATCAATTTACCTTACAACATGTTACATTGCTGATAGAGTGAAGTGTTTCATATAGTATATAATTAGGGGTAGATTTACTAAAGCTTCTAAAAATGAAAAGTGGTGATGCTGCCCATAACAACCAATCAGATTCTAGCTATCATTTCTCTATTGCATCCTAGAAAATTATAGACAGAATCTGATTGGTTGCTTCGGGCAACATCATCACTTTTTAGATGCTTTAGTAAAACTACCCCTTAGAGTTCAGCCAAGAACACAGAGATTTTGGGGGTCATTCCTAGTTGTTCGCTCGCTAGCAGATTTTAGCAGCATTGCACACGCTAGGCCGCCGCCCTCTGGGAGTGTATCTTAGCTTAGCAGAATTGCGAACGAAAGATTAGCAGAATTGCAAATAGAAAATTCTTAGCAGTTTCTGAGTAGCTCGAGACTTACTCCTACACTGCGATCAGATCAGCCGTTTCGTTCCTGGTTTGACGTCACAAACACGCCCTGCGTTCGGCCAGCCACTCACCCGTTTCTCCAGACACTCCCGCGTTTTATACTGGCACGCCTGCGTTTTTCCGCACACTCCCAGAAAACGGTCAGTTTCCGCCCAGAAACACCCACTTTCTGTCAATCACACTCCGATCACTTCAACGATGGAAATTCTTCGTTCGGACGTGAGTAAATCTACTAAGTTTTGTGCTAAAATACTAACCGCATGCGCACTGCGTACCATGCGCATGCACATTTTCACCTTAATCGCTCTGTTGCGAAAATCGTCAACGAGCGAACAACTCGGAATGACCCCCTTTGTCTCAAACTACTGGAAAAGATGCAGCTCCACCTTCCAATGCATACAGTAATCTCTTCTTAAGTGATGCGGTTATGTGACCGGTCACAATACGGACGCCGGAATCCCGAACCCTGCATATCCTGCCGGTCGGCATGCCGACCAACAGAGACTATTCCCACTCGTGAGTGTCCACGACACCCATAGAGTGGGAATAGAAGCTGTGGCGAGCACATAGAGCCACCGAGCCCACAAGGAGTTTCTTTGTGCTCGCCCCCTACCAGCCACCTAACAACCAGGATCCCAGCATTGGTATTGTGACCGGCGGCCTCCTACTCGCTGGTCACACATACCCATCCCCTTCTTAATTACTCAATTAAAGAGGGTTAATTTCACATCCTGGTGGGCTGCCTGTATTCTGAAAATCCTGAACACAATTTTACTACCAGCCAATTACTACTATGGGGTATATTCAATTGAAGTCGAAAGCTGCTGTCTGTCGGAAAGCCATCAGTTTTCAACTTATTTAGGTCAGAAGGGGATCCGACCTATTCAATATACTCCAAAATTATCTGACAAGTCGGGAATTTGACTTGTTGGACAGCACGTATATCGGCGGAAACAGGGCCAAATCCGACAGGTTTTGGCCCCCTTTTTCGACTATCTCAGTCCGATTTTAAAAAAAAGTTGGATTGAGATGAGGGACATGAGGGAGCTGAGAGGAGGAGAGGAGGAGATGGGGGGGAGATGGGGGAGAGCCGTGGGGATCCGGTGGAAAGCAGTGGCTACAGCACAGCATATGCAGGAGGATGTGGCACAGCCACCGCTCGCGGCAGCGTCCATCCGTCTCCAGTAAGCGAGGTCTCGCTTACTGGAGCTGGGTGGACACTGCCATGAGGTCTGGCGGCAGTGCCACATCCTCCTACAATGCTGCTGTAGCCACTGCTCTCCCCTGTCTCCCCGCGGCTCCCCCCCCCCCCCTTCACTGTCTCCTCCTCTCTGCTCTCTCATCTCAATTCGACTTTTTTAAAAGTCGAATAGAGATGGCTATTTGAATAGCCCAGGTCGGATCCATTCTGACAAATGCATGTCGGAATGGATCCGACTTCAATTGAATATACCCCTATTTGATCAATATACCTGGGTCTGTTGTTTCTACAACAGAGTTGAAGCTTTAAGTTTCTAAAATAACATGGACTGTGAAACATTGATAAGATTCTGCTAATTACTGGATCTTGTACATCAGGGACATTACAATTGGACAAAACATGGTTTCATTTTCTTTATCAAAGCGGCAGATTAATATAGTTAATAGACAAGTAATCACTGGTCACATGTTGTTCGCTCCCGTGTAGGCCAAATTAGTTTAATAAAGGGGAACTTTTGAAAGAACTGGCGCCTAGAGGAAAATTGTTGTGGAGTCATTAGACAGTTCTTACTTTGCTGTGGGGCATATTATTATTTGACAAATTTAATGGTTTTAATTAAATTATTCTGCCAGAATATTTTAGACTTGTAATATCCCTGTTTCATCAATTATTTCCATGGTGTCAGGTATATACACTGGTTACACTGTACATCAACTTGACCTTTTTTTCTTTGAGACGTTTGCTATTTCATTCGAGGACAGAAAACCACTTAAAAAAATCAGGTGAAAGTAGACATTGCCATTCTTATTGTACTGGGTAGCAGGTGCAGAACGTCAGCAATATTTGCAGTGGGAACAACGAGTGCCAGATTTCAGTAACTCTCTATTATTCATTATATGAAGCATAAATCTATTTTAACTAGCAAAGAAATAACAAAATAAAAAGCATGATTTTCTTATTTAAAATCCGCTTCATAATAAATGTTTTGTAGAAAATAATAGAAGCAGTGTGGACATGCACTAAGTATGAGGTCTCCCAGGAGAAGAAAATGCTCTCACAGTATGGCACTATGCTTTATGGGAAAAGATGATGATGATGCAATCCCCCCCCCCCCCCCCAGGAGAAAGAGCGCAATCTGTCAACCACCAATTATTTACAGTAAATAATTAGTTTCAATTATATATATATATACTTTGATGCCCAATGCTTATCACAGCCATATAGTCCCTGTAATCGACATTTCGTGGTTTTTTTTAATAAATCACTTAAACGCACAACATAATTCCTGCAATGTTTCAGGCATATATTAGCCTGATGTAAGTGCTATAGGAGATAGGAAACCTACATAATCAGGATTTAAAAAAACTTCCTCTAAGGTAATAAAAAGGGGGTTGATGTTGTCATTACCGATGCGTGGCTTGCATTGCATGAACGATAATGCCCAAACGGACAATCGGATTAAAATTTGGATTGCACCTCCAGTGTATAGAATTTAATAAACTACAAAAATGCGAAAGCCCTCACTCACTCACTCACTCACTCACTCACTCACTCACTCATAACTAATTTCCTTACTTCCCGATATGTTAGGAAGCTAAAATTTAACAGGAGGAAATAGGAAAACAACGTAATTAAATTAAAATTTATATAAACCTCCCCTAAGGGGATGAAAAGGGGGTTGACATAATGATATCATTACCAATGCGTGGCTTGCATTGTATGAACAATAACGCCCAAACGGACAATCGGATCAAAATTTGGATTGCACCTCCAGTGTGTAGAATTTAATATACTACAAAAATGTGAAAGCTCTCACTCACTCACTCACTCACTCACTCATCACTAATTCTCTAACCTCCCGATATGTTAGGATGCTGAAATGTAACATAGGTATTCTGCAGGCGGGAAATAGAAAAACGACGAAATTAGAATTTTAATAAACCTCCCCTAAGGGGATGAAAAGGGGGTTGACATAAAGACATCCTTACCGATGCGTGGCTTGCAATGGGTGAACAATAACGCCCAAATGGACAATCGGATCAAAATTTGGATTGCACCTCCAGTGTGTAGCATTTAATAAACCACAAAAATGCTCCTGTCACTTTTTACCATATCTGCTATGGGTGCTTCTCGGGTAATACCAAGAACCATGTATTAATATTTACTTACATTTACACATCTTAAATGACGTCTCCATAGATTTATACAATTTTTAACACATATTTACAACCGTGAAAACCATGTGAAGAATGGGTAGAACAGGTAATTGATAAATAAATATATATATACTGTATTGGATTGCAGAGGGGATCTCAGGTGTGCACTGGGTGCAGGACGTAGAGTTTTGGAGTGTCGGTCAGTGAAAGAAGTATATATATATCTCAATATAAAGTGACTATTAACTAAATAAGACAGTAATTAATAAAAGTGACATGTGCTTAATTAGAATTGATGTTTTTAAGGACTAGAAGCATATTAAATTGTATATATACATCCATGACAGATGCCTAAATTAATAAAATCTCTAAAAATGTACTAGAATTTTTCTTTTTAAAAAAGGTAATATAAATTAATTGAATATTATTAAAACAGAGAGGGATCACAAAAATAGTGCAATTTCAAAACTTTCAGTGAAGCCTAGTGGTAATATAGTTTTGAGTTCATAGATCTAAAACATCTCTCTTTTGGAGAGTTTATTCAATATGTCGCCCCCTCTTTCCCCAGGTTTCACCAGTTCAATTGCTTTAAACATGTGAGCTTCTAGACTGGAGTTATGTTTCTCGAGAAGTGTTTTGACACTGCATGATTTTTTACTTCTTTTTTTATGTTGTGGACATGCTCTTGTATGTGCAGTTTTAAAATTCTTTTGTTTTTGCTCACATATTTAAAACTGCATATGCATTCAGGTAAATAGATAGCCATCACGGAGTTGCAAATATCAACGGTCTTGATCAAATATTCTTTAGAATTGTTGTAATTAAAGATTTATTTCCTATTTGGATGGATACATTTGCAGACATTGCAATTACCGTATTTAAAACAACCTGTACAATTTATCAGACTGTTTTTTTCCAATGTCTTGCTGCTTTTACCGAGACTGGGTGCCAGGATAGCCTTCAAGTTCATAGTTTTTCTGAACTATCTTTGGTCTAGGGGGACGAACTTCTTTCAGGATGGGATCCATCAGTAGAATGTCCCAGTGTTTCTTGAAGGACTTCTTAATAAGACTTTCTTAACAGTTGTATGCAGTAATGAAGGGGGTACAGTTGTCTGTCTTGTTTTGAGGTATTTTGTTGAGAAGATCAGCTCTATCTGTATTGTTTATCTTCTCTAGTGCTTTTTGTATGACTGTTTCTTGGTACTGTCTCTCCGTGATCCTTCCTGCATGTGTAGCCAGTTGTTGATCACGGTCATGATAAGTGCTACAGTTACATTTGATTCAGTAGAATTGTGAGCAAGGGATCTTAGTTTTCCAATTTTTTGAATAGCAGCTCTTGAAGTGTATGTAGCTGTTGGTGTCTATCTCCTTTATGTAATTACAAGTGGTGATTTGTTTCCCATTTCCAAAAAAGGTTTTAAGTCCAGAAAGTCTATCTTGTCTTTATTCATGTGATAAGTGAATTTCAATTTGTAATAATTTATTGAGATGCATTTGAAAAAAATCTTCGAAAATATCTCCTTTCCATATTATCAAGATGTCGTCAATGTAACACCTATATGGTACATGGGACTCAATGTAGAGTGTTGGAATAGATCTGGTTCTCCACCCAGCTCCCCATCAAAAAAATTTGGCCAATCTGGGAGCATAGATTGTCCCCATTGCTGTCCAACATGTTTGTATATAAAAGATGTCCTGAAATCTGAAATATTATGGCAGAGAATAAGTTTCATAAAATTGCAGATATCATTTTTGTGGGGTATTGACAAGTCTGAGTCTCTGTCTAGGAATCTTTGGCATGCCTCTGTTCCCTTTTCATGTTTGATACAGGTGTACAAACTTTGCACATCTATGGTGATCCACAGATATGATTCTTTCCACTCTATGTTAGACAAAGTACTAATCACACTACCGGTGTCTTTAAGGTATGATGGTAATTGGATGACATATTTGCGTAGAAAAATCTTAATATATTCTGACAAATGGGATGTTAATGAATCCATTCCTGCCATTATGGGTCTGCCTGGTTGGTTGGTAAGTAATTTATGAATTTTCGGCAGAAAATAAAAAAATAGGTATCACTGGAGTATATGTCATTAAATATTGAAATTTGTCTTTTTCAAATACATTCTTATGGAGGTGGTGAACTAACATGATCCTTAATTCTTCAACAAATGCAATGGCAGGGTCATGTTAGAGTTTCTTATAAGTTTCTTCACCTAGGAGGTGAAAAACTTCTTTCTCGTAGGCTTCTCAGCCAAGAATCACCAGGCCTATCCCCTTGTCTGCTTGTGATGATGTTCTGATTCTCAAATGTTTAAGGGCTTTCTTTTCTGCATTTTTGAGATTAGAGAAATTCTGAGGTTGAATGTCCCCCTCACATAGATCTTTCTTCATCAGAGCCGCCCCTAACCAATATGATGCCCTAGGCAAGATTTTGGCTGGTGCCCCCTAGCACCACTGCTGGTTCCGCCTCTGACCGTGCACCTCTTTCCCAGCACCATCACCCGTCACCCATAGAAGTCCTTATTTTGGTGTTTGTACCCCCTATATTTTAAATAGGAACAGTTCCCACATTTGGTGCACAGCCCAAAAAGGGGTGTGTTTTTGCTGGCAAGGGGCATGGCCACACAATAGTAACCCCAAATCCAATTACGCCACCCAGTACTGCCACTTTATTCACATTTGATCATGCGATAGTGTCCATAATTCATATTACATCCCACAGTAGTATCACTTTACCTTATAAACGTTACTCCTCACAATAGAGCCCCTTATTCACATTACATCACACTGAATTACTCCTTATTTACATTACACCACACCCTATTGCTCTTTATTCACATTAGACGACACAGTAGTGCCCTTTCTATACGCAATGCCACATAGTAGAGCACCTTATTCACATAATGCCACACATTAGTAATGCATTTATACACCTAATTCCACACAGTAATGCCCCTTACACATATGAGACACCTTATTAATGTCCTTATAAACATAATGCGCCTTACACATTATGACAACCTTTATTAATGCCCTTTTACACATAATGTCCCTTACACATATGGCGCACATTATTAATGCCCTTATACACATAATGACACACATAGTGCCCCCTGCACATTATTAGTGCCCCTATACACATAATAACACACATACAGTAGTACCCTGTTACATATATGCTGCACATTATTAATGCCCTTATACACATAATGACACACATAGTGCCCAATACACATATGTTGCACATTATTAATGCATTTTTACATGACACACAAAATGCTCCTTACACATATTCTGAACACTACTGCACAACGAACCCACTCACATGCACATAGCACTCACACTGCCCCTAACACTGTGACCTCTGCCTCTGCCTGGATACAGATGTGTCCTCAAATCTTGCCTCAATGCTAACGCCGGGTATACCTTTTTTATGAAAATGCATATTATTTGCATTGCTATGTGGCTAGGATGCACAAGCAGCTTCTGCTGATTAAAATGATATGCAGCATGCCTATATACTGTGTGAGACTGTGGCTGTATCTGCAAATGCTACACAGAATATAGGCATGCCGCATATCATTTTAATCAGCAGAAGCTGCTGATGCCCCTGGGCATATCAATGCCCTAGGCAATTGCCTAGTTTGCCTATGCCTATGGCCGGCTCTGTTCTTCATGAGGTCATAAAATACGCTATGTGGTTCCCCTTGGATTCCAAAGTGTACAACTTGGATTTTCTTTTTAATCCTGATTTAGGGCTAAAATGTTCTCAAAGTCCATCTTTACAAAATGTCTTCTCAAAGTTAATGATCTGGTGTATTTATTTAAATCAATAAAGGTTTTAAATTTGTTCAGATGTCTTGTTGGGGCAAATTTCAGCCCTTTGCTGAGTAGTGAAATTTTAGCAGCATTGAGATTAATTTGAAAGATTGAGAATGCCAGTTTCAGTTGGATCCATTATTGGAGGTACAGATGTGTCCACATACATCTTTGCTATATCCCGCCATGTATGGCACAGTTTTGCATGCCATAGACTCAGAGATTTAGCCATGCCTTGTGATTTTTCTTAATTTGCTTCTTTAATATGTTACTTTATACATTTTCTATTATGGGAAACAAAAATTTTAAAATTCATCCACTCGCTACTCGTGAAAAAAAGCTTAGCCATGTTTTGCATGTTGTGCCAAATTTGTAAAAAAGCAAAGATGTAAGTGTACCTCCTTTTATTGTTTCTTCCTGCCACTGCCCCTGGGTGCCTCTTCTTTTGGGTGGCTTCTTTTCATGGAAGATCGGACCTTGGATCTTTCTCTGAACAATGTGTTCCTTGTGAAGTGTTGATTGTTCATGCTTGGGCCTGGGGATAAAAATATAAGAGTCACTGTTCGATTCAAGGTGTTGGAGTGCAGTCAGAAACGAACATCAAATCATGACCCCATAGTTGTTTTCACTTTATTATTGTCTCTCGCTCCCCCATTGCTCTGAGCCACACCATCTGAAGTAGAATCTCCCCCCTGGTCACCCATTAGCAGCATCTATTGATCCTGCATGGCCGCGGCGGAAGTGACGTTTACATCCAAGATGGTTGTGAGTGCCATGGTGTGTTCCACCACTGGATTAGACGGTGGTGCATTCTATTCCCGGATAAAATGGGGGGTGCATTCCACGAGTGTTCCACCACCATCGTCACTGTTTTTAAAAGGCATTCTTTGTATCTTTTAAATCTGTTTCACCTGTTTTCATCTAATATTAAATATACAATATCAATATATATATTTATTCACATGTTATAGCTGTTTATAGAGGTTTTTACAAATTTTACACAGAATGTTGTGTCACAATGCCATGTGTGACATCCATCTTTAATGTAGGTATAAATATGGCTCCCCCAGCAAACTATCTGTATCCGCTTGTGTTGGGATTGCTGTACCTGAGCCCCTTCTAATGGACAGATAAGTTCATATATATTGTGTAATCTTGTACGTGTGTTTCTTAACATTTGCAAGTCATTGTTTCATTAATTCTTTTTTTTTTTGTAACCTTTTAATATCCCTGGCTGTGGTTCTTTACTATGGGATATGTTCAGAAAAAAGGCTATATCTGTTTTTATACGAAGATTGCAGTGCTAAAAATGGTACATGCTATGTTCAATTTCTGCTTTTATATGTCATATAATATTGTTCCATTGGTGGTCATTTGACTTAAGATATCTATACCAGATAAGTAGTGCCATTATCCTCACTTCATTTTACCTTGGGTGATATTTTATTTTGTAACACTAGTAGGCGCTATAATTCTCCACTGTTCTATGTTTGCTATGTTGGGCCGGATGTATGAAGTCCGATTTGGCCAGAGGTGTGCATTCCTGGCCTTGTAAATGATTGCTGCTTTACTAAAATAACCGAGTTCGGCCGGGAACCCGCACTTTCGGGCAACTCGGCCCGTTATGTGATATATATATATATATATATATATATATATATTCTTAGAGAGGTCCGGCTCTACCATTAAAATATAGCAATCCTGCACCAGGTGCCTGCACTGTAGGATAACATATACACTGGAATGGTGCGGCACTCCTGGTGACTTGTACAAAGAACATTACTGCAGCATAAATGAGTCACAACATTTTAATGCCTTTAATACAGCATTTTCATCAGGTCACCTGATGAAAATGCCATGTTAAAGGCATTGAAACATGACTCATTTATGCTGGAGTAACGTTCTTTGTATAAGTCACCAGGAGTGCCGCACCATTCCAGTGTGTGTATATATATATATATATATATATATGTATATATATAGAAGTAGTTGTTAACTAGTATTGCGCTTTTTGAAAACTTATTATATCTAAAGTGTTGTTATATACTCCAATTTATTTAAATAATAATCGACAGCAACTCCAAGGATTGGTCCACTACCTGGAAGGGCCTTTTGTAGGAATCTAGATCTGTTGTTTCTTTGGGAATAAAAGGGAATAAAAGACCAACTAATGAGAACACACTGTTGGCAATCAATTGACTTTTTTTTAATGTATACTAAAGACACCCCTGATGAAGTCATAAATGACATAACGCGTTGGGTGACATAGTATTGGGATCCGCACAGGAAAAGAAAACATTGTCTATCAAATACCTACAGAAAAAAAATTTGAATTGTATTTATGTACTCACTATTGTCTTATTACAATAGGTTTTTAGAAACAAAGATTTTTTAATAAATATATGTATATTTTGGAGAGGAAAAAGATTGATGCTATTTTACTTTCCTATTAGATTAATATAAGAGGTTTATAATTTCATGTATAGTTGATTATAAAGGTTAACCAACCCTTAGAAATCTATAAATACTAGGTGCACCCCAAAGAAACAACATATCTATCTATCTATCTATCTATCTATCTATCTATCTATCTATCTATCTATCTATCTATATATACAGTGGTCGAAGTGGGGCGTATACGGCGGTATGGTATACCGCCACTTCTTCCACTGACCCAGAAATGAGCCCAGAAAGTGCAGCAGGAGGCGAGGGAAGTGGCCATCCTGCTGCACATGGTGCTCCCAGTCCCTGCGTGGAGGCCGGCGGCTATGTAGAGCGCTGTATTAGCTCACAGCCACCCACCGCTGCCAGCCGCCCACGCACGCCGCTCACCATCCGCCCACTGCTCCTGCTCACCAGCCGGAAGCCGGCCCCGCTCACCAGCCGGCCGCCGGCCCCGCTCACCAGCCGCCCGTCGCCAACTCACTGCTGCCAGCAACAAATAAGGTAATGTATCCCTGCTGTCACCTCTCTCCCTGCTGTTCCTGTCGTCACTGTCACTGTCCCTGTCGTCACCCTCCCTGTCGTCACTCTCCCTGTCGTCACAGTCGTCACTCTCACTGTCGTCACTCTCCCTGTCGTCACTGTCGTCACTCTCCCTGTCGTCACTCTCCCTGTCATTACTGTCGTCACTGTCGTCATGCTCCCTGTCGTCACTCTCCCTCTGTCGTCACTCTCTCCCTGTCGTCACTGTCGTCACTCTCTCCCCTGTCTCTCTCTCTCTGTCGTCACTGTCTCTCTCTGTCGTCACTGTCTCTCTCTGTCATCACTCTCCCTGTCGTCACTCTCCCTGTCGTCACTGTCGTCACTCTCTCCCTGTCGTCAATGTCGTCACTCTCTCCGTCGTCACTGTCGTCACTCTCTCCGTCGTCACTGTCGTCACTCTCCCTGTCGTCACTCTCTCTCCCCCTGTCTCTTCCCCTGCCTCTCTCCCTGTCGTCACTGTCTCTCTCTGTCGTCACTCTCTCTGTCGTCACTCTCTCTGTCATCACTCTATCGCTGTCGTCACTCTATCGCTGTCGTCACTCTATCGCTGTCGTCACTCTATCCCTGTCGTCACTGTCGTCACTCTATCCCTGTCGTCACTGTCATCTCTCTCTCCCTGTCGTCACTGTCGTCACTCTCTCCCTGTCGTCACTGTCTCTCCCTGTCGTCACTCTCTTCCTGTCGTCACTCTCTTCCTGTCGTCACTCTCTCTCCCTGTCGTCACTCTCTCTCCCTGTCGTCTCTCTCCCTGTCATCTCTCTCCCTGTCGTCTCTCTCTCCCTGTTGAATCTCTCTTCCTGTCGTCACTGTCGTCTCTCTCTCCCTGTCGTCACTGTCGTCTCTCTCTCCCTGTCGTCACTGTCGTCTCTCTCTCCCTGTCGTCACTGTCTCTCTCCCTGTCGTCACTCTGGCTGTCCCTGCTGTCACAATTTCAGCTCATTCAGTGTGCTACAATGTGAATTTTGGCTCATTCAGTGTGCTACAATGTGAATTTCGGCTCATTCAGTGTGCTACAATGTGAATTTCGGCTCATTCAGTGTGCTACAAGGTGAATTTTCGGCTCATTCATTATGCTACAAGGTGAATTTCGGCTCATTCATTGTGCTACAAGGTGAATTTCGGCTCATTCAGTGTGCTACAAGGTGAATTTCGGCTCATTCAGTGTGCTACAAGGTGAATTTCGGCTCATTCAGTGTGCTACAAGGTGAATTTCGGCTCATTCAGTGTGTTACAAGGTGAATTTCGGCTCATTCAGTGTGCTATAATGTGAAAGGGGCACGAGTACTAGATAGTAGAAGGGGTTCTACTACATGGGACACGCCCCTATTGGGTGACCACGCCCCCTTTGTGTGGCCACGCCCCTTTTCTGCATAATTACATCCTTGACTTTTGCATACCCCCACTTCAAAATTTCCACTTCGACCACTGTGTATATATATATATATATATATATATATATACACACACACACACACACACACACACACACACATATCTAGTAGTCCATCAGACCGGCGCTCTTCCAATATATAATACTGCGTCCAGTGCCCTCACATACTAATAGTATAAGCAGTCCAAACGGTGCTCACTCTGGGCTTTGCAAATAAGCCACACTAACACAGTGACAGAAGATCAATATTACAAACATTTTGAAATGTTGATCTACTGCCGCTGTGTCAGTGTGACTTATTTGGAAAGCAGAATCAGAGATGCACTCACCAGACTTGAGAAGATTTGCAGTTTATTCAAGTAAATAGGCGGAAAAACATAACAGCGTTTCGGTCCCCACATGGACCTTTGTCAAGATAAATGTAAAATTCTCCAGGTACCACATACAGTATATACAGAGCCGGATTAAGAGGGGGGCCCTGGGGATAAGTACCCCGGGCCCCTCTTTTAAAAGGGCCTCCCACCGCCGCTGCCATAGATCAGATCTCTGGTCCGATCAGCGGTATTGCACTGCGCTCCAGGGAGCTGGCGCGGTGGCGTCACACGCAGGGCAGCTAATCGATTGCTGTCCCGGGCGGCTCCCCACTGTAGTCTGCAATGCATTGAAAGGCAGGCGCAGGGAGTGTGTACAGGCAGACAGAGGGAAGGACAGCTGAGCGACCTAATTCAGTAAGGATTGCAATTCCTTTTCCTAGCATGCTGGGGGCGCCCATCACAGGGCAAGGCCGCCAAGCATGCTGACCACCGCCTCCCCCCCTTTATGAAGCAGAAATTGCGATCACCTCGCAATTTCTGCTTCATCATAGAAATTAGTGAAGCCTCCTGCCGGTGTAGCCGCCGTGATCACGCCCCCGTTTATCCACCTCCACCCCTCGTTCACGCTGCACCGCCGCCGCAATGCTCCGTCTCCTCCCTGGAACCTAAATTTTAGGGCCCCCCTGTCTTAATCCAGCTCTGCATATATACCCTGTGTAAACCATTAGACTAATAAGTTAATGGAGAGCAACACCCAATTGGGGCAGGCATGTTTACTAGACAGATCATGAGAGGCATCTAACCAAATAGGAAATATCCCAGAGTTAAACCACGCCACACTTAAACACCAAATATATTAATATCTGTATGTAGGGACTAAGAGCGCTCCATTCCCGAGGGCGCCCACCGGCTTTGTGGAAGTAGGGGCTGGAAGTGAGCCACACCGTACCAAAAACAGGTTCTGAGACGCACTCCCAGTCCACCGTTGCCAAGCAGCGCACAGCGCATAGTAAGCCATCCGGCATATACATATATATATGTGGTGATATGTAGTTAAATGGTTAATCACTATGTGCTATCTCTTAACTGTGTGTTATTGTGCAGGACTCATCTGCATAAATAACATCAAATGTCTGAATATATATTATTCACCAAATGTCAGACCTTCTAGACTTCAGGCGCAGGACTTGTTAAAATGCATCAATAAAATGAAAAAAAAAAGTAATCTAAATTACTGTTAATAAATATAAAATCTACCCAGTAAAAATTGGTATGATCTTCAACTGCCTACTTATTTACATTTTGCAGTAACCCGGGCTGAGTTCATGGAATTAAATTGCTGTTAAAGAAAAAGTTTAACCACTTCACTGCTGAGCGTTTTCTCACCCTTGTGCAGAGGCCATTTCCAATGTTAGCGCCTGTCATATTCCAATATCAATATCACTGATTTTTCTTTAAGCGATGCCCACACAACTTATACCTTGCTTTTTCAGATTTGTTTATTTTCAGAAAAAAACATTGGTCTTTTTACTCATTACTAGCTGTTCTACCCATTCACCACACGGGAGTTTCTGATTTTTGGTAAATCTGTAGAGATGTAAATTTGAGGCGTATTAATGTAAGTAAATATTAATCCATGGTTCTTGGCGTTACCCGAGGAGCACCCATAGCAGATACAGTAAAGACAGACAGGAGCATATTTTTAATTTATTAAATTCTACCCACTGGAGGTGCAATACAAATTTTGATCCGATTGTCTGTTCGGGTGTTATCCTTCACCCAACGCAAGCCACGCTGCAGTAATGACGTCATTATGTCAGCCCCCTTTTCATCCCCTTAGGGGAGGTTTATTAAAATTCTAAGTACGTAGTTTTCCTATTTCCCACCTAAGGAATACCTATGTTACATTCAGCATCCTAACATATCGGGAAGTAAGAGTATTAGTGATGAGTGAGTGAGTGAGTGAGTGAGTGAGTGAGTGAGTGAGTGAGGGCTTTTGCATATATAGATAGATAGATAGATAGATAGATAGATAGATAGATAGATAGATAGATAGATAGATAACACTTAAAAAAAAGTGTTTTTATTTGTGAAATTACAAGAAGGAGAACCAAGAGCAGACATAATTTTGCCAGAAATACTTTGTGGTTCTTGTTTCCCCAATAATTCACAAAAGCAGGTTTCTGTGGGCAAAATGGTAGGTTCTGAAGCCTGGCAGTTTTGTAGTGGTTCTGCAACCCACAGATTTAATAAGGCAAAAACTGCAGCAAAATTGCAGAGAAAACACATTTTAGAACAGAATTGAATATAAACTGATGTCTCACCATGGAAAAAATAGAAAATAAATCCAAGCGCGGGGTATCGATCACTATTAGAAGAGCAGACTCCCCTCTTTCAAATATGGATGGCCACAAAGTTGTCCTCCCATCATATACAGAGAACATACATTTTCATTGTGTAGAGTAACATTACAGTAGGTAATCACCAGACAATAAGTGCAAAGGGGACCCATCATATAAAAGAGGGGACACTCTTCTTTCTAAAATGTGACACACACACCCCCATTTCTGAGGATGAGTGGGGCTTGACCTCTGCAGTCTAGATGTAAATCCAGAGGATGAGCCCCACTCATCATCTGCAGTGAAGGGGTCAATAATTCAGGCAACTGCAATAGGAGTATGCTACATCTTGCACTGGGTGGAATAAGAAAAAGTATTTTGGAGGGATCAACAGTTCCTTACAAGCTTGATAGACAAATAAAAAATAGGCTAAGTTCATTTAATTAACAACATGAGGGTTTTTTTTGAGATTTTACTACTTCTAGGAGATGTGCTCTAATAATGTTTACATTATAATACTCCCCATAGTTAGTTTCAAATTCAGCAGGGACGGAATCCTGTGGTCAGCTGGGATAAACTGTTTTGTGCATTTTATGAACTCTAGTATACCCGCCTCACTCAGCAACCATCCCCTAAATTGTGTCAGGAGAATCATCTGGCTGACGACTGTCTCCCTGGAAACCTTGACACAAAACACTTGTCATCCCGAGAAAGGCATATCCCAACACATATTTAGTCACTGTTTCATTTCAAATAAACTTCTCTGTTATTCTCTGTATTCAATCTAAACTGCTGCTTAACAAACATCACCTAACTGAAAACATTGGTTTGACAGTTTGCCATATGATTCTATATTTCTTGTTTTAGATACATCAACATTAAAATAAATTCCAGGGACACTTTTCTTAGGTATATCTAATAATATCACATGCAGCAATGTCTCCTCAGACATTGTGGCACTACAATAGCCATAACTGTTCTGAACATCATTTATTTATATTTTAAATAGTCATGGCATATGCGCATCACACATATGGAGTATTAAATTGACGCACATATTTAAGGCTATATGCAAACATGTAAAATTCAGCATTGTAAGTAGCCAAATCCTGTTTGTACCCTTAGGGTGTGTACACACGGTGAGATTTTTTCTTATGATTTTGACTATATAGTCAAAATCAGTTAGTGCAGATCGCAACATGAAAGTTACCTTGCGATCCAGATTCAATGCCGATGCGCTGCCCCGCGCGGTCGGCATCGCAAGAATAGCTAGACTGTGCAGGCAAGTCAATTTTGACTATCTCTATAGAAGAGATAGACAAAATTGACACTTAACCAAAATCGCACATAGTCAGTATCGCAAGCACATAATGAGTGTGCTTGCGATACTGACTATGTGCCGACCTAGCCCCTGTCGCATAGAGAGAATCGGGCACAGCCCGAATCTCACTGTGTGTATGGGACATTACTCAGTGCCAATGGCATGCGGGTAAAAAAAAGATGTCAGTGTCCTCTATCGCAGAAGACTACAAGTGGGACTCACTGGATTGTAGCTTTATGTTTTTTGCCTTGGCCATTATTACTGTTTTGTCTAAGGATATGATACTTTTTGAGGAATTCAGTTCTGGGCGAAGGGTGCAAATTGCCACTGCCGCGGCTTTTAAATGCAGGCAATGGCACCCCTTCTTGCACCCCGCGCCTGGTCAGCCAATTAGCACAAAAGCTCACAGAACACGGGGCATGCTCCCACAGTGACAAAAACGGGAGGCTAGGCTCATGGTCGCAGCATCATCACAAAGCCACACCCCTTTTGCTGAGGACACCCTCCCTTTTTGGTAAGAGTCCCTACTTGGTACTCCTCAAAGTTGGGAGGTATGCGGAAAGTGTGGAAGTTGCTGCACAGATTTGGCCAGGTAAAGGGATTCGCAAGCAATTGAATTCCCCCCATAAAGTTTCTTGATGTGTTTGTGATAGAGAACTATAATAAAAGAATGAAAAGACTTACATGTACAGTATCAAAGATTCAACAACAAATGAACATATACATGGGCAATCAGAGTGAAGGTCTCTGTATTTGTTAGTTGCAGACAGGCCACCTGGTAAGTCCTTCAGGGTAGAGCTCCACAAAAAAACAGGTCTGTGTCATCCATATGGAGTATTTTTTAACCCAATACGGCGAGTATAGTGTGAGTATATATATTAAAGTTTTCTACGGTGTGTGAGTACTGTGTTTATTTTAATATTTATTTTACAGAGGGACTATAAATACCAGCGGGCCCTTAGCCACTTAGCTGACAAATTTCTGTTCCAAAAACCGCTCAGAAATTTTCAGGTTTTTATAATTATTATTATTATTATTATTATTATTATTATTATTATTTATTTATTTATTTATTTTAAAAAAAGATTATTTTAAATATATTTTTATAACAATCGGTCTTTTAAACATCAGAACATCGGTCAGCACCATCGGAACATCTAAAACATAGCAACCATTGCAATTTTCATTGTAATAGCCCGGACATCCACCAGGTAAACAGGGGGGGTCATTTACACTTTCCCAGCGGCTGCTATGGTCTGCAGCCGCTGGGTGGGGAATCCTGCCGTGCTGACCGATCAGCAGTGATCAGCAGCAGAGCAAACACTGGGGGAGGGTGCAGGGAGGGAGAGGGATCCTGAGAGCTGCAGCTAATTGCTCTTCCCACGCTGTGTATCTGACTGGTCGCATCCTGTGCGACCAGGCAGGCTTGGATGGCCCATAGGGGTACAGGGGAAACCACCGGTGGGCCCCACTGCCTGGGGGCCCACCTCCTGCTCTAAGGATCCAGACTGTGCACTTGAATTATACATTTTACATATGTTACCTTATACTGGACTATGGTGTATTTTCTACAGTGCATTGCTGTTATTAATGTGTTATTAATCTGGTACATTATCACGCATGCAGCAACTGAATTTACTGTATATATTTATGAAGGGGCCCAGACGTTGCACTCTCTAATGGTTAGTCAAACCAGTGAGGTGGCAGGCCACACCCCCTCTGCAGACTGACCACACCCCTAAACATGGCCCCCTACCACTGCATTCCCCCGGTGGGCTCTACATTCCCCAGTCCGACACTGCGACCAGGTCAAATAAAGCACTTGCTGGTGTGGTCGAATCTGATGCGAACATGCCAGGCAAGTGGTTAATGCCCTGCATGCTGGTACTTGAGATTCTCCAAGTACAGTATGATAAGATAAGCACCAAACAGATCACATTGACCTGTGCAGGCTTCTGCAACTCACTAGCCCAAGTCTCTCTTAAATTACTACTTTTGTGCGAGAATGGACTGCATGGTCTGAATGCATATTACAAATGACAAAGACAACAAATGCAAACCCGCATGTTTTTTGCGGAAAACACAAGTGTATTTAGAATTCACAACCGATTACATTTGGCCCTTAGTCTGTTCCAGTTATATTGTGCACTACAAGTCTCAGACTGTTCCTACAAAGGTGAACTATAAGCCTCAGTTTGTTCCTATTGTAGCAGATAGCTACATTCCAGCCTGCTCCTGTTCGGTGCATTACAGATCCGAGCCTGCTTCCTGTTGCTGACCTCTATCAGAGAAGTCTACATATCATACTGCATGACAGAGGCAAGTTATCCATCATCCTTCTGAGCTTAAGACTGTTTCCAGTTTCTCCCCTGTGGGCAATCATCTTCCTGCTCAGCTATCTTCTCCTGTGCCTGCAGTATTTTTGATTCACGTCATTTGGACCCCTTCCCCTCCCCACGGACCTGCGAATACGGGAGAGTATGTCTTCATCTGCCCGCATCACTAGGGTTCGAGCAGGATGCGGGAGACCTGCCTACTCTTCCGGGGGTGCGGGGGGCTACCCAAAAAAATAGTAGCCTCCCGCAGCTTCGGGGCGAATAGGCAAGTATGCATTAAAAATAGGATTTTAATACCTACCAGTAAATCCTTTTCTCCTAGTCTGTAGAGGATGCTGGGGACTCCAAAAGGACCATGGGGTATAGACGGCATCCGCAGGAGCTTGGGCACACTAAAAAGACTTTGACTGAGTGTGAACTGGCTCCTCCCTCTATGCCCCTCCTCCAGACTTCAGTTATAGGAATGTGCCAAGAAGAGACGGACATTTCGAGGAAAGGATTTTTGTTTAAACTAAGGGCGAGAAACATACCAGCCCACACCACAAACATACCGTACAACCGGAGTAGCAGGAAACCAAATAACAGTATGAATTAACAACAGCAACAAGCTGAATATAACTAATACACAACCCGCATGTAAACAAATTTAACCAGTAATAATACACTGCAAGTAACAGTCCGCACTGGGATGGGCGCCCAGCATCCTCTACGGACTAGGAGAAAAGGATTTACCGGTAGGTATTAAAATCCTATTTTCTCTTACGTCCTAGAGGATGCTGGGGACTCCAAAAGGACCATGGGGTCTATACCAAAGCTCCAGAACGGGCGGGAGAGTGTGGACGACTCTGCAGCACCGATTGAGCAAACATGAGGTCCTCATCAGCCAGGGTATCAAACTTGTAAAACTTAGCAAAGGTGTTTGAACCCGACCACGTAGCTGCTCGGCAAAGCTGAAGTGCCGAGACCCCTCGGGCAGCCGCCCAAGACGAGCCCACTTTTCTGGTAGAATGGGCCTCTACTGACTTCGGCAACGGTAGCCCAGCCGAAGAATGAGCTTGCTGAATCGTATTACAAATCCAGCGTGCAATAGTCTGCTTAGAAGCAGGATTTCCAATCTTGTTGGAAGCATACTGGACAAACAAAGCCTCTGTTTTCCTGGTAAGAGACGTTCTTGCGACGTAAATTTTCAAAGCTCTCACGACATCAAGAGACTATGGAACCGCCACAGCATCTGTAGCCACAGGCACCACAATAGGTTGGTTAATGTGAAAAGAAGAAACCACCTTCGGCAGAAATTGTTGACGAGTCCTCAATTCCGCTCTATCCCAATGGAAGATCAAATATGGACTCTTGTGAGACAAGGCCGCCAACTCTGACACTCGCCTGGCAGACGCCAGAGCCAAAAGCATGACCACTTTCCAAGTGAGAAACTTTAACTCAACCTTACGCAAAGGTTCAAACCAGTGAGACATAAGAAACTGCAACACCACTTCAAGATCCCACGGCGCCACAGGCGGCACAAATGGAGGATGGATATGCAGCACTCCCTTCACGAAAGTCTGAACCTCTGGAAGGATGGCCAATTCCTTTTGAAAGAAAATAGATAAAGCCGAAATCTGCACTTTGATGGAACCCAATTTCAGGCCAGCATCGACGCCTGCCTGCAAAAAATGGAGAAACCGACCCAAGTGAAACTCCTCCGCAGGAGCTGCTTTGGTTTCACACCACGAAACATACTTTCTCCAAATACAGTGATAATGTTTCGCCATAACCTCCTTCCTAGCCTTAAGGAGAGTGGGGATGACCTCCCCAGGAATACCTTTTCGAGCTAAGATTTGGCGCTCAACTTCCACGCCGTCAAACGCAGCCGCGGTAAGTCCAGAAACACGCAGGGCCCCTGCAGTAACAAGTCCTCTCTTAGAGGAAGCGGCCAAGGATCTTCCACAAGCAATTCCCGAAGATCCGGATACCAGGCCCTGCGTGGCCAATCTGGAACGACGAGAATCGCCTGAACCCTTGTTCGTCGTATGATCCCCAGCACCTTTGGAATGAGAGGAAGCAGAGGGAACACATATACCGACTGAAACACCCACGGAGTTACCAGGGCGTCCACTGCACTGGCTTGGGGGTCTCTTGACCTGGAACAATACCTCAGAAGCTTCTTGTTGAGGCGAGATGCCATCATGTCTATCAGAGGAATTCCCCAACGCCTTGTCACTTCTGCAAATGCCTCTTGGTGAAGAGCCCACTCTCCCGGATGGAGATCGTGTCTGCTGAGGAAGTCTGCTTCCCAGTTGTCCACGCCCGGGAGGAAGACTGCTGACAGAGCGCTCACGTGCTGTTCCGCCCAGTGAAGGATTTTTGTGGCCTCCGCCATAGCCGCCCTGCTCCTTGTTCCGCCTTGGCGGTTTACGTACGCCACCGCTGTTATGTTGTCCGACTGGATCAGGACAGGACGACCCTGAAGAAGGCTCTTCGCTTGTAGCAGGCCGTTGTAAATGGCTCTTAACTCGAGAACATTTATGTGGAGACAAGATTCCTGGTTTGACCATTTTCCCTGGAAATTTCTTCCTTGCGTGACTGCACCCCAGCCTCGGAGACTTGCATCTGTTGCCAGCAGTACCCAGTCCTGGATTCCGAATCGGCGTCCCTCTAGAAGGTGAGAGCATTGCAGCCACCACAGGAGAGAAATCCTGGCCCTGGAAGATAGACTTATTTTCCGCTGCATGTGCAGGTGAGACCCGGACCATTTGTTCAGAAAACCCCACTGAAACACCCAGGCATGAAACCTGCCAAACGGAATGGCTTCGTAAGCTGCAACCATCTTCCCCAGAACCCGAGTACATTGATGAATCGACACACTTGTTGGTCTCAGAAGCTCCCTGACCATTGTCTGTATTTCCAGAGCTTTGTCTTCCGGAAGAAACGCTCTCTGTAACTCCTTGTCTAGAATCATGCCCAGAAAGGGCAGCTGAGTGGCCGGGATCAACTGAGACGTTGGCAAATTTAGAACCCAACCGTGTTGTCGCAGAACCGACAGAGAAAGATCCACATTTCTTAACAACTGTTCCTTGGACCTCGCCTTTATCAAGAGATCGTCCAAGTACGGGATAATTGTAACCCCTTGCTTGCGAAGGAGAACCATCATGTCTGCCATGACCTTGGTGAAAACCCTCGGGCCGTGGAAAGCCCAAACGGCAACGTCTGAAATTGGTAATGACAATCCTGCACCGCAAATCTCAGGTAGGCCTGATGCGGAGGATATATCGGGACGTGTAAGTAGGCATCCTTTATGTCGACTGACGCCATAAAATCCCCCCTTCTAGGCTGGAGATCACAGCTCAAAGAGATTCCATCTTGAACCTGAAAACTTTCAAGTATGGATTGAGGGATTTTAGGTTCAGAATCGGTCTGACCGAACCGTTCGGCTTCGGTACGACAAAGAGGCTCGAATAGAACCCCTCCCCCCGTTGGGACGGGGGAATAGGAACAATGACCCTCTGTTGACGCAACTTTTGTATCGCAGCATTTACCACATCTCTTTCCGGAACAGACACTGGCAAGGCCGAAATGAAAAAGCGGTGAGGGGGCATCTCCTGAAACTCCAGCTTGTATCCCTGAGACACTATGTCTAGGACCCAAGGATCCAGGCCTGATTGAACCCAGACCTGACTGAAGATCCGTAGATGCCCCCCACCTGCCCGGACTCCCGCAGGGGAGCCCCAGCGTCATGCGGTGGACTTGGTAGAGGCGGGGGAGGACTTTTGGTCCTGGGCGCCTGATCCTGCAGGCGACTTCCTTCCCCTTCCTCTACCCTTTGAAGCGAGGAAGGACGAGCCTTTTCCTCATTTGTATTTATTGGGTCGAAAGGACTGTATCTGCTGATGGGGTGCCTTTTTCTGTTGTGTGGGAACATAAGGAAGAAAAGATGACTTGCCCGCAGTCGCGGTAGACACCAGGTCAGCCAGGCCGTCACCAAACAAGACACTACCTTTGAAGGAAAGAGCTTCCATATTTTTCTTGGAGTCGGCATCAGCATTCCATTGATGGATCCACAGCGCCCTCCTGGCCGAGACTGCCATGGCATTGGCTCTTGATACCAAGAGTCCAACATCCCTCGCCGCATCCTTCAGGTAATCTGCAGCGTCCTTGATATAACCAAGAGTCAAAAGAATATTATCTTTATCAAGGGTATCCATATCAGAAGCTAAATTATCAGCCCATTTAGCAATAGCACTACTCACCCATACCGATGCCACAGCAGGTCTGAGCAATGCACCCGTATTAACGAAAATGGCCTTCAAAGACGTTTCCAGCTTGCGATCCACCGGAACCTTGAGAGCTGCCGTGTCAGGGGACGGAAGCGCCACCTTCTTAGACAAACGGGATAGAGCCTTGTCGACATTCGGAGACGACTCCCATTTTTCCCTGTCATCAGAGGGGAAAGGATACGCCAGGAAAATTCTCTTGGGAATCTGCCATCTCTTGTCCGGTGACTCCCAAGCCTTTTCACAAAGAGCATTCATTTCATGAGAGGGGGGAAACTTCACCTCAGGTTTTTTCCCTTTAAATAAGCAAATCCTTGTTTCCTGCACCGCAGGTTCGTCAGAGATACATAAAACATCTTTAATAGCCACAATCATGTACTGAATACTCTTAACTAGCCTTGGGTGTAAAGTAGCCTCTTTGAAATCGACATCGGAATCAGAATCCGTGTCGGTATCCGTATCTACCATCTGGGTAAACAAACGTTTTTGTGACCCTGAAGGGGTCTGCACCTGAGCCAAAGCATCCTCCATGGATTTCCTCCATACTTGTGTCTGAGACTCAGATTTATCCAACCTCTTAGACAATGAGGCCACATTTGCATTAGGTGCACTTAACATAGTAACCAAATCAGGTGTCGGCTGTGCCGACAGAGTCATATCCAACTCCTTTTCTGCGCCCCCAGTACCTTCCTCGGGGAAGGAACACTCAGCATCAGACATGCCGACACGTAGTACCGACACACCCACACACACACTGCCCAAACCAGGGGACAGACCCACAGGGAAGCCTGAAGAGAGAAACACAGAGGGAGTATGCCAGCTCACACCCCAGCGCCCATATATCACACCAAAATAATATATGATGATAGTGCTGCCCTTAATGATAAACAAGCACCCATTTATCTGTGCCCCCCCCCCCCCCCCCACCCCTTCCCCGTTTTGCTCCCTTTCACTTGAATGGAGCCTGGAGGTCCCGGGCCAGCGTCTCATGCAGCGGCTGTGAATGAGAGAAAATGGCGCTGGTGAGCTGTGCGGCTAAGCCCCGCCCATTCCTGGCGCGCTTCAGTCCCGCAAAAATTCAAATATCTTATGCTGGCGGGGGTATGAAAAATGGTGCCCGGGCACTGAATATGCCAGTCTGCCAGCTCAAAATGACCCCAGTAACATGCTGCCCAGGGCGCTCCCCCCCCTCCCAGAGCCCTGCACCCGCAAGTGCCGTTGGTGAAGTGTGTGGGAGCATGGAGCGCAGCGCTACCGCTGCGCTGTACCTCGTTACTGAAGTCTTCTGCTGTCTGATGTCTTCTGGCTTCTATGAGGGGGGTGACGGCGCGGCTCCAGGAACAAGCAGCTAGGTGAACCAAGTGATCGAACCCTCTGGAGCTAATGGTGTCCAGTAGCCTAAGAAGCAGAGCCCTTAACTAAGCAGAAGTAGGTCTGACTTCTCTCCCCTCAGTCCCACGATGCAGGGAGCCTGTAGCCAGCAGGTCTCCCTGAAAATAAAAAACCTAACAAAAGTCTTTCTAGAGAAACTCAGTAGAGCTCCCCTAGTGTGCGTCTAGTCACTCCTGGGCACAAAGTCTAACTGGAGGAGGGGAATAGAGGGAGGAGCCAGTTCACATTCAGTCAAAGTCTTTTTAGTGTGCCCAAGCTCCTGCGGATCCCGTCTATACCCCATGATCCTTTTGGAGTCCCCAGCATCCTCTAGGACGTAAGAGAAAGTATTTTTTCTGCTGAGCTGTCCGCTCCATAATAGCACCATACTTCTATTTATCTGCCTTTTGTACCAGTCATCCTTTAGTGTATCTACCATCTACAGTATTACACCTGTTATTCTACTGGACCCTCCGACACCTCTACTTGATCCGTGCTGGTAACAGAGACTGTTGCTGTGTCTAAGGGGTCTATTTGCTAAGCTACTGTATGTAGATAAAGTGGATGGAGATAAAGCACCAGCCAATCAGCATCTAACTGCTATGTTACAGGCTGTGTTGAAAAATGACAGTTAGGAGCTCATTGGCTGGTACTATCTCCGTCCACTTTATCTCCATCCAAGGCTTAGTAAATAGACCCTTATCTTATCTTTTATCCTATATTCAATTAAGATTGTTTCTTATGAAGAGGAACTTGATCTGACTTCCTAGTTTTCTTGGTACACCCTCCAAATGTACAGCACCTTGGCCACTGTTATGAATCCAAATCAATCACAGATCCTAACAGTTATACAGAAAGCATGGATATACAGTATTACAAAGGTTGTGGCAGCCATTTTGGGTCATTAGATGCAGGATAATTCATCCTACCCACGCAGGGTCCAGGTGAGGCAGCCATTTAGGCCCACTATTTAGGATTACACTGGGTAGAATAGTGAATGTCTAGAACTGATAACACATAATAGGAGAAATAAAATACTCAGAGACATCCATTGCAGATAGCTGGAGATTTATAACGGATGTTTTTTTAAAGCGGCAATAGTTTACAAGGCAAAACCATGCCTTGTAAATGATTGCCGCTTTCAAAGAGCATCCAAGATCGTCCGTCATCCCGTACCTCTGGCAACCTCAGATCCTATTACATATTGCCACCAGATGTCCAGCACATTGTTTTCCACTGTAGATCATCTTTACAAAAAAAAAAAATATATATATATATATATATATATATAGCTTAGAAACACTACCTGGTGAGTAATTAAGAACTAGATTTTTGCCATGTATGAATAGATTAAAAGTGTCTACAACACAGTATAACAATAATAAATTGCTGTTCCTATGCTCAAATTCATTCTTTCTCATTTCTCCATGTGCTGGTTTTCCTGTTGCCCAAGGGAATGTTATAACTGATCAGCTGCAGATGAACCAGGGCAAAGGGAGAGATCAGTTTGTTGTCTTATTAAGTTTTTGAACACTATTATTATTTCTCTTCGGGCAAGGAGTTTCCATCCAGCTGGTTTCATCATAACAGAATTGGTCATGACGATGTCTTTGTCTTGTCCACACTTAACATTAGTACTCAAAAAGCAGATTATTAAACAGATAATAAAAAAATAATTACATGTCCCGTGGAATTATGTAGTGGTTATAAAAGATAGTAACACTTTACAATGGTCTCCTAAAGAGACAAGAATCATATTCAAAATGACTTACAAGGAACAGATTTGTCGTACAGCCATTCTTATCCCCATCTAATTGTCCTGTTACACACTGCCAAATGTTTCCAATTAACACCTAGGCAACCATGTCCACTAAGCTTCCCTTCTTTAGCTAGGCTTAATATTGTTATCCATACTCTTCTCTAGTCTCTGGTCTTTTAGGAAACAGATAATCAACACTTGAATAGCTGAGAGATATTATCCACTGGATCGTACTCTCTTATAGATCCTAATACCTGTACATATGGTCCCAGGATTGTCAATACTTAGAACTGGGTTAATCTGTGATCCACTCGCATCATAAAGAGTGAAAACTGCTAAACTATTTTTAATTAATGAGACTTGATGTTAATATATCCCCTGAGTACACTAGAAATTAGATTGGCTTTTTTATTTAATTATAAGCAGTAGGCATTGTTGGAGGAGGCACAAGTATATAAAATTATATTATTAGATACTAAAATTGCAAATAATTTCATAACCAAAAAAGACACGTTCTAGTTACTGGATCAGTAAAATGTATTTATATACAGCACAGGGCCAGTACAGGCCATGGGCGGACTGTTTCCCCCTCGGCGTTGTTATAAATATGTATACTCAAAATATGTACCTTCGGCTCAAATTCAAAATGCAGTAAAAACTAAATTCAGGCATCTTTATACAAGCCGGCTGTATTACCTAGCAGACTGAGTAAGGGTCTCACAATTTCATCACCTGCAAAAGAAAGAGAAATCCATCTACAACTTTTAAGTTAATGCTCGACCAGGGGCATATAAAGAGAGGAGGGGGCCCATGTGCAGTCTTTGTCTAGGCCCCCTCCCCTCCTCTGTAGACGGCAGTGCAGCTCTGTGCGCCAGAAGACTCTGGCGCTGTGCTAGTCTCCTGGGCATGCACAGTTCTCTGGGGAAAGGGCACAGCGGGCATTTTACCAGTGATTTCTCAACGGAAAAACACTGATAAAATGTCTGCCACGCCATTTTAATGGGTGATTTTGCAGCACTGCTGCTGCCGATGCTGGACTCCAGAATGGTAAGTATATAAGAAATGGATGCAGGGTGTGTGGTGTGGGCTCCTGTGGACTGCAGTGAAGGGCTTTGACAACATTTCTATCAACCTGTTCAAAGTGTTTTCTCCGATGCCCTTCATTGCTGTGCAGTACACTGCTCTGTGGATATGGATCACAAGGTCGACCCTAATTAGGTTGACCACTATCGGTCGACGTGGCAAATGTTGACAGTGACAAAAGGTCAACACTGGTAAAGGTTGACATTTAAAATGCTCGACATGAAAATGGTCGACACCTTTTTTTGTTTTTAATTTTTTGAGTGTCGTTTTCGTTGTCAAAGCACATTGACCCCCAATTAGTGTAACGCTTCACTCACCATGCTTTGGGGAACTGGGTTACTATTCCCAATCGCAGTCTAGGTGGATCGTAAAGTATGAAAAGGTTGAAACGAAAAAAGGTTGGAAAAACACGAAAAAAACGTGTCAACCATATGTGTTGACCATTTGCATCTGTTGACCATACACTGTCGACCTAATGCATGTCATCCATTAGTGGTCATCCTATTTACTGTCGACCTAATTAATGTCAACCTATCAACCCAATACCCTGCTCTGTTGTGCGTGCGGCGGTATGGCTGCTGGGAGGGACAACTATGAGGGAAAGTCTATTGACAGCCGAGAGATCGCTTCCCCCTGAGCAGACAGAGCAGAAATTTTGGTTTTAAGGTGTAGACCTGTAATCCCTTGAAGTCTGCAAAAGAGATGCTTTAATTAATTTCTTTGCTTCCATGGAGGATCTCGGTTGCCCAATAATTGATCACAAACGTCTTTTATCCACAAATACTGTTTCAACACCTCCTCTGGTAAACTTTTGTCGGCATCAAACTCTCTAAAAACATTTTATGAGCTCACTTCTCCTGCTTTGCTGGACATGATGGTACACGCTAAACTGTGGAACATTCTTCAGAGCTATTGGTGGCCTACTCTCCTACAATATGTGAAATAGCTTGCTCCCAAGGTGAACAGCTTAAGACAGACCCAATACAATCCTTTGAATCCAGTACCACTGGAGTGGACTCTCTTCATAGGAATGAATGGGGCCATGCTGATAGATTGGAGCATGGGAAATGCTGCAAATTGAGCAATCAGCACTGCCCCATTCATTCCTATGGACAGCATATGACCTCTCATTTGCATTGGAACTCCGTGAGAAGCAATCACGTCATCCATACAGGTTTTCTATTTTGCCAAGAATCTGGGATGCTATATGGACCAAAAAGGCGTCCTCTGGATTAATAAAATGGAAAATGAGGGTGTGTGGGGGAATGTTTACTTATAAAAATACTGTGGCAGGGGGAACCCATGACCTGTGTTCCCTTAATATTGTGTCACCTGCCACGGCTGGTTCAGCCAAGTGCTTGTAACTTTCAATGCAACTTAGACTAAGACGTCCAGGGCTTGTTAAACTGATTCCACAGCAAAGCCGGAAAGATCATAGTGATTTTTGCAGTGCTTGACAATGCTTGCCTGTCAGAGCCTGTATGTCTATCATTTGGATTGCTTTGTGGCGGTTTGAAACCCGCCACGTAGAAAATCTAGGGTTACTATACTTCTACTGAAAAAAACAAACAAACAAACAAACAATCTTTAGTGACTTGATTATCAATTGAGTTCAAAAGTCTGAATTGATACTGGACTCCCCTTGGTTTTGCCTCTAGTAGCCTAAATCAGCAGATCTCAAAACTAGTCCACCTAAAAAGCCCAAATAGATGCTCAGTAAATATACCCCTCGGAATCTTTTCTTATCTTATATATATCATATATATAGAATCTGGTGAGGTCAACAGCAACCAGAATGTCAATATGGTTCAAACTGTCATCACGCACAAGGGCAGGATACCTACCACATAGACAGTCACCTACCTATCTCATAGACAGTCACTGTGGTCCATGGTCTGTCCTCCTGAGTCTCCTTTTCCCATTGTAGTGTTTCACAATCTCCATGGACTGGAGCTCTGGTGCTCTTCAACTGCATACTTCACCTGTATACACCCAAGCTATGCCACTGCTCTGACCACTGGAGCTCAGTCATGAGCAGCTGGAAGAGAGGCAGGTCACTTAGGACTCACCAGTCCCTGCTTGACTGAATCTGGTCTCTGCTCTCTCCCCACAGGCCGGCAAATTGTGGCAAAATGCCGCAGGGGCTAAGGGCACAAGTGGTCGTGCTATGGCTACAGGCAATAATCAGCGTGCACCACTGCAATTACTTCTCAGTGATCAGAGATGAAGCAGCATCTAGCCATAGGCAAGACACAACTACTGGGCTTACCTGATCCAGATGTGAATTGTATGTAACAAGAGGGCTTCACTCAATTGTGAAGGTCATGCAGACTATCTTAAAAGGTAACAGAATTAGAACTAGCTAGAACCATTTGTTGCACATGAATGAGCTTTATAAATGATTTTCCTTTAATATAAAGTCATCATGAAATACAATACACTGGCTAAAGCAACATCATATCTGAACTGGAAAATAACAGCGGCTAAGAGTTGTTCTGGTTTGCATCAATTCTAAACACTACAAAGTGCACTGGCCACAAATATTATTGTTTATAATAAAACTTAGTGCACTATGTCTATTGAGAATAATGTTCTCTGGGCTTAAAACCATTTATTTGTGCAATTATTACACTCCAATGACTACTTCTTAGCAAAGTCACTCATACGGTAGATTGTTGAAAGCAAATCCACCCCAGCAAAGGTTACTTATTATATTTACAGTGCATTAGGAATAGAAAAACAATTAAGTTATACATTTTTTAACAATGTTACTTAATATTTTTTTAATTAATAAACAACTAGATTGCAAGCACACATTGGATTGCATTTATGTCAAATGTTATACAGGTTGAGTATCCCATATCAAAATATTCCGAAATACGGACTTTGAGTGAGAGTTCATGAGAGGGGGGGGAAACGTCACCTCAGGCTTTTTTCCCTTATACAAACAAACCCTTGTATCTGGAACAGCAGGCACTTCAGAAATATGTAAAACATCTTTTATTGCCACAATCATGTACTGAGTACTCTTAACCAATTTTGGATGTAAACTGGCCTCACTAAAGTCGACACTGGAATCAGAGTCCGTGTCGGTATCAGAATCCGCCATTTGGGTAAATGAACGCTTTTGTGACCCTGAGGGGGCCTGTACCTAGGATAAGGCGTCCTCCATGGATTTTCTCCACGTTTGTGTCTGAGAATCAGATTTATCCAGCCTCTTAGACAATAACGCCACATTTGCATTCAATGTACTCAACATATTTACCCAATCAGCAGTTGGCGGTGCCGACAGAGTCACTCCCAAATCCTTCTCTGCGCCCCCAGTAACTTCCTCTGGGGAGGAGCACTCAGCCTCAGACATGTCGACACACACACTGGCAATAGGGGACAGACCCACAGGGGCTCACACCCTAGCACCCATATACTACAGAAAAAATAATATATGATCACTGCGCTGTTTAAATAGCACCAAATGACTATGCCCCCCCCCCCCCCCGTTTTTGCTCCCTGTACTTGATAAGGAGAGTGGAGGTCCGGGCCAGCGTCTCTGCAATGTCTGTGAAGAGAGAAAATGGCGCTGGTAAGCTGTGAGGGCTAACCCACGCCCCCTCCCAGCGCGCTGTAGTCCCGCTCAATTTCAAATATTTACACTGGCGGGGGGCTTATATTTAGTGCCTAGGCACTTATAATATGCTCTTTTGCCAGTTTTTTAGCCAGTAACCTGCTGCCCAGGGCGCCCCCCCCTGCGCCCTGTGAGTGCCGTTGGTGTATGTGTGGGAGCATGGGGCGCAGCGCGACCACTGCGCTGTACCTCCGTTACTGAAGTATTCTGCCGTTACTGAAGTCTTCTTTCTTCTGTATACTCACCTGGCTTCTTTCTTCTGGCTTCTGTGAGGGGGATGACGGCGCGGCTCCGGGAACAAGCAGCTAGGCGCACCAAGTGATCAGACCCTCTGGAGCTAATGGTGTCCAGAAGCCTAAGAAGCAGAGCCTTTAACTCAGAAGAAGTAGGTCTGACTTCTCTCCCCTCACTCCCACGAAGCAGAGAGCCTGTAGCTAGCAGGTCTCCCTGAAAATAAAAAACCTAACAGAAAGTATTTTCAGAGAAACTCAGTAGAGCTCCCCTAGTGTGTGTCCAGTCTCTCTGGGCACAGAATCTAACCGGAGGAGGGGCATAGAGGGAGGAGCCAGTTCACACCCATTCAAAAGTCTTATAGTGTGCCCATGTCTTCTGCGGATCCCGTCTATACCCCATGGTCCTTTTGGAGTCCCCAGCATCCTCTAGGACGTAAGAGAAATATTGTATTAAATAACCTTCAGGCTGTGTGTATAAGGTGTATATGAAACATAAATGAATTGTGTGAATGTAGACACACTTTGTTTAATGCACAAAGTTATAAGAAATATTGGCTAAAATGTGTGTATAAGGTGTATACGTAACATAAACGCATTCTGTGCTTAGATTTAGGTCCCATCACCATGATATCTCATTATGGTATGCAATTATTCCAAAATACGGAAAAATCCCATATCCAAAATACCTCTGGTCCCAAGCATTTTGGATAAGGGATACTCAACCTGTATAGTCATAAAATAGTACTAGCATGAAAAATAATTTCAACCTCTGAATTTAGTTTTGTCAACATACATGATTGCTCTTTGTACCAAATAAGATGAAATTAATCTAAAAAGGCAAAACTGAAATATTTGTGTTGGGAGAGTATTCAATGAAAACATACACAAGTGCACAGTACTAGCTGTAGTATAACATTTGGTATCCCTGTACTATACAATGGCACTGCATTATTGTCTCATTAATGGCAATAAAATAAAAACAGGTATCACTGTTAATAAGGGTCACATTTCATTAAAAGAATATCCCTCTACGCATAAAACAATGTAATTGCTTACTCTATTAGGCTTTTTACTATGTGCAACAAAATAACCATATAACGCAAGATAACTCCAAACAAAACAAAAAAAAAATGTGGAGGTAGAATAGGGATAGAAGAGAAATTATACTTTTATCTCAGTCTTTAAGCCTTTTTAATATTATTACAGACTTAACTCTATTATTCTGTGGAAGTAGTTTGAAAAGGTATACTCGCATAAAGGTTAAATAAGAACCATGACATAAAATGGATGGTTGCATTAATAAAAGGCATATTGTATTACTAAATGTTTTGTTATGCTCCTGTATTCTCCTGTATTCTCAGGGGGAATAAGTTTACACAACTTTATCAAAACAGTAGAAAGCTTATGTAAAATGTACTTCAGAAAATAAAAGCATATTACTATAGAACAGCTGTATGTAATGTTTACTTTTGAAACAAAATAGTTTTCTGCCAATGAAAATGTTTTTCTTGCAATGGAATGTTAACAAATATATTACTCCCTGAATCTACTTTGTGAAATCATATAAACTTTTGTTATTAGGACTATTAAATCATAATAAAGTGGTTTGACTGTAGCATTTTTTTTTTTATGTATTATGCATTATATTATCTATGAATCCTAAAAAATGTTGTACTATAGAACTTATATGAACAAACATTACAGGGTATATATACAAAACGCTGAATTCATCAATTTTAAATCAATGTTGCATTTTTGGGTAAACACAATTTAATAGCAGATTATTTTTTATATTAACTTTTATATGTCAGTAAATGTGTGTTTTAGCGCTGGAAGCACAAAATCAATTTAGGTCAATTTTCATTGATTTGAAATAAATGCAAATCAACAAAAATTCGCCTTTCATAAATACACTCCTAGGTCTAATATTTTGACGAATTTTGTGAATTCTCCAACCATTTTGTATCACTAATCATTGATCTGACATTATCTTTATTATTATGCACGTTACATGCAAACTTTAATAATGACTTGAGACATTAGGATCATTTATTCAAGCAATTTATTTTGTTATATAACAATAAATAAATATTTTATCCATAATGATATATCATATGATAATCATATGATAATCCATAATCAATAATACACTTTCATGGACCCCCTGGCTGTAGGATCCCATTCATCTATATAGGTGCCCCTCCATTGTTTGATATATATTTCTGCTGAATTATTGCAGAACACAAGAATATTTATTGACACAAATTTTAGCATATTATCTTTATCCAGAAAGTTATAAAAACTTTTGGTAAATATCTACTTATGCTAAATAATAATATACATTCTTCATCACAAAGTGTTGCTTTCTGCAGTCACTGTTAGGGGCGCTGCTAAACAATATAATGAGAAGTAGAATGCCAAGAGCGGTGTTGGAAGAAAAACAGAGGCATATTTTAATTGTACATAGACACTGTATTCCAAAATACAGGAGGGGGACGACGACTTTAACCGAAGTCCCAAATATCGCAGGTAATACATTGATATCTTGATCATGTTCTCAAGACACAATTCACAATACTTTTAATAATTAGACTTCAACAATCCTTAATTTACTGAGGATGACAGGTCCAAGATAGAAATGCTTGATCGTCAGCCATCATAGAAAATTCAGGGATGTAATTAAATATAACATAAATATTTTATTGTATCTTGGATCAGAGACAGAAATGTGAAAATAAATGGTCAAGTTTATTATATTTGACATCATAAAATCCAACAGATGTACAGCATAACGAGAGAATGTTTTAAAATACATTTTATTGTGCTTTAGCAAGTTCACTAAAATACTGTAAGACATCCAGAAGCAAACTACAGACCTCCGGGGAGGTTGGTTGTTTGCACCACCAGTATTTCCATGCTACAAGTTACCAGACACACTTCTTACCCTATTGAGAGTACAGTAGATTGTAATATAAACTGACTTATAAGAAGGTATAAGCAGCATCCCTAGTGAGTTATACAAGGCTTCCATGATTTTATTATATATCACACACACTCCATCCAGTGTAACAATATGTTTTGTAATACTATAAGTTTTCAAGCATTATTCCTCAATCAGTATTTATCACTTCAGGATACCCTTATATATAGTCTTTACAGCCTTATGTTGTACAAATAAGGAGGTAATAACAGTATTTCTGGACCTGCTGTATAGTAGTAAATGATATGAGCAAATATAAAATCTAACATACATTTAAAGGTTTACGAGTGAAGCTCCATGCCAGCGTTTTGCATTTTAATTCAAAGAAGCCTCAAAAATACGTACTATTACTTTATATAAAAAGATGCACACAGCTGCATAGTCAAATGTTAGTTGTAGGACACAATTAGAAGTTCATTTAAGTCTATGTACTTTAAGTTGTGTTCTAATACAATCAAAGCTTATCCGTTAATTAGCACAGTTAAACATATATAACTGTCCTTGCAAGTCATTTAAATTACATATATTAAGAAAGGACAACAAAAAAAAAAAATTACATCCTCTCCATGATGCCAGCTAAACTGAAATAAAACCCGTTAAATTACCAAAATATAAATAAAATATATAAAATAAGGCATCTGTGCAGTTTGACCATTATGACAGAATTATCTGACAATGAGAACAAACTGTTCAGATTGTAATCAAAGAGCAGATAATTATGATTAGACAAAACCCATGCATTGGCCCTACAAAGTTTAACCACTATGAAACATTACACATTCATGCAAGCAGTTGTTCCCCCACCCACCCAATAAATTAAGACACATATTGATTAAGGGTTAACCAACTTCCTAACCACTTATCACACTTTTCACATTGCTGCCCATATATTGCTATTTAAATATACCAGATATTCATTTTTACACTTAATGCTTTGTTAACAATATGAATTGTTACATAACAGGTACCTGCATTAAAATGCATTCTTTAAAACATCTTGGTGGTATTTTTTTTATAAAAAAGCAATGACAAAATAATACAGGTTATTAATACAAATATTAATATTTGTTTTTCAGTGACACATTTGTGGAGGGTATACTGTACATTGTTCTAGCTCTACTGAAGTAGGCACTCTACAAAACAAGAGTTTAAAGCACATATTTCCCGATATGAGACTTGGAAGCTCCCCGTAACATATAAAAAAAACCAAAATCGAAACCTGCATTTCCCTTGCTTGATTTACAAAAGTTACAAAGTACAAAAAAATTTTTGGCTGAAAAATTTCCACACGACAATTATTTTAATATATCCTTTATTGAGTTAGTTACTAAAAGTTAGCTGCAGTTTATAGAAATTCTGCTTTAGTATAAACTGCATATCTCTTTTACAAAAAACAGTGCAAAAGTATTAATGTGGATGTTTCCCAGTCTAGAATTTCAAATAAAAGACCAAACATGCTATCTAAGCAATAGTTCCCATGTTGCACATGCAAAGATCTGCAATTAGCTTTGCTGCGTTCTCACAATTTCGCAGTTTCACAAAGCATTAAAAAAAAAAAAAAAGTTTGGAAACAGACAATATAAAAAACAAAAGTAAAAAAAAAACTTGAGGCAGTAATTGTTGATCGTATCTGAATTGGCAATGTGTTGTACTATTCAGAAGCTGAAAGAAACATAACAATCACTGTTGCTGCTTAGCACAATTTTTAGATATATATTGCAGGATTGTATACCCAAGAACAGCAAAACGAGTCAAGTCTGTTGTTATGTATGGATGTTTAGCATGCAGGGTTCAGTGTCTACAGTACAGAGTAAATTATAATGCAGCAAGAAACTTCACAGTCATATGGAGGCATTCAAAATTCCTGCATGGAGTCTTTTGTTTTGTTTTTCTGTTCAGCTTTCCAGCAGGGAGTGAGAAGTAGAACAAGCTCAGGGGTTAGATGCATTATCTGTACAGTAAGTTCATGCATAGATAAAGTGTTGCTCCTGTGTGAAAAATAATCTTTATACATCAGAGTTTGTGCTCAAGTTTGTTAGCCTTGGATCTGCATTAATTTCGTATCTGTAGTGGTAACCTTCCATATGATCTCTACATGCATCTCTGATGTTGTACATCCATTTTTTAATACCTTTTCTGTTCAAATATAAAACAAGGAGAAAGATCACTCCTATAAGGGCTAGCACTATACCCAGAAAAACATAGGATGTTTGTAAGCTGGTATCAGTAGCATAAGGTGAACATTCAAGCTCTGAGATTTTGACAGAGAGTAGTGGCACATCCATCATCTTCTGTGGGGAGAAGCATAGCAAGCTGGATGGTTCTTTCACTACGGAGGTCTCCTTGAGCCATGTGATAAAAAACTCAATTTCGCAGTCACACAGCCAGCTGTTGTTACTAAGTTGAACTGTCAGACCTGGCTGATTGGAGAAATCTAGAAGAGTTGTGTTTCTCAGGTTTTTTAGAGAGTTGTATCTCAGATCCAAGGTCTCGAGGTGGCTGAGGTTTGTGAAAGTCCCAGCTTTCAAGCGTAACAGGGAATTGTTGCTTAGGTCAAGGTGTTTGAGGCTGGGCAATGAACTGAATATATCGGTGGGTAAATACAGTAAATTGTTCCCACTCAGGTCCAGGGTTTGGAGGTTACTCAGTGATCCACTCTGAAGACTTCTTGCCAAAAAGAATATGAATGATTCATTGTATAAAGAGTTGCTGAGGTTCAGTTCTAAAATTGGGCTGCTGCGGTTGCTTCCAACTTGGAAAATTAAGCGACCTATGTTCTCGAGCATATTGTTGCTAAGATCCAGATGCCTAAGACTGGGAATGTTTTGGAAGATATTACTGCCCAGTATCTGGAGGTGATTGCCACTGAGACTGAGATTAGACAGGTCTGCTAGGGTTTGATTAAATGCTCCTTCCTGCAGGCTGCTAATATGGTTGTGTGTAATAAAGAGGTTCTTCACATATGAAGGTAGGTTTTTGGGTACTTCAGTAAGATTCTTATTCACACACTTCACAGTCCGCGCAGCCTCAGAGCACTCGCAGAAAGCAGGACAGGGAAACTGCTGTTCAGACTGGGACCACACATCGCCCAAAACATGCACAAGAATTATCACTAACAATAGTGAACCCTTCATGCTTTTTCCATTCCCACCTAATCCAGGATCCCTCCTCCAAAGTCCCATGAGAGAGTGTATATCAAAGGAAATCATTGCCCCAGCTTTTGTTTCTGTTGGATTTAAAACCCAGGGTGCCCCTTTAGGGGGCTTTGTGTGCAATCTGGTTTTGCTTAATTCCCAAATGTTTCTGCAACAGGCAGGATAGAGAGAGTGCAACGTGTGGTGAGGGATCCTTACTGATGCTAGTTCCTAAAGCATACTGTAGAAGTGAAAGTCCCCACTTCTATATGGTCTCCCATATGCTGGTGCAGCTCCTCCTCTCTCTGTGTGCTTAGTCCACAGCCAAACCTGGAGTAAAACACAAAAGAGAACTCAGACATATCAATGATAAAGGAGGATAAACCACAGATTGCTCACAAAGCAGTGTTCTTAATCCAGTCTTTCATCAAAGACTCCCTCCCCTAGGAAAGCATTTGTCATTTCTCCCTTTGCTCTTACATGTCATCGGGTTAATTCAGGCTTCAGGTTACATTATCCACGCCCTTGATCATCTTCCAATGGGTTTCCCCTTCCCCCCTCCAGCCTATATCCTTAAGTAGGTCTCACAAACACAGACAAATGGTACCACTGTCACACAATCACTGCTATCCCGACAGACTGTAGCGCAAGGAGAAACAAAGTGGGTGAATAAGAGGCTGGGGCGGCCACAGGGATGGAACTACACATATACCAAACTCTTCAAACATTCACAACTCAGAGCTCAACTTGTTCCAGAGCAGCCAGTGGCTTATGCCGTAATAGTGTAAGCAAGGCCGCGTGCCAGTCACGCAGTATCTGCCGGATTACCTGCAGCGGGAATCTCCTCTGCTTGTTTACCAGGAATTCCCGGGACAGGTCTCTCGGCATCAGCAGCGGCAGCTACTCCACATCCAGCCCAGTTCACAGCAGCTGCCTCTTACTCCGCTCTCCTGCTGCTCCTGGTCCAGCCTCCCGGGGAAATACCATCAGCAGCGCAGGCAGGAGGGGTCCGGGCACAGCAGCGTGCTGATAATACCTTGCGGGAGGGTCTCTCCTGTGCCACATACACAGCCTGCGGGCTCTGCCTGCAATATGCGGGGCATAGCTAATCCTAGGGGGTCCTGGGAGCACAGGAGCAGCTATACGCAGTCTGCCAGCTCTGTGAGTGTAAGTGGGCTGGGTGTGAGCATCCCTTCCGTGGTGCACACTGCTGCTGCCTTTCTCCTCCCCCTATCAGTGGGAATGCATGAGGCTGGCTGGTGTGTGTATGTATGAGCCAGAGGAGTGTGCGGAGATGAGGAGAGGCACGGGGACACATTGCTCTCCATCCTGACTACAGCTTCCAAACTTTGGAGCACAGGGAGAAATAAACTCTGCAACTCCGTGCACTCGCAGGCTGCCAGCTCCCATTCACTCAATAGGGAAACCAGTGTTAACTAGTATTACTCGGACTGTTATGATGCAGTTGCTAAATTATTGCAGAAGATTAAAAGGTAGCTATTAATTGTTCTTTAACGCAACGTATATTTCTAATGTGTGTACTATTAGCACATACATACAGTAATGACGTGATGATAGAATTATACTCCGTCACACTTCCCACTACCCAGCGTGATATTCGTATACCTGTATATGCAGCTCCCTTATTGTTCGGCTGTGTGAAAGTAAGCGATTCCTATGAAATAGTAGGATCAAATTGGTGATTTTCTTCCTCGTTACATCATAGTGTTACCATTCCTACCTTCCACACCCTGCTGCATGATGTGCAGGAGACTTGGGGCAGTCTTTCCTCCTTTTCTACCTGTTTAGTGTTATTGAATGTATTGTAGCTAAAGTACTTCCTTCTCCTTAGTGTGAAACATCTATCTGCACTGTCGTTTGCAAAGGATAATGCAATTGATCATCTGGCAATTGCTTTCCCAGCAAATTAGATCCTATGTTTAATTTTTCATACTGACCAGATGCTATTTTTATCATTGTCCTGTAACCGCAACTATATATTCAGGTTCTGTTTCAAAGATGACAGATGAAATAGGTTTTGCAAGGTTATACCACTACAGTGGTTGCCTATGCGTATGATACTGTAGTGTGTGTGTAACTAGATATGTCAGGTCCTTGGAGTTATGTAGTAATTTTTTTATTTTTTTACTTTTTTCTGTCAGATGTGTATGTCAGTGAGACAGAGATGCGCTGCTGTCAGTGAGGTGGGGATGTTCTGTCAGTGAGGCGGGTATTTGCCGCTGTCAGTGAGGCAGGGATGTTCTGTCAGTGAGGCGGCGATGCGCTGCTGTCAGTGAGGCAGGGATGCGTCGCTGTCAGTGAGGCGGGGATGCACCGCTGTCAGTGAGGCGGGGATGCACCGTTGTCAGTGAGGTGGTGCGTTGCTGTCAGTGAGGCGGGGATGCGTTGCTGTCAGTGAGGCGGGGATGCGTTGCTGTCAGTGAGGCGGGGATGCGTTGCTGTCAGTGAGGCGGGGATGCGCTGCTGTCAGTGAGGCGGGGATGCGGTGCTGTCAGTGAGGAGGGGATGCGTTGCTGTCAGTGAGGCGGGGATGCGTTGCTGTCAGTGAGGCGGGGATGCGTTGCTGTCAGTGAGGCGGGGATGCGTTGCTGTCAGTGAGGCGGGGATGTGTTGCTGTTAGTGCGACAGGGATGCGTTGCTGTCAGTGAGGTGGGGATGCGCTGCTGTCAGTGAGGTGGGGATGCGCTGCTGTCAGTGAGGCGGGGATGCGCTGCTGTCAGTGAGGCGGGGATGTGCCGCTGTCAGTGAGGCATGGATGTGCTGCTGTCAGTGAGGCATGGATGTGCTGCTGTCAGTGAGGCAGCGATGTGCATCTGCCAGTGAGACACAGTGATGTGCCCAGGAGAGTTTTAAAAGAGAGAGGTTCCTGTGTGCAGCCTCCATCCGGGCCCCCTCCACTCTAGCTGGCAGCACTTTGCAATGATTTTTTTTACTGTGCAGGGATCCGGTCTTTAGATCGACACTCATTAGGTCGACCACTATTGGTCAACATTCATTAGGTCGACATGGTCGCTAGATCGACATGACAAAGGTCGACACATGAAAAGGTCGACATGTCTATTACTAGTTTTATTTTTTTACATTTTTCATACGTTACGATCCACGTGGACTACGATTGGAAATAGATATCTGTGCCTAGCGGAGCGAGGGGACACGGTGCACTAATTGGGGATCCTGGTCACTTTACGAAGAAAACAACACCAAAAAAAACAAAAGTCATGTTGACCTTTTTCCATGTCAACCTAGTCCATGTCGACCTAATGACCGTGTTGACCTATTTCAGATGTTGACCTAGTCACTGTCAACCAATAGTGGTCAATATTAATGACTGTCGACCTAGTTACTGTTGACCCTATGATCCACACCCACTGTGCATGTGCAAAATGCCAGGAAAATGGCCACCGCATCATTTTGCAGCAATCGTAACTTGCTGAACATGCTTATAATGTTATTGTGCATGCATATGAGCAGTAATAGTTCTTGATAAGGACTGTATGAAAATGGGCAATCACTTAATAACACATTTAATAAAACTTGGATTCTGAATATTGCAATCTTTTTAGTAAAATTATTTTTGTAATTCTAAACATATAACATTAACATAGATAAAGAATGGGAGGCGCACCATGAAAAGTTTTTTTTTTTTAAACTGAAACTTTACTCAAAAGCTTAAAACCACTCACATATTACACTTTAATAAGGCAGAAATCCCTGGTCCTCACATGGAAACCAGCTCCCCCAGCGTCTCTCTGCGATCCACAATTGACTCCTGGACTTCGTAACATCACTGCAGTCCCAGATGCAGGCCACTTATACTTATATAGCCCGCCTTTTAAATTGCAAACATAGTAATAACTAGAGATGAGCGGTTTCGGTTGTCCGAGATCCGAACCCCCCCCTAACTTCACCCATTTTACACCGTTCCGAGGCAGCCTCAGATCTTCCCGCCTTGCTCGGTTAACCTGAACGCGCCCGAACGTCATCATTCCGCTGTCGGATTCTCGCGAGATTCGTATTCTATGTAAAGAGCTGCGCGTCGCCGCCATTTTCACTCGTGCATTGGAGATTGAACGGAGAGGACGTGGCTGCATTCTCTCCCTGAAAAGCTCCGTAATCTGTACTCAGTGTGCTGCAAATATCTGTGCTCAGTGTGCTGCAAATATCTGTGCTCAGTGTGCTGAAAATATCTACGTTCTCTGCCTGAAAACGCTCCATATCTGTGCTCAGTGTTCTGAAAATATCTGTGCTCAGTGTGCTTTATTGTGGGGACTGGGGACCACCAGTATATAATTATACTTATAGTAGTACAGTACAGTAGGCCATTGCTGTATCTTGCAGCTCTGTGTCACTGCAAGTATCCATTCCATATCTGTGCAGCATTTTTGTGAGCAGTATATATAGTATTACAGTGCAGCATTTTGGTGACCCAACAGTATATAGTTGTGTACAGTAGGCCATTGCTGTATCTTGCTGCTCTGTGTCACTGCAAGTATCCATTCCATATCTGTGCAGCATTATTGTGAGCAGTATATAGTAGAATAGTGCAGCATTTTGGTGACCAGCAGTATACATATATAGTACAGTACAGTAGGCCATTGCTCTATCTTGCAGCTCTGTGTCACTTCTAGTATCCTGATCAGTGCTCAATATCTGCTGCATTGTTGTGACCAGTATGTATACTGTACTGTGCGACTTGTGTTATACACCCGGTGATTATACATCCTGTAATCTGTACTGAGCGATGTGTGAGATACACCTGGGGATTATACACCCTATATACTGTACTGTGTGATGTGCGAGATACACCTGGGGATTATATACCCTATATTATTTATTATTATTATCCTTTATTTATATGGTGCCACAAGGGTTCTGCAGCGCCCAATTACAGAGTACATAAATAATCAAACAGGAAAACAGCAACTTACAGTTGATGACAGTATAGGACAAGTACAGGGTAAATACACATAGTTACATCAGCAGATGATACTGGAATAAGTATCAGGTGGCAGAAGACTGCTGGATGTGGTACAGTTGAAGATTATTAAAGTAAGACAAAGGATAAGCACATGAGGGAAGAGGGCCCTGCTCGTGAGAGCTTACAATCTAAAGGGGAGGGGTAGACAGACATGGGTGACACAGATGGGGTACATAGAGAACGTGGAACAGAGGGTTAGGATGAGATTTGGCTGGGTTTGGTGAAGAAGTGGACCCCCAGAAGGCACAAGTCAATACTTAACATTGCAACATTTTACTGGGCTATGCAGGAGAAAATTAAAAATATGGGAAAATAAAAACTTTAAAAAAAAAGAATCGATAACTTCTACCGCTTTCAAAAAGGTCAATGGAAGCTGAAATAATGGACAACTACATCATGGAAGCCAGATACAGTATACCAAACAGTACTTAGCAGAGTTAGGAATGAGTGCTTATGAAATACAGTAACATTTTGTCATAATATTTCAGAAACTGCATGGCTGGTCTCTTGCACTCTTTTGCTCTAATACACCACCTGCTTTAGGATTTATACTCAAAAACATTATGTCTCCATAATCCCAAAAACGTCAGTCTTCTTGGAAAGTGGTTTGTTCCTTTGTAAGGGAAAGAGAACAAATGTTCTCAAACAACGGTTTCTCAATTTTTTTCCTCTGGGAAGGGATTGTGGATTCGCAGGAATATCTGAGCATTTATGTAATCTGTAAGCAGCGACTTTCTACAAATGTTTACGAATAATTCCAGTGATTTTGTCATTTTCTTCCAGTGATTTGGACCAATAATACCATTGATTAGAACGAATAATTCCTGTGATTTTGTCATTTTCGTCCAGTGATTTGGACCAATAATACCATTGATTAGAACGAATAATTCCAGTGATTTTGTCATTTTTTTCCCAGTGATTTGGACCAATAATACCATTGATTAGAACGAATAATTCCTGTGATATTAAGGTGTTTCTGTCGCTTATCTTAGCCGTCCAGCGACCACAGTGCACCTCTTTTTCTCTTTTCTTTGCATCATGTGCTGTTTGGGGCCAATTTTTTTAAGTGCCATCCTGTCTGACACTGCAGTGCCACTCCTAGATGGGCTAGGTGTTTGTGCCGCCCTCTTGGGTCGCTTTGCTTAGTCATCCAGCGACCTCGGTGCAAATTTTAGGACTAAAAATAGTATTGTGAGGTGTGAGGTGTTCAGAATAGACTGGAAATGAGTGGAAATTGTGGTTATTGAGGTTAATAATACTAAAGGATCAAAATTACCCCCAAATTCTATGATTTAAGATGTTTTTGAGGGATTTTTGAAAAAAAACACCCAAATCCAAAACACACCCGAATCCAACAAAAAATTTTCAGGGAGGTTTTGCCAAAACGCGTCCAAATCCAAAACAAGGCCGCGGAACCGAATCCAAAACCAAAACACAAAACCCGAAAAATTTCCGGTGCATATCTCTAGTAATAACCAACCAAAACTTACTCCGGGCATACACGTAGAGATAAAATGCCTGTCAGACCGACATGCATTTTATCTGGTATCCTTGGACACTGCACTGCAGATATTGTGCCCATACACTGGGAGATCACTCACAGTGTATTGGCCACAATATTGGCGCTCTGTCCCAGGGGAGGACACATTTCCCCGTTTCTTCCCATGTGAAGGAACAGGGGAATATCTATCGGTCGACCGCGTTAAGCATACACTGGCCAATGTGGCTAAATTTTTGCTTAAAAAATATTGTGTCGGACAGACATGCTGGACGATCCCGCATACCTGACCGATTGATATTTTCTGATCGGTCGCCCACATACACGCTACAGATATCTGGACATTCCGCTGATATCAGGCAAATAAACATAGAGTGTTATCTCTATGCATAAGTCATATGACTCAGAAATCATTGTAAAAACATAAGAGGAACAGTATTGAATACTCCATTGCAAACAACAATATAACTAGGGAGGCCAATCCAAGGCCATTTTTTCAATCCCGGGTATCGGGATTGACAAATGGTCAATTACAGGATTCCGGAATCCCCAGGATTGGCGTTTCCCTGTGTGGCCGCCCCCCTCGCCCCGTCCCGCACACATAACTCACCATACATCGGGGTCTCCCAGTGGCGTGTGATGGCACAGCGTGACCTGTTGCTGCTGCATGCATACTGGGACTAGGGATTCCAGTCTTATATTTATTATAAAAAGAAATTAAACATATGTTCTAAAAAAAAATATTAAAAAAATTAAACATTTCAAAGGGTTGAAAATATATCATTTAGATCTTAGAGAGCGCTAGCTGACCACTCCCAGTAATTATATATCTATCAATGGATTGTTAGGATATATAAATTCCTATACTTGAATTACATATAGTAGTCAATAAAAACTTTACAACTTTTTCATTAAAACCTATTATTATTAGCCAACATGTGGTGGCATGTTACATTTGAAAATAAACAATATTTAAAAATCCTAAATTGGTGACAGGGCCAGTTCTAGACCATGTAGACTCGGGGCAAAAGTTTCCTTTGGGTGCCCCCCATGTTTAAAATAGGGTCAGTGTGTGCCAAAGGCTTGCAACAACAATATATGAGCAATATAGACCCGTGAAGAACGTTCCTAGGGGAGGCACTTGTTGGAGTGTGGCACTTGGATGAATGTTTTAGTGCTGTCAGACTGAAATGTACCAGTAACTGCAAAATATTTCCACTCTACTGTGCCACACAGCATCTTGAGTGGAGTGTAAGTGGATAGAACTGCCCTCCTACTTAGTAAATATGCATACATAATTAAAAATAAAACAAAATTTCATAGTAAGTGGCTTTTTTATGATTATATTAAATTGGCAATCATCAAATAAGGGATTATAGCCAATGTCAACCAGTGTCTCTTTAAAATAAAATAATCTTCTTCACCAAGTTCACAGTCTGCCTGTAGTAATTTATTTTAAACTGACACTGGTGGACAAAGGGGTCCAATAGTGTGGTTATTTATATTATTTATTTATTTATTTATGTACTGATGTATTGAGGTGAGTGCTGGGCTCTCGGTATTAGATAGATAGATAGATAGATAGATAGATAGATAGATAGATAGATAGATAGATATGTCTACTGTATATGCTGGAAAAGTTTTGGTGCACTTTGCCAATTGTCGTATGTTCAGCTCTGCAGCTCCAGTACCTGAAAGTCTTTCATTTTGTGTTTTGGAATGGCCGGGACAAAGTTTACAAGTTATTCCACCAAAATGTGGCAGGACCTAAAGCTGTGTGTCAGGAAAGAAAGCCCACCAACATCTAAGAGTTGAGGCAGTTCTGTTAGAAATAAGCTAAAAGCTGATGGGTGGGACTGAACATCAGTAATGCTGCTTTCAGATCGCAAATGCCGGCCTCTACCCGGTGAGAGAAACGTGTCCTTACCGGGTGGGATCCGGCATTTGCTCTCCTCTGCTGGCTTTCTGACCCGGCAATATACGGGGTTGGTTGCCATAGCAGCGGGGGGCGCAGCAGCAGCAGGGCCGGGGGTGGAGGCGGCGCTGGGAGATGAGCTCATCTCCTGCGCCGCCTCTCCCTATGCTGTGAATGGGAGCCGTGTCGCATCGGAACGGCTCCCATTCACACTGCACCTGACCCGGTAATAACCCTTCTTTTTAACCGGGTTGAATTACCGGGTCAGGCAACCCGCTAAATCGGCAAAGGCGCTTTCACATCGCACACTGACCCGTTTTGACATGGCAATATGCCGTGTCGATACCGGGTTATTTGTGCGATGTGAAAGGGGTATTACTGTAAAAGTTTGATTGAAGTTATTGCTGCTCATGGGTGTCACACTAGTTACTGAATTCCAGATGTTCACATACTTGGCCTGACAAATTTAATGCATGATGAAGATCTGAACAATTTAAGGTCACATTTATATAGAACTTCAGAAAATTCTAGCAGCACTGTAAATGTTAACTTTGTCTTCTATTGCTTAACATATGATCCTGCATGTGCAGCATACCCATGTGATTTGTATTACTGAGAGAATACTTCAGAACTTTCAACTACGGGCTGTATATAATTTATATTATGTTTTGCGTTTACGAGGGACACTAATATCTGATACACATGCTTTTATTTTCAGATCATCAGTCATTTCTTACCACTAGGGCCCTCATTCCGAGTTGATCGCTCACTATTTTTTGCAGAGCAGCGATTAGATAGTCGCTGCCTCTAGGGGAGTGCATTTTCGCTTTGCAAGTGTGCTAATGCTTGTGCAGCCAAGCAGGACAAAAAAGTTTTTTGCAGTTTCAGAGTAGCTCTGGACTTACTCAGCCCTTGCGATCACTTCAGCCTGTCCGGTCCCAGAATTGACGTCAGACATCCACCCTGCAAACGCCTTGACACGCCTGCGTTTTCCCTACCACTCCCAGAAAACAGTCAGTTGACACCCATAAACGCCCTCTTCCTGTCAATCTCCTTGCGATGGGTTGTGCGAATGGATTCGTCGCCAGAAGCATTGCACAGCAACGATGCTGTTTATACCCGTACGACGCACGTGCGCATTGCGGTGCATACGCATGCGCAGTAGTAACCTGATCGCTGCCTTGCGAAAAACAGCAGCGAGTGATCAACTCGGAATGAGGGCCTATATTCCAGGGGAGGAGTGGAAGGAAGAAAAGGTACTGTAGCTGATGACTGAGCATTAGATGATGCTAAAAATACTGGGTCCTCCAAAAGCACAGAGTAATAATGTGACGCTCCTGTCAAAATAATACAGGAAGAGTAGAATTTAGAACATACAACTACAGTAAATAAGGCATCTATATCATGTCAAATGTTTACATTGCATTAAATGGATTACATCAGGTCCGTACACATGAAGCGATTTTGACTAAGCGATTTACCTTGAACTGGCAGTAGGCGATTTTGACTATCTGTACCAGCGATTTTGACTAACTGGCAAGCAATGTTGGCTATGGGCGATTTTGACTAACTCATTTAAATAGGGGGATGCTTTTACTTTTCCAGCGACCTAGTCAAAATTTACTTTCCTCACAGTGTATTTTTCCCAGCGATAGCGACCTGGCGGGGGACGCGCAATGCTATCGCTTGCTGTGTACACACTGAGCGATATGCACTAACTTTCTTAGCCATATCACTACGTCTGTACACACCTTTGCTCAGACAATATTACAAATATTTACCAATTCAGTAAAGGTTGGTTCACCAATGCATGTAAAAAAAATAAAAACAGCTAAAATTGCTTTGAGTTTTTTTGATATTATTTATGATGAAATCAATATTTGACATCAAGCACACATAGTTGCTTTGTGTGCTTGATGTCAAATATTGATATCAGCATAAATAATATAAAAACATCTCAAAGCAATTTTAGCTGTTTTTATTTTTTTTACATGCATTGGTGAACCAACCTTTACTGAATTGGTGGATGGAAACGTAGTTGTTTATTCGCTATAGTTTTATTTAACTTTATGTTGATCCCTACATATTAAAGGATTTGAGTTTGAAAAGGTAATATCAATTTTTTTTGGACAATCGTTTGCTTTTGTAATACAACTGTGAATATTTAACATTCAGAAACTAATACCCCTTTTACACCTACGAGCACAGGTCGCAGCCGGGAGCCTGACACGGGAGCTGCCCCCTGCTGCGACCCGTGCTCGGTCCCTTTCCCATTAGCAGTCACAACCCGGCATATGCCGGGTTGGTGACGCTTCTAGCTACACGGCAGGGGCGGCGCAGGGAGATCACATGATCTCCCAGCGCCGCCCATCCATACAGTGTAAACGGGAGCCGTGTCGCATCGACACGGCTCCCGTTTACACTACACCCTACCCGGATCATTCCCGTGTCCTACCCAGGTAAATAGCCGGGTAGGATTCACGGGTCACTTGATCCGGGTTTACCCTTTTCCACTTGCCAAAAACACGGGTAAATGCGCGCCCCCGTGCATTTACCCGTGTTTTTTGAGCTAGTGGAAAAGGGGTATGACTTGTCTAGAGTTCTAAACTGCAGTGTTTGCGTGTACACTATTTGTAATATTCATACATTCACTTTACCAATACAAACATTATATACGGTAGTTTATTAAAGAGAGTAACAGACCAACAACAAACATGCACCAGAGAAACAATGTCAGCTGCACTTAGGAAATAAAATAATCCTAGAAGGTTGTTTTGCAATGTGTTAATTAAATAGATAGTTATTTCCTGTGTAAAGCACTGTATTATGAGATCACTTGGGCCCACACTGTATATGTTTTCCCCCTTTAATCCCTTGGATGTCTACTATTCAGACTCAGAAATGTTTAACAAAGCAGAAATATCTTGTTTTATTGGAGTGGTATCAAAGAAGAGAAGCTTTGAAGATTAAATGAAAGTGTTGTAAAAATAAAAAAGTCAGCAAAATAGCAAATAGTGCATAGTAAATAGTTTTTAAAATTCTGCATTTACTGTACCTTTGCAAGCTTACACATATATATATTTCATAAAAGTGTAGGATACTTTTGTTGTTGTTTCTAAGTATGTGAGATAAAAATTTTAAAAATGATACGTAAAATACATTGTCCTAGTTAATATAGGCGTTATTACTCCATACTCACTTGTTTACATTATTCAAAAGGGGATAATTTTTATTTAGTGGGAATAATGAATAATGGTGTGTGATGTTGACATGTTGCTTTTAACGTCTATGGTAAATTGCCATGTATCGGACTCTAGTGAACGTTTAGTGAAGTTTTAATCAATATGTCCAAATTTTGTGAAATACATGTATCGAACTGATTCACTTTCATTAATGGAAGCTCCTGCCTAGCTCCAATGTATGTAGCTCACACTGGAAGTAGAGGGGGGGGGGGGGGGGCTGAGATGGCTGGTAAAAAAAAAGCGGGAAACCTGCAATGAGTTGGAAGCATGCCGTGGTGGGGGTAGACTTCAGAGGGTAGGCCAGGGCTGGAGGGAGGGGGGGAGATCGGGCAGAGATTTGAGTACCCGCAGGCCCCCCTCTCTCAGTGGGCCCCCAACCTGAGCTTTGGATAATAGGTTAATTTGAGTATGTCCATGTCCAGAGAATTGTATCCTGAAATACTATAACATATACCAGTTAGTAGCAGCAGTTGTGTTATCGTGGTTGGCAGTGCAAGAAAAGGGTGTGCCATACGGCATCTTTGAGTGAGTGCCAAAGCATCTTTTCCATTCACTAGCATAAATTAGTGTATGTTACTTGTAACTGGTGTGGCCATTCTGTTTATTGTTCTGTGTGTACTGATGATGTTCACAATAGGCAGAAGATGAATCTGGAAAGAAAAAAACTAATGTCATTAGCATGCACAAGTTATTTGTATCCCTTTATTTAAGTGTTAATATAAAAGCAACAACAACACAATGCCCATCTATGCCTCCATTCAGCCTACTCCATTTATAAAACAAATATTTACTGAATCAGATAAAAGTACTCCATAGCAACAAAACAAGTATACTAGCTACTTTCACAAGACCACACATGCCTAAAAAATAGTGATGAGCGGGTTCGCCCCCGAACTTCACCCTTTTTACACGGGTCCGAGCCCGAACGTCATCATCCCACTGTCGGATTCTCGCGAGATTCGGATTCTATATAAGCAGCCGCGCGTCGCCGCCATTTTCACTCGTGCATTGGAAATGTTAGGGAGAGGACGTGGCTGGCGTCCTCTCCGTTTATGTTGATGCATTGCAAATATTTTGTGCTTGCTTATTACTTAATTGTGGGGACTGGAAAGCAGCTGTATATAGGAGGAGTACAGTGCAGAGTTTTGCTGACAGTGACCACCAGTAATACGTTGTCTGCCTGAAAAACACTCCATATCTGTGCTCAGTGTGCTGCATATATCTGTGCTCACACTGCTTAATTGTGGGGACTGGGGAGCAGCTGTATTATATAGCAGGAGTACAGTGCAGAGTTTTGCTGACAGTGACCACCAGTATACGTTGTCTGCCTGAAAAACACTCCATATCTGTGCTCAGTGTGCTGCTTTATTGTGGGGACTGGGGACCACCAGTATAATATTATATAGGAGGAGTACAGTGCAGAGTTTTGCTGACCAGTGACCACCAGTAAATAATATATAGCATTACGGTACAGTAGGCCACTGCTGTACCTACCTCTGTGTCGTCATTAAGTATACTATCCATCTAGATTCTATACCTGTGGTGCATTTCAGTTGTGCAGTTTGCTGACACAGTGACCACCAGTATATATAGCAGTACGGTACGGAAGGCCACTGCTGTACCTACCTCTGTGTCGTCATTAAGTATACTATCCATCTACATTCTATACCTGTGGTGCATTTTAGTTTTGCAGTTTGCTGACACAGTGACCACCAGTATATATAGCAGTATGGTACGGAAGGCCACTGCTGTACCTACCTCTGTGTCGTCATTAAGTATACTATCCATCTACATTCTATACCTGTGGTGCATTTTAGTTTTGCAGTTTGCCGACACAGTGACCACCAGTATACTATATATAGCAGTACGGTACGGAAGGCCACTGCTGTACCTACCTCTGTGTCGTCATTAAGTATACTATCCATCTACATTCTATACCTGTGGTGCATTTTAGTTTTGCAGTTTGCTGTCACAGTGACCACCAGTATACTATATATAGCAGTACGGTACGGAAGGCCACTGCTGTACCTACCTCTGTGTCGTCATTAAGTATACTATCCATCTACATTCTATACCTGTGGTGCATTTTAGTTTTGCAGTTTGCTGACAGTGACCACCAGTATATATAGCAGTACGGTACGGAAGGCCACTGCTGTACCTACCTCTGTGTCGTCATTAAGTATACTATCCATCTACATTCTATACCTGTGGTGCATTTTAGTTTTGCAGTTTGCTGACAGTGACCACCAGTATATATAGCAGTACGGTACGGAAGGCCACTGCTCTACCTACCTCTGTGTCGTCAAGTATACTATCCATCCATACCTGTGGTGCATTTCAGTTGTGCGCAGTATATATAGTAGTAGGCCATTGCTATTGATACTGGCATATAATTCCACACATTAAAAAATGGAGAACAAAAATGTGGAGGTTAAAATAGGGAAAGATCAAGATCCACTTCCACCTCGTGCTGAAGCTGCTGCCACTAGTCATGGCCGAGACGATGAAATGCCATCAACGTCGTCTGCCAAGGCTGATGCCCAATGTCATAGTAGAGAGCATGTAAAATCCAAAAAACAAAAGTTCAGTAAAATGACCCAAAAATCAAAATTTAAAGCATCTGATGAGAAGCGTAAACTTGCCAATATGCCATTTACGACACGGAGTGGCAAGGAACGGCTGAGGCCCTGGCCTATGTTCATGGCTAGTGGTTCAGATTCACATGAGGATGGAAGCACTCATCTTCTCGCTAGAAAAATGAAAAGACTTAAGCTGGCAAAAGCACAGCAAAGAACTGTCCGTTCTTCTAAATCACAAATCCCCAAGGAGAGTCCAATTGTGTCGGTTGCGATGCCTGACCTTCCCAACACTGGACGAGAAGAGCTTGCGCCTTCCACCATTTGCACGCCCCCTGCAAGTGCTGGAAGGAGCACCCGCAGTCCAGTTCCTGATAGTCAAATTGAAGATGTCACTGTTGAAGTACACCAGGATGAGGATATGGGTGTTGCTGGCGCTGGGGAGGAAATTGACAAGGAGGATTCTGATGGTGAGGTGGTTTGTTTAAGTCAGGCACCCGGGGAGACACCTGTTGTCCGTGGGACGAATATGGCCATTGACATGCCTGGTCAAAATACAAAAAAAATCAGCTCTTCGGTGTGGAATTATTTCAACACAAATGCGGACAACAGGTGTCAAGCCGTGTGTTGCCTTTGTCAAGCTGTAATAAGTAGGGGTAAGGACGTTAACCACATCGGAACATCTTCCCTTATACGTCACCTGCAGCGCATTCATCATAAGTCAGTGACAAGTTCAAAAACTTTGGGTGACAGCGGAAGCAGTCCACTGACCACTAAATCCCTTCCTCTTGTAACCAAGCTCCTGCAAACCACACCACCAACTCCCTCAGTGTCAATTTCCTCCTTACCCAGGAAAGCCAATAGTCCTGCAGGCCATGTCACTGGCAAGTCTGACGAGTCCTCTCCTGCCTGGGATTCCTCCGATGCATCCTTGAGTGTAACGCCTACTGCTGCTGGCGCTGCTGTTGTTGCTGCTGGGAGTCGATCGTCATCCCAGAGGGGAAGTCGGAAGACCACTTGTACTACTTCCAGTAAGCAATTGACTGTCCAACAGTCCTTTGCGAGGAAGATGAAATATCACAGCAGTCATCCTGCTGCAAAGCAGATAACTCAGGCCTTGGCAGCCTGGGCGGTGAGAAACGTGGTTCCGGTATCCACCGTTAATTCAGAGGCAACTAGAGACTTGATTGAGGTACTGTGTCCCCGGTACCAAATACCATATAGGTTACATTTCTCTAGGCAGGCGATACCGAAAATGTACACAGACCTCAGAAAAAGAGTCACCAGTGTCCTAAAAAATGCAGTTGTACCCAATGTCCACTTAACCACGGACATGTGGACAAGTGGAGCAGGGCAGACTCAGGACTATATGACTGTGACAGCCCACTGGGTAGATGTATTGCCTCCCGCAGCAAGAACAGCAGCGGCGGCACCAGTAGCAGCATCTCGCAAACGCCAACTCGTTTCTAGGCAGGCTACGCTTTGTATCACCGCTTTCCAGAAGAGGCACACAGCTGACAACCTCTTACGGAAACTGAGGAAGATCATCGCAAAATGGCTTACCCCAATTGGACTCTCCTGGGGATTTGTGACATCGGACAACGCCAGCAATATTGTGCGTGCATTACATCTGGGCAAATTCCAGCACGTCCCATGTTTTGCACATACATTGAATTTGGTGGTGCAGAATTATTTAAAAAACGACAGGGCGTGCAAGAGATGCTGTCGGTGGCCCGAAGAATTGAGGGCCACTTTCGTCATTCAGCCACCGCGTACAGAAGACTGGAGCACCACCAAACAGTCCTGAACCTGCCCTGCCATCATCTGAAGCAAGAGGTGATAACGAGGTGGAATTCAACCCTCTATATGCTTCAGAGGATGGAGGAGCAGCAAAAGGCCATTCAAGCCTATACATCTGCCCACGATATAGGCAAAGGAGGGGGAATGCACCTGACTCAAGCGCAGTGGAGAATGATTTCAACGTTGTGCAAGGTTCTGCAACCCTTTGAACTTGCCACACGTGAAGTCAGTTCAGACACTGCCAGCCAGAGTCAGGTCATTTCCCTCATCAGGCTTTTGCAGAAGAAGCTGGAGACATTGAAGGAGGAGCTAAAACAGAGCGATTCCGCTAGGCATGTGGGACTTGTGGATGGAGCCCTTAATTCGCTTAACCAGGATTCACGGGTGGTCAATCTGTTGAAATCAGAGCACTACATTTTGGCCACCGTGCTCGATCCTAGATTTAAAACCTACGTTGGATCTCTCTTTCCGGCAGACACAAGTCTGCAGAGGTTCAAAGACCTGCTGGTGAGAAAATTGTCAAGTGAAGCGGAACGTGACCCGTCAACATCTCCTCCTTCACATTCTCCCGCAACTGGGGGTGCGAGGAAAAGGCTAAGAATTCCGAGCCCACCCGCTGGCGGTGATGCAGGGCAGTCTGGAGCGAGTGCTGACATCTGGTCCGGACTGAAGGACCTGCCAACTATTACTGACATGTCGTCTGCTGTCACTGCATATGATTCTCTCACCATTGAAAGAATGGTGGAGGATTATATGAGTGACCGCATCCAAGTAGGCACGTCAGACAGTCCGTACGTATACTGGCAGGAAAAAGAGGCGATTTGGAGGCCCTTGCACAAACTGGCTTTATTCTACCTAAGTTGCCCTCCCTCCAGTGTGTACTCCGAAAGAGTGTTTAGTGCAGCCGCTCACCTTGTCAGCAATTGGCGTACGAGGTTACTTCCAGAAAATGTGGAGAAGATGATGTTCATCAAAATTAATTATAATCAATTCCTCCGTGGAGACATTCACCAGCAATTGCCTCCAGAAAGTACACAGGGATCTGAGATGGTGGATTCCAGTGAGGACGAATTAATAATCTGTGAGGAGGGGGATGTACACAGTGAATGGGGTGAGGAATCGGAGGATGATGAGGAGGAGGACATCTTGCCTCTGTAGAGCCAGTTTGTGCAAGGAGAGATTGATTGCTTCTTTTTTGGTGGGGGCCCAAACCAACCAGTCATTTCAGTCACAGTCATGTGGTAGACCCTGTCACTGAAATGATGGGTTCGTTAAAGTGTGCATGTCCTGTTTATACAACATAAGGGTGGGTGGGAGGGCCCAAGGACAATTCCATCTTGCACATCTTTTTTCTTTCATTTTTCTTTGCATCATGTGCTGTTCGGGGACAATTTTTTTGAAGTGCCATCCTGTCTGACACTGCAGTGCCACTCCTAGATGGGCCAGGTGTTTGTGTCGGCCACTTGTGTCGCTTAGCTTAGTCACACAGCGACCTTGGTGCGCCTCTTTTTTTCTTTGCATCATGTGCTGTTTGGGGACAATTTTTTTGAAGTGCCATCCTGTCTGACACTGCAGTGCCACTCCTAGATGGGCCAGGTGTTTGTGTCGGCCACTTGTGTCGCTTAGCTTAGTCACACAGCGACCTTGGTGCGCCTCTTTTTTTCTTTGCATCATGTGCTGTTTGGGGACAATTTTTTTGAAGTGCCATCCTGTCTGACACTGCAGTGCCACTCCTAGATTGGCCAGGTGTTTGTGTCGGCCACTTGTGTCGCTTAGCTTAGTCACACAGCGACCTTGGTTCGCCTCTTTTTTTCTTTGCATCATGTGCTGTTTGGGGACTATTTTTTTGAAGTGCCATCCTGTCTGACACTGCAGTGCCACTCCTAGATGGGCCAGGTGTTTGTGTCGGCCACTTGTGTCGCTTATCTTAGTCACACAGCGACCTTGGTGCGCCTCTTTTTTTCTTTGCATCATGTGCTGTTTGGGGACTATTTTTTTGAAGTGCCATCTTGTCTGACACTGCAGTGCCACTCCTAGATGGGCCAGGTGTTTGTGTCGGCCACTTGTGTCACTTAGCTTAGTCACACAGCGACCTTGGTGCGTCTCTTTTTTCTTTGCATCATGTGCTGTTTGGGGACTATTTTTCTGAAGTGCCATCCTGCCTGACACTGCAGTGCCACTCCTAGATGGGCCAGGTGTTTGTGTCGCTTAGCTTAGCCATCCAGCGACCTCGGTGCAAATTTTAGGACTAAAAATAATATTGTGAGGTGTTCAGAATAGACTGGAAATGAGTGGAAATTATGGTTATTGAGGTTAATAATACTATGGGATCAAAATGACCCCCAAATTCTATGATTTAAGCTGTTTTTTTAGGGTTTTTTGAAAAAAACACCCGAATCCAAAACACACCCAAATCCGACAAAAAAATTTCGGTGAGGTTTTGCCAAAACACGTCCGAATCCAAAACACGGCCACGGAACCGAATCCAAAACCAAAACGCAAAACCCGAAAAATGTCCGGTGCACATCACTACTAAAAAAAGAAATAACATTAAACAATTAGGTAATAAGGATGACCGGCTTTCCCTAGGGCATACTGTAGGAAAGACAGAGCAGTTTTGTTATCTCTACATCATGCCATAATAGATTTAGGCCAAAATTAAATTAAATTAAATAACCCGGGTGAAAAAGGTTTGTAGCATCATGCTTTAACAATATTCACCCAATAGCCTTGTTAACGCCTATTACAGTAGCATGTTAACAGATGTTAACATGATAACTGGCTCTGGGGTTAATTAGATAGCCCCAGGGGATAAATTAGCCCGTGGTAATCTAACTACATTCTGGCTTTAGGACCCCATTCAGTGGCAATAGCAAAATGCCCCCCCCCCCCCCCCATCAACGTCCGCCACTATCAATCATTGGGGCAGATGTATTAACCTGAGAAGGCATAAGGAAGTGATAAATGCAAGGTGATAATGCACCAGCCAATCAGCTCCAATATGTAAATTAACAGTTAGGAGTTGATTGGCTGGTGTGTTTATCACCTTGCATTTATTACTGGTCTATCACTTCCTTATGCCTTCTCCAGGTTAACACATCTGCCCCATTGTGTGATCACATCACATCCTTCATGGAGGAAGTCTGGAGGTGAGGACACAGGCTCCACCTGGACGAAAATGCATTGGGTATCTCGGCTGGATGCTAATTCTCAGATAAGTGAACAGTGGCGTAAGTTTGTCCCAGGCTCCTGGAAGCAAGATACATGTTGGTGTTCCCCCTTAGAAAGATAGAGATAGACACATGCACACACAGTAACATGTAGCCTAAGCTTGAAACACACAGTAACACCCAGCCTGTGCCACATACAAACACAGCAACACCCAGCCTGTGTCCCGCATTCCCCCCTCCCCCCCCCCACACAGTAACACCCAGCCAGTGCCACATACAAACACTGCAACACCCAGCCTGTGGACCTCATTCCCCCCTCCCCCCCCACACACCCAGTAACACCCAGACTGTACTTTGGAGTCTGGGTGTCTGTGGTGGGCTCCGCGGGATGACTTTGATGGGCGGGGTCTGAGGAGGGACAGGCGCAGCAGGGCACACAGAGGAGACTTAGGAGCCAGAAACCACCGACAGAGACCTCTATCCTCCTTGCACAGCGGCAGCCACCAGCCAGCAGCAGGGTACTGTAGTACTTGCCGGTGGAGGGGGCGGATTAGCACAGAAAAGTGAGACAGCTTGCACCACTCAGGTATGTCAGTGCCTGTATCTCTCCATGTCTACAAATGCCTGCTGGGACTCCAGTCCCCAACATCCCTGAGGAGTGGTGCCCCCTTCAGGGCAGGAGCCCGGCGGCAACTGACTCCATTGCCTCCCAGCGTTACGCCTCTGTAAGTGAATATCTATTCTAACTGATGTACGAGCATTTGCCAGCAGCTTTCAAGTTCTTAAACTGTTGAATCTGTTTTACACTATGTATGCTTTTTTTATGTTTTTATGCATTCTGGATTAAATATATGCAAAAGTCAGCGATTCTGTGAGGACTCTCAGGAAAAGGACATGAGATAAGCTGTTTTTTCTTGGCTACATGGTACGGGTTCACCTAAACCCCTTTTCTATTCACAATTGTGATTGTACTGCATTATTTGCACTATAAGGTGCTCTTATCTTTCATTACAGAAATAAAGGAGTGAGTGTGCTCGACAACAAGGAGCTGGCCATCCCAGACTGGTGAACTTCTCTAGGCACTTAAAATTGCACTTGCACTTAAGGCCTGGAATATTGTTCTTAGCTTTACATTTTTATATATTTACATGTGGTGATAGGAACATAGGGTTTGATTCCCACCATGGCCCTAAGTGTGTGGAGTTCTCCCTGTGGTTGTGTGGGTTTTCTGTCGGTTCTCTGGATTTCCCCCACAATCCAAAGATATACGGCTCCCAACGAAAATTAACCTTAACGTGAATGTGTGTGCGTGTACATGTGGAAGGGAATGTGGGGCCTCATTCAGACCTGGTCGCACGCAGGCTATGTTTTGCACTGCTGCGACCAGGTAATCGCCGCCTACAGTGGAGGGGGTTAAGGGCTTTGCAGGGGTGCGATGGGTTGTGCAGTGAGCTGCACAAACAAAAGTTTGTGCAGTTTCTGCACAGCCCAGGACTTACTCAGTATGCTGCGACGATCCGGACCGGCTGTGATGTCAAGAATCCTCCTCCGGAATGGCTGGGCACGCCTGCGTTTCTCCGGACACTCCCAAAAAACGGTGAGTTGCCGCCCTGGAATACCTTCTGCCTGTCAATCTTCTTGCGATCGTCGGTGCAATCGCTTTCTTCGTTAGCTTTGTTATTGCCCGGCTACCCCATCGCCCGGCTAGCAACGCGCCTGCGCATTGCGACCCTTGCGCATGCGCAGTACATACCCAATCGCACGGCTGCAACAAAATGCAGCGTGCGATCAGGTCTGAATGACCCCCATAGATTGTAAGCTCCACTGGGACAGGGACTGATGTGAATGGCCAAATATTCTCTGTAAAAGCGCTGCGGAATATGTGTGTGCTATATAAATAATTGGTAATAAAATAAATAAATGTGAGCCCTTCTTAATTTGTTTTGTACTTTTAAAAAGTATAAAAATTGCAGCAACAATTTGCAGGCTACAGTTTGGTAGGAATGTGATATCAGCAAAAGTAAAAATATCTCTGACCATGCTGTTAATTAATTGTTGGGTTACATATTCTTCGAAAATACTGCTTGCTGAGGTCTTGGCTATGTTTTAATTAAAGCATGAGATTAAGAGGAGATTGGGCAGTCTATTCTTTTGAGTGCCGTAATTAAACTTTCTTGTATTATTTACACTGATGCATATGAAAGGCACCCCATTTATCACCATAGGCGTGCGCAGCACATTTTATTAGGGGGTGCACAATTGGAGGGGCGTGTCTAGCACTGCCTATTGTGCCTGACTAACACCACCTATTGGGCGTGTCTAGCATCATATATTGGCACTCAATACAAACTAAATAATACAGGGAATTTGATTAAATAGAGTGTACAGTGAGGGCTGGCAGATAATTATTAAACTCAAAAGCTTGGGACCTCACTGACCAATTCCAATAATTTAAGGACAATGTAATAGGCAAAAACCAGTGCTTTTGGCTTCCCACAATAAAATATGTGGCGAAACAGAAGCCAGTCATGTTGCTGTCCCTCACCACATAATGGAACCTAAGGATGAAATATATATATACATACAATTAACAGTACTTCATATTTTTTTCAAAACTTCTCAATAAGAAACGTTTGGCCTAGGGGGCTGTGAAGAAAATTTTGATACTCTAGGATGCCGTGATTCAAAAAAGTTTGGGAACCATTGGTCGAGGGCATCCATAAATGGGCTCCTGATAAAAAAGGGGAGTAAAGGGCACGCAGATTTATATACATGCACAGATATATTAAATATATATATATATATATATATACACAAAGATAACTGGCACACATGAATGGCAGACAGCATGCCCTGGTGCCCCGACTCTCAAACACATGGTGGACAGAAGTATGTCTGGCACCAGGGGACTAATAAGTCAATGAAGCTAAAAACCCCTTTATTAAGGTCTTGATAAAGTAATAACACATTATTAATATATATTTTGAGGGGTATAATCTACATTTGTATAATAAAATATACAAATGTAACATATATTAAACAGATTATAGATAGATATAAATCTATTTTTACATGATGTTTGTTGCATAAAAATGTTTTTCATCTTTAAATCCGTGGAGTGCCGCCTGCTTCTGTGGTGAGGGGGTCATTGCCTTGTGGCTCCGGTCACCACGAACACCCGCATTGTATATACTACTGAGGAGGGCACCCCGGTCTGTACCACAGCAATTGTTCCTGAGTGCCAACTACGTCCACTACATATATATATATATATATATATATATATATATACATGAAACTTGCATTAAACAATGTAGTACATGATAGTACAGGGCCTCTTGTCTAGTTCTTTTCCGGAGTGCACCTACACCAAAAAAATAAAAGAGATCTGCAGGTCATATATACATATGTACATGTTATTCCCCCTGGCTGGCCCCCTCTCTTCCCCTCCAGGAGCTGGCACGCAGTTTACGTTGTCACTGTATGAGGTGAGCAGTGACTTACTAACTGTCTCACTCTCAGCTTGCCTGGGGCTGTCTGCTGAATTTGTCCTCCAAGGCTCTGACTCTCTAAGGAGCAACGCTGGACTGTGTGTGGCGTTGGTGTGACACCACACCGCCACACGAGAGGAGAGAGAGATAGCGCGGCGGCAGCGAGTGCGGCGGGCGCGCAGGCAGGTGACATCATAACATTACATTGCGGGGAGGAGCCAGGAGGATGTTTGGACGCCGGCCAGGAACGTACGTACGCTCCCTGTCCGGCGGGCACAGCGGAGGAAGGCACAGGAATAAGCAGCGATCACTGTGCTGCAGGTGTGGCGTGTGGGGGGTGCCGAACATTAGGGGGTGCCTGTGCGCACCAGGCACCCCCCGTGCGCACGCCTATGTTTATCACCACAATAGAGGATGTATTTAAAAAAAAGTCATGTGGTGTTGGTAAAAGCAAGTTGTGGATTTTAGCTGTATAGACTCTAGCCTTAACATTCATTAGGATGTGATATGTTAATCTATTTGCAATAACTACAGTGCCTGATTTAGTTTTAGCGATAGTAATCAGTAGATGTCAAATGCAATTTAATAACTGCAAATACAGAAAAATGTCAGAGCACATGGCCACACAGAGGATTGGACAAGAACAAAAACTCTATCCTATGTCATTATACATCTTTAATAGAGTTTTCCTTCATGATATGAGAGGAAGACCCTTTGATTTATGCAAAACTACCTTTCACGATTGGATTCCTATGTTTTATTTGCTACATACTAGAGATGAGCGGGTTCGGTTCCTCGGAATCCGAACCCGCCCGAACTTCAGCTTTTTTTACACGGATCCGAGCGACTCGGATCTTCCCGCCTTGCTCGGTTAACCCGAGCGCGCCCGAACGTCATCATGACGCTGTCGGATTCTCGCGAGGCTCGGATTCTATCGCGAGACTCGGATTCTATATAAGGAGCCGCGCGTCGCCGCCATTTTACACGTGCATTGAGATTGATAGTGAGAGGACGTGGCTGGCGTCCTCTCCGTTTAGAGAAGAAATAGATAGGAGAGTGAGAGTGAGACAGTGACACTTCATTTACTGGAGCTTAGGAGGAGTACTCAGACAGAGAGTGCAGAATTTTGCTGATAGTATTAGTTAGTTATACTAGTGACAGAGTGAGACAGTGACACTTCATTTACTGGAGCTTAGGAGGAGTACTCAGACAGAGAGTGCAGAATTTTGCTGATAGTATTAGTTAGTTATACTAGTGACTGACCAGTGACCACCAGTGCAGTTTTATATTACTTAATATAATCCGTTCTCTGCCTGAAAAAACGATACACAGTGACTCAGTCACATACCATATCTGTGCTCAGCCCAGTGTGCTGCTGCATCATCTATGTATAATATCTGACTGTGCTCACACAGCTTAATTGTGGGGGAGACTGGGGAGCAGTTAGGTTATAGCAGGAGCCAGGAGTACATATTAAAAAATTAAACAGTGCACACTTTTTTTCTGCAGGAGTGCCACTGCCAGTGTGACTGACCAGTGACCTGACCACCAGTATATAGTATACTATATTGTATTGTGAATGTCTGCCTGTAAAAGTTAAACACACGTCGTGTGACTTGTGTGGTGTTTTTTTATTCTATAAAATAAAAAACTCATTCTGCTGACAGACAGTGTCCAGCAGGTCCGTCATTATATAATATATACCTGTCCGGCTGCAGTAGTGATATATATATATTTTTTATATCATTATTTATCATCCAGTCGCAGCAGACACAGTACGGTAGTTCACGGCTGTAGCTACCTCTGTGTCGGCACTCGGCAGTCCATCCATAATTGTATACCACCTACCCGTGGTTTTTTTTTTCTTTCTTCTTTATACATACTACATCTCATTATCATCCAGTCTATATTAGCAGCAGACACAGTACAGTACGGTAGTCCACGGCTGTAGCTACCTCTGTGTCGGCACTCGGCAGTCCGTCCATAATTGTATACCACCTACCCGTGGTTTTTTCTTTCTTTCTTCTTTATACATACTACATCTCATTATCAACCAGTCTATATTAGCAGCAGACACAGTACGGTAGTCCACGGCTGTAGCTACCTCTGTGTCGGCACTCGGCAGTCCGTCCATAATTGTATACCACCTACCCGTGGTTTTTTTTTCTTTCTTCTTTATACATACTACATCTCATTATCATCCAGTCTATATTAGCAGCAGACACAGTACAGTACGGTAGTCCACGGCTGTAGCTACCTCTGTGTCGGCACTCGGCAGTCCGTCCATAATTGTATACCACCTACCCGTGGTTTTTTTTTCTTTCTTCTTTATACATACTACATCTCATTATCAACCAGTCTATATTAGCAGCAGACACAGTACGGTAGTCCACGGCTGTAGCTACCTCTGTGTCGGCACTCGGCAGTCCGTCCATAATTGTATACCACCTACCCGTGGTTTTTTTTTTCTTTCTTCTTTATACATACTACATCTCATTATCATCCAGTCTATATTAGCAGCAGACACAGTACAGTACGGTAGTCCACGGCTGTAGCTACCTCTGTGTCGGCACTCGGCAGTCCGTCCATAATTGTATACCACCTACCCGTGGTTTTTTTTTCTTCTTTATACATACTACATCTCATTATCAACCAGTCTATATTAGCAGCAGACACAGTACGGTAGTCCACGGCTGTAGCTACCTCTGTGTCGGCACTCGGCAGTCCATCCATAATTGTATACCACCTACCCGTGGTTTTTTTTTCTTTCTTCTTTATACATACTACATCTCATTATCATCCAGTCTATATTAGCAGCAGACACAGTACAGTACGGTAGTCCACGGCTGTAGCTACCTCTGTGTCGGCACTCGGCAGTCCGTCCATAATTGTATACCACCTACCCGTGGTTTTTTTTTTTCTTTCTTCTTTATACATACTACATCTCATTATCATCCAGTCTATATTAGCAGCAGACACAGTACAGTACGGTAGTCCACGGCTGTAGCTACCTCTGTGTCGGCACTCGGCAGTCCGTCCATAATTGTATACCACCTACCCGTGGTTTTTTTTTCTTTCTTCTTTATACATACTACATCTCATTATCAACCAGTCTATATTAGCAGCAGACACAGTACGGTAGTCCACGGCTGTAGCTACCTCTGTGTCGGCACTCGGCAGTCCGTCCATAATTGTATACCACCTACCCGTGGTTTTTTTTTCTTTCTTCTTTATACATACTACATCTCATTATCAACCAGTCTATATTAGCAGCAGACACAGTACGGTAGTCCACGGCTGTAGCTACCTGTGTCGGCACTCGGCAGTCCGTCCATAATTGTATACCACCTACCCGTGGTTTTTTTTTTCTTTCTTCTTTATACATACTACATCTCATTATCATCCAGTCTATATTAGCAGCAGACACAGTACAGTACGGTAGTCCACGGCTGTAGCTACCTCTGTGTCGGCACTCGGCAGTCCGTCCATAATTGTATACCACCTACCCGTGGTTTTTTTTTCTTCTTTATACATACTACATCTCATTATCAACCAGTCTATATTAGCAGCAGACACAGTACGGTAGTCCACGGCTGTAGCTACCTCTGTGTCGGCACTCGGCAGTCCATCCATAATTGTATACCACCTACCCGTGGTTTTTTTTTCTTTCTTCTTTATACATACTACATCTCATTATCATCCAGTCTATATTAGCAGCAGACACAGTACAGTACGGTAGTCCACGGCTGTAGCTACCTCTGTGTCGGCACTCGGCAGTCCGTCCATAATTGTATACCACCTACCCGTGGTTTTTTTTTTCTTTCTTCTTTATACATACTACATCTCATTATCATCCAGTCTATATTAGCAGCAGACACAGTACAGTACGGTAGTCCACGGCTGTAGCTACCTCTGTGTCGGCACTCGGCAGTCCATCCATAATTGTATACCACCTACCCGTGGTTTTTTTTCTTTCTTCTTTATACATACTACATCTCATTATCATCCAGTCTATATTAGCAGCAGACACAGTACAGTACAATAGTCCACGGCTGTAGCTACCTCTGTGTCGGCACTCGGCAGTCCGTCCATAATTGTATACCACCTACCCGTGGTTTTTTTTTCTTTCTTCTTTATACATACTACATCTCATTATCATCCAGTCTATATTAGCAGCAGACACAGTACAGTACGGTAGTCCACGGCTGTAGCTACCTCTGTGTCGGCACTCGGCAGTCCGTCCATAATTGTATACCACCTACCCGTGTTTTTTTTTTCTTTCTTTATACATACTACATCTCATTATCATCCAGTCTATATTAGCAGCAGACACAGTACAGTACAATAGTCCACGGCTGTAGCTACCTCTGTGTCGGCACTCGGCAGTCCATCCATAATTGTATACCACCTACCCGTGGTTTTTTTTTTCTTTCTTCTTTATACATACTACATCTCATCATCCAGTCTATATTAGCAGCAGACACAGTACAGTACGGTAGTCCACGGCTGTAGCTACCTCTGTGTCGGCACTCGGCAGTCCATCCATAATTGTATACTAGTATCCATCCATCTCCATTGTTTACCTGAGGTGCCTTTTAGTTGTGCCTATTAAAATATGGAGAACAAAAATGTTGAGGTTCCAAAATTAGGGAAAGATCAAGATCCACTTCCACCTCGTGCTGAAGCTGCTGCCACTAGTCATGGCCGAGACGATGAAATGCCAGCAACGTCGTCTGCCAAGGCCGATGCCCAATGTCATAGTACAGAGCATGTCAAATCCAAAACACCAAATATCAGTAAAAAAAGGACTCCAAAACCTAAAATAAAATTGTCGGAGGAGAAGCGTAAACTTGCCAATATGCCATTTACCACACGGAGTGGCAAGGAACGGCTGAGGCCCTGGCCTATGTTCATGGCTAGTGGTTCAGCTTCACATGAGGATGGAAGCACTCAGCCTCTCGCTAGAAAACTGAAAAGACTCAAGCTGGCAAAAGCACCGCAAAGAACTGTGCGTTCTTCGAAATCCCAAATCCACAAGGAGAGTCCAATTGTGTCGGTTGCGATGCCTGACCTTCCCAACACTGGACGTGAAGAGCATGCGCCTTCCACCATTTGCACGCCCCCTGCAAGTGCTGGAAGGAGCACCCGCAGTCCAGTTCCTGATAGTCAGATTGAAGATGTTGAAGTACACCAGGATGAGGAGGATATGGGTGTTGCTGGCGCTGGGGAGGAAATTGACCAGGAGGATTCTGATGGTGAGGTGGTTTGTTTAAGTCAGGCACCCGGGGAGACACCTGTTGTCCGTGGGAGGAATATGGCCGTTGACATGCCTGGTGAAAATACCAAAAAAATCAGCTCTTCAGTGTGGAGGTATTTCAACAGAAAAGCGGACAACAGGTGTCAAGCCGTGTGTTGCCTTTGTCAAGCTGTAATAAGTAGGGGTAAGGACGTTAACCACCTCGGAACATCCTCCCTTATACGTCACCTGCAGCGCATTCATAATAAGTCAGTGACAAGTTCAAAAACTTTGGGCGACAGCGGAAGCAGTCCACTGACCAGTAAATCCCTTCCTCTTGTAACCAAGCTCACGCAAACCACCCCACCAACTCCCTCAGTGTCAATTTCCTCCTTCCCCAGGAATGCCAATAGTCCTGCTGGCCATGTCACTGGCAATTCTGACGAGTCCTCTCCTGCCTGGGATTCCTCCGATGCATCCTTGCGTGTAACGCCTACTGCTGCTGGCGCTGCTGTTGTTGCTGCTGGGAGTCGATGGTCATCCCAGAGGGGAAGTCGTAAGCCCACTTGTACTACTTCCAGTAAGCAATTGACTGTCCAACAGTCCTTTGCGAGGAAGATGAAATATCACAGCAGTCATCCTGCTGCAAAGCGGATAACTGAGGCCCTGACAACTATGTTGGTGTTAGACGTGCGTCCGGTATCCGCCGTTAGTTCACAGGGAACTAGACAATTTATTGAGGCAGTGTGCCCCCGTTACCAAATACCATCTAGGTTCCACTTCTCTAGGCAGGCGATACCGAGAATGTACACGGACGTCAGAAAAAGACTCACCAGTGTCCTAAAAAATGCAGTTGTACCCAATGTCCACTTAACCACGGACATGTGGACAAGTGGAGCAGGGCAGGGTCAGGACTATATGACTGTGACAGCCCACTGGGTAGATGTATGGACTCCCGCCGCAAGAACAGCAGCGGCGGCACCAGTAGCAGCATCTCGCAAACGCCAACTCTTTCCTAGGCAGGCTACGCTTTGTATCACCGCTTTCCAGAATACGCACACAGCTGAAAACCTCTTACGGCAACTGAGGAAGATCATCGCGGAATGGCTTACCCCAATTGGACTCTCCTGTGGATTTGTGGCATCGGACAACGCCAGCAATATTGTGTGTGCATTAAATATGGGCAAATTCCAGCACGTCCCATGTTTTGCACATACCTTGAATTTGGTGGTGCAGAATTTTTTTAAAAACGACAGGGGCGTGCAAGAGATGCTGTCGGTGGCCAGAAGAATTGCGGGACACTTTCGGCGTACAGGCACCACGTACAGAAGACTGGAGCACCACCAAAAACTACTGAACCTGCCCTGCCATCATCTGAAGCAAGAAGTGGTAACGAGGTGGAATTCAACCCTCTATATGCTTCAGAGGTTGGAGGAGCAGCAAAAGGCCATTCAAGCCTATACAATTGAGCACTGTATAGGAGGTGGAATGCACCTGTCTCAAGCGCAGTGGAGAATGATTTCAACGTTGTGCAAGGTTCTGATGCCCTTTGAACTTGCCACACGTGAAGTCAGTTCAGACACTGCCAGCCTGAGTCAGGTCATTCCCCTCATCAGGCTTTTGCAGAAGAAGCTGGAGACATTGAAGGAGGAGCTAACACGGAGCGATTCCGCTAGGCATGTGGGACTTGTGGATGGAGCCCTTAATTCGCTTAACAAGGATTCACGGGTGGTCAATCTGTTGAAATCAGAGCACTACATTTTGGCCACCGTGCTCGATCCTAGATTTAAAGCCTACCTTGGATCTCTCTTTCCGGCAGACACAAGTCTGCTGGGGTTGAAAGACCTGCTGGTGAGAAAATTGTCAAGTCAAGCGGAACGCGACCTGTCAACATCTCCTCCTTCACATTCTCCCGCAACTGGGGGTGCGAGGAAAAGGCTCAGAATTCCGAGCCCACCCGCTGGCGGTGATGCAGGGCAGTCTGGAGCGACTGCTGATGCTGACATCTGGTCCGGACTGAAGGACCTGACAACGATTACGGACATGTCGTCTACTGTCACTGCATATGATTCTCTCACCATTGAAAGAATGGTGGAGGATTATATGAGTGACCGCATCCAAGTAGGCACGTCACACAGTCCATACTTATACTGGCAGGAAAAAGAGGCAATTTGGAGGCCCTTGCACAAACTGGCTTTATTCTACCTAAGTTGCCCTCCCACAAGTGTGTACTCCGAAAGAGTGTTTAGTGCCGCCGCTCACCTTGTCAGCAATTGGCGTACGAGGTTACATCCAGAAAATGTGGAGAAGATGATGTTCATTAAAATGAATTATAATCAATTCCTCCGTGGAGACATTGACCAGCAGCAATTGCCTCCACAAAGTACACAGGGAGCTGAGATGGTGGATTCCAGTGGGGACGAATTGATAATCTGTGAGGAGGGGGATGTACACGGTGATATATCGGAGGATGATGATGAGGTGGACATCTTGCCTCTGTAGAGCCAGTTTGTGCAAGGAGAGATTAATTGCTTCTTTTTTGGTGGGGGTCCAAACCAACCCGTCATTTCAGTCACAGTCGTGTGGCAGACCCTGTCACTGAAATGATGGGTTGGTTAAAGTGTGCATGTCCTGTTTATACAACATAAGGGTGGGTGGGAGGGCCCAAGGACAATTCCATCTTGCACCTCTTTTTTCTTTAATTTTTCTTTGCGTCATGTGTTGTTTGGGGAGGGTTTTTTGGAAGGGCCATCCTGCGTGACACTGCAGTGCCACTCCTAGATGGGCCCGGTGTTTGTGTCGGCCACTAGGGTCGCTTATCTTACACAGTCAGCTACCTCATTGCGCCTCTTTTTTTCTTTGCGTCATGTGCTGTTTGGGGAGGGTTTTTTGGAAGGGCCATCCTGCGTGACACTGCAGTGCCACTCCTAGATGGGCCCGGTGTTTGTGTCGGCCACTAGGGTCGCTTATCTTACTCACACAGTCAGCTACCTCATTGCGCCTCTTTTTTTCTTTGCGTCATGTGCTGTTTGGGGAGGGTTTTTTGGAAGGGCCATCCTGCGTGACACTGCAGTGCCACTCCTAGATGGGCCCGGTGTTTGTGTCGGCCACTAGGGTCGCTTATCTTACTCACACAGTCAGCTACCTCATTGCGCCTCTTTTTTTCTTTGCGTCATGTGCTGTTTGGGGAGGGTTTTTTGGAAGGGCCATCCTGCGTGACACTGCAGTGCCACTCCTAGATGGGCCCGGTGTTTGTGTCGGCCACTAGGGTCGCTTATCTTACTCACACAGTCAGCTACCTCATTGCGCCTCTTTTTTTCTTTGCGTCATGTGCTGTTTGGGGAGGGTTTTTTGGAAGGGCCATCCTGCGTGACACTGCAGTGCCACTCCTAGATGGGCCCGGTGTTTGTGTCGGCCACTAGGGTCGCTTATCTTACTCACACAGTCAGCTACCTCATTGCGCCTCTTTTTTTCTTTGCGTCATGTGCTGTTTGGGGAGGGTTTTTTGGAAGGGCCATCCTGCGTGACACTGCAGTGCCACTCCTAGATGGGCCCGGTGTTTGTGTCGGCCACTAGGGTCGCTTATCTTACTCACACAGCGACCTCGGTGCAAATTTTAGGACTAAAAATAATATTGTGAGGTGTGAGGTATTCAGAATAGACTGAAAATGAGTGTAAATTATGGTTTTTGAGGTTAATAATACTTTGGGATCAAAATGACCCCCAAATTCTATGATTTAAGCTGTTTTTTAGGGTTTTTTGAAAAAAACACCCGAATCCAAAACACACCCGAATCCGACAAAAAAAATTCGGTGAGGTTTTGCCAAAACGCGGTCGAACCCAAAACACGGCCGCGGAACCGAACCCAAAACCAAAACCCGAAAAATTTCCGGCGCTCATCTCTACTACATACGCACAGGTTTGCTGTATATTATTGCCGATAGTAAATCATAGTTGCCTACCCTCCCTCATTCTGCAGGAGACTCCCTGAAATAGTTGCAATCTCCCTGACTTCCTGAATAGACCATAAATCTCCCTGATTACACCTTACCCCCATTATGCAGCTGTTACATTCTTGGGGAAAAGAAAGAAATCAGAGATACATACATTTAAATTGCTCATCAGTGCCATTTCCTTGCATTGGTAATAAGGCAAAATAAGGTTTCTCGTGGCCACTTACAGTATATGGAACCTCTTGTAAAACACAATACATAAACAATTCATGCAAAATATCAGTGTCTTTTCTTCAACAAGTAGCTCTTACTAACTTTGGGGCTAATTTCCTTTTGGATGTAAATCATGTTTATGACACGCCTCTTCAATATGTAGCAGTACACGTCCGCGCTGATAGGTGTTACTTTCACAATCTCCCTGAAATGCTTTTCCAAAAGTAGGCAAGTATGTAGTAAATGTCTTTCACAATTGGAATCAGTGTCATCTTTTCAACATTAAACCTCGCTATTAAAATGCTTGAATTCACATTATTAACATGTCGGCATGGTGTGTTCGATGCAACAGTGTCCCCGTACATCCCCACATAAGAGTATTGTAGGGAGATTCTGGACCCTATTCAGTAAGGACTGCAAATTTTGCCTTTTTGTGTCGCATGCTGAAGGCTGCCCAGCATGCTAACTGCTGACCCCCTTCCCCTGCAACCATGCACTAATTGCGATCACGCTGCAATTAGTGCACGGTTGCAGGAAGTAGGAGGGCCACCCCCATCTTTTTAATTGGTGCGGCTGCGTGTGACCTCACGCAACCGCCCTGATCACGCCCATGCCATGCCCCCGTTCAGAAGCCACCACCCTCATTTCCCTGCCACCGCCCCCGCAATGATCTGACTCCGCCTTAGAAACTAAGCATTCCTGCCCGTCTCCCGCCCCGCAAACTCCTCTGCCTGATTGAAAGGCAGAGACATTCGCATTTAGTGCGGGCCACCCGAAGTATATGCTTGTGCATGCGCAAGACGGGCCATGCGCCTACCGGGAGAACGCAAAAATTCAGCTTGAATTGTGATTTACAATCCAACGTGAATTAGGCCCTCTGTCCTGAAACTTTTCTACATGGGATTACATGGGATTACAGTGTTGGCCACTCACTTTACCTGCACACTTATTTGGACAGAGATACTTAGGCCATGAAGTTAACATGACAGAGTCTGCTACAGGATGCCTGTCCACTACAGAATTGTGCATATGCATCATCCTGCTCTTTTTTGGGGACAGTAACAGTTCCTAAAGGACGGAAAATACTGAATGCTGCATTTTATTTTACTGTGATGTGAAGTACAAAGTGTTATTCTTAGCAGCTCTCCCAGAATCATTATCCCTCCCACAGTACATTTTTTTTAACAGCTCATGCTGATTTTGTTTTATTTCATTAATAGTGTTTTTATGTTTAGCCAATCCTTTGTGTTCTTTGAACTCTGCCATTTTTATATATTATTTATATAGAAGTTATATATTATATATAGTTTATACCTGCACAAACATATTTTTTATTATTATTATTAGTATTACTACTAACATTTATCCAGGTGATGTGTATTAGTTATTAACGGCCTGATCCAGAGAAGGACGCAAACCCAATTTTTACACAATTCGCCATTGTCGTCTGACTGCGCATGCATCTAAGTCGCACTGCGAATTTGCCACAGTGGGGTTCCTATGGGAGTCATAGTGAGGATTTATTTGCAAAATTATTAACAGGCAGCGCTCGTTTGGGAGCGGTTACGGGGAATGGCAGCAAAAATGCAGGCATGTCGTGACAGTTACTGGGGTAGCGTATGGGATCTGCGACTGTAATCCCATACGCTGCTGCAATGTCTCTGGTATTTTACTTCCTGCATGGTCATGTAGCCATGCTACATGACCATAGGGGTACTTGGAAGTTAATAACTCACTGCTCTGCGACCGAAACTGCATCTTTGTATGCAGTCGCTGGGTGTTGCAATTTCAGATGATGCAGCATTTGCATATTTTCGGACAGTCTTTTGCAGATTACTAGCGCATATCTGAATTCACCTTATTATTTTAGGAGACCCCCTTCTTCTGATAATGGAATATTTATTCCTAATTGGGCATATATCACTAGTGTGTGATACACGCCTCACTGTTTCAATCAATTGAAACCATATTTAATTCACCCATTCCCTTACACCTGTGCACACTATTACTCGAAATACTAATTAACACCTCTTTATTTATTATTGTTTCACTATTTTGTGTTTATGACTGATATATTATTATCAATAATAACAACAACGGATATATGATGATTTTATTTAAAATTATTGCTAAATAAAAGTTGTCTTAATGTAATCAAAATATACGTTATGGTAAGAACTTACCATTGATAACGTGATTTCTCTTATGTCCACAGGTATCCACAGGATAACATTGGGATATGCCGGTGCGACAGCGGAAATGGCACCAAATGGTCACGCGCTTTCTGGCCTTCACCATATAATCCCGCCCACTGACTCAAATCAGTTCTTTCCACAGCAATTAGGCAGGAGCATCAGGTAGAAACCTATTCAGGCGATAAGAACACACATGCACTCCTTTCCATGCAAGAGGGAAGAGGTTTAGTGATTGTAAAGATCCTCAAATCAGGTGCTTCAGGATGGGACCCCTGTGGACATAAAAGAAATCACGCTATCAATGGTAAGTTCTTACCATAACGTATATTTCTCTGGCTGGGTCCACAGGTTATCCACAGGATAACATTGGGATTCCCAAAGCCAGTTTTAGTGGTGGGGGTGCTTCTGATTAGACAGGAGAACCTTTCGCCCGAATACTGCGTCATGAGAGGCAAAAGTATCCAAGGCATAATGTCTGATGAATGTGTTAATGGAAGACCATGTGGCTGCCTTACAAATCTGTTCTGCTGAAGCACCCTGTTGCGCTGCCCATGAAGGACCTACCTTACGTGTAGAGTGAGCAGAGACATTAGCCAGAGTAGGGAGACCAGCACGAGAATAAGCTTCTGAAATTACCATTCAGAGCCATCTTGCCAGCGTCTGTTTACTAGCAGGCCATCCTCTTCTATGAAATCCGTAGAGGATGAAGAGAGAATCTGTTTTTCTGATGGCACTAGTACGATCTATGTGGAGTCTCAATGCTCGGACCACGTCCAGCGACGCTTCTCCCGCAGAAAGTCCCGAAACCTGAAAAGCTGGGACTACAATCTCTTCGTTAAGGTGAAACTTTGAAACCACCTTCGGAAGATAACCAGATCTAGTTCTGAGAACTGCTTTATCTGGAAAAAAAACTTAGGAAAGGAGACTTACACGACAGTGCTCCTAAATCTGATACTCTTCTAGCTGACGCCATTGCCAGTAGAAAGAGTACTTAACCATTTAAGATCTGCTCTCTTAAGTGGTTCAAACGGAGGCCCCTGAAGAAATTTAAGAACTAGATTCAATTCCCAGGGAGCTGCAGGAGGAACAAATGGAGGTTGAATATGTACAACTCCCTGAAAGAAAGTACGCACATCCTGTAAGTCAGCAATCTTTCTTTGAAACCATACAGTCAATGCTGATACTTGAACTCTCAAGGAAGCTACCTTCAATCCCTTATCCAATCCTGCTTGAAGAAAATCCAAAATCCTGGATACTTTAAAAGATCTTGGATTCAAACTTTTTTCACTACACTAATGAATATAGGCTTGCCATATTCCATGATAAATACCAGCTGAAGAAGGTTTTCTTGCTCTAAGCATAGTTTGAATTACTTGTTTTGAAAATCCTCTAGCTTCTAGGATAGAGGTTTCAACAGCCATGCCGTCAAAGACAGACGATCCAGATGGCTGTGACAACAAGGACCCTGCATTAGCAGATCTGGACGTTGAGGGAGCAGTATCGGTGCTTCCACGGACATCCTTAGTAGATCTGTGTACCAATGCCTTCTTGGCCAAGCTGGAGCTATTAGAATTATGACTCCCTTTGCTTGCTTTATTTTCCTCACTACTCTGGGTAACAGAGAGATTGGAGGGAACAGATATGCCAGATGAAATTTCCATTTTACTGATAGTGCGTCTACAAGGACCGCTCCTTTGTTCTTGATCCGTACCTCAGAACTTTGTTGTTTAAACTAGACGCCATGAGATCTATCTCTGGTAGACCCCATCTATTCACTATAGTCTGAAACACTGCTGGCTGTAAGGCCCATTCGGTTTCCTGAGTTGTGTGTTGACTGAGAAAATCCGCTTCCCAGTTCAGTACACCTGGAACATACACTGCTGACAATGCTGGAAGATGGAGTTCTGCCCACCTTAGTATGGGAGTTACTTCCTCCATCAATCTTTTGCTGTGAGTTCCTCCCTGATGATTGAGGTACGCTACTGCTGTTGCATTGTCTGAGCGAATCTGGACTGGTCTTCCTTGCAGACTGTCCTTTGCCTGAACTAGAGCCATATAAATGGCCCTTATTTCCAACAGATTTATTGGCAGGCGACTTTCCCTTATGGTCCATTTACCCTGGAACCAAAGGCTTTCGAGTACCGCTCCCCAACCCTGAAGACTGGCTTCTGTTGTCAGGACTTGCCATTCTTTTATCCAAAAGGGTCTCCCCTTGTTTAAATGGTCCCTCTGTAGCCACCAAGCTAGAGACCTTCTTACGTTTACCGGAAACTTTATCATCTGTCTTTTTATTGTCTGATGATTTCCAATCCATTTGGTCAGAATAAGGTGCTGTAGAGGTCTGGAGTGGAATTGTGCATATTCCACCATGTCGAAGGTTGACACCATCAGACCCAACAGTCGCATTGCTGCATGGACTGACATTGTCTGAGTGTGCAACGCCTCTTGAGTCATGACCTGCACCTTGTCTATCTTTTTCTCTGGTAAGAAAACTCTTTGTAGACCAGAATCCAATATGGCCCCCAAATGAACCATCCGCTGTGACGGATTCAGAGATGACTTTTTCCAGTTTATGAGCCACCCGTGTCTTTGTAGACAAACTACTGTCTGTTGAAGATGGCTCAAAAGTAATTCCTGCGAATGTGCCAGGATTAACAGGTCGTCGAGGTATGGAAATATTCTTATCCCCTGCTTGCGGAGATAAGCTGCCATAACCACCATAATTTTGGTAAACACCCTGGGTTCTGTTGCTAGCCCGAAGGGCAAGGCTTGGAATGGAAAATGTTGCTGGAGGATGGCAAACCTGAGGTAACATTGATGAGACCGTGCTATAGGCACATGTAGGTAAGCATCCTGTATATCCAGAGATACTGTCACAATCCTGACTGTAGGTTTTATATTTGGTGACTTACCCCTGCCATCTGTCCTGGATCCTGTGTCTTTTCACTCACGGAGTTAAACAGCTTGTCAGCACTGAGTTTTCCTGAGTTCTCTGCCTGAGAGGTAATAGTTAATTAGCTCCACCTGTGGTGATCTCCTGTGTGAGGCTGAATTCAGTAATCTGAACTTTAGGTCTAAAAGCCAGCATCCTGTGTTTTGCAGAAGTCCAGGCTTCAGTGTTCTCTCGGCCTGCTAGGCCTCATTCTACATCACAGCCTTGGCTAGAGTAGTCACATGACAGTGACTGTTCACCTGACCCAGAGTTGTTCAATCCTCTGCCAGCCTGAGACTCTCTGCATCACCTAATCCTGCTCACCAATCACCAAGGACCAGGAAGTATAAATCAGGAGGCTGAATTAGAAACGGCGCCAGTTCCTTGTGTCACACACAGCTATGTGTGAGCATTCTAGCTGAGCTCCCTAAGGTTGTGATCTCCAGAGCTCCCGTATCCCAGTACCTCCGTGCCTCAGCACCTCAGTACCTCCGTGCCTCAGCACCTCCGTGCTTCCAGCACCTCCGTGCCTCCGTGCTTCAGCACCTCCGTGCCTCTGCACCTCCGTGCCTCAGTACCTCCGTGCTTCCAGCACCTCCATGCCTCAGCACCTCCGTGCCTCAGCACATCCGTGCTTCCAGAACCTCCGTGCCTCAGTACCTCCGTGCTTCCAGCACCTCCGTGCCTCAGCACCTCCGTGCCTCAGCACCTCCGTGCTTCCAGCACCTCCGTTCCTCCGTGCCTCAGCACCTCCGTGCCTCAGCATCTCCGTGCTTTCAGCACCTCCGTGCTTCCAGCACCTCTGTGCCTCCGTGCCTCAGTACCTCCGTGCTTCCAGCACCTCCGTGCCTCAGCACCTCCGTGCCTTAGCATCTCCGTGCTTCCAGCACCTCCGTGCCTCAGCACCTCCGTGCCTCAGCATCTCCGTGCTTTCAGCACCTCCGTGCCTCAGCACCTCCGTGCCTCAGTACCTCCGTGCTTCCAGCACCTCCGTGCCTCAGCACCTCCGTGCCTCAGCATCTCCGTGCTTCCAGCACCTCCGTGCCTCAGCATCTCCGTGCTTCCAGCACCTCCGTGCCTCAGCACCCCAGTGTCTCTACGCACCCCAGTGTCTCTACGCACCCCAGTGTCTCCACGCACCTCAGTGTCTCTACGCACCTCAGTGCCTCCAATCACCTCAGTGCCTCAGCACCCCAGTGTCTCTACGCACCCCAGTGTCTCCACGCACCTCAGTGTCTCTACGCACCTCAGTGCCTCCAATCACCTCAGTGCCTCCACGCACCTCATTGTCTCTACGCACCCCAGTGTCTCTACGCACCTCAGTGCCTCTACGCACCTCAGTGCCTCTACGCACCTCAGTGTCTCCAAGTACCTCAGTGTCTCCAAGTACCTCAGTGTCTCCAAGCACCTCAGTGTCTCCAAGCATCTCAGTGTCCCCAAGCACCCCGTGCCCTTTAGCACAGTTGTACCTGTTATTCTTCACTGATTCATCAGCGCCTTTCCAGTTCTGTCTTTCAGGAGACCTTCAGCGCCCACACGTGCTTCCTGTCTGCCGACCTCATCCTGCATGAGGAGAACCTGGATTCGGCCATCTCTGCCGCGGTTCCTCTTCCCAGTCACCGGAAGAGACCCCGAGTCCACAACACTTCCAAACCAGGTCAGTGGTGGTATTCGTGTAGTCCTCCAGTCGCCCGCGCAGACTTCGCTAGCACCGGGTTCACAAAACCTTAGTCATGACAGATACCATGTAATCTCCCGGTTCCATAGCCAACACTATGGAGCGTAATGTCTCCATGTGGAACCTTGGAATCCAAATTCATTTGTTTAACATTTTGAGATTGAGAATTGGTCGGAATGACCCATTTGGCTTCTGAATCAAAAATAGGTTGGAGTAAAAACCCTGTCCCCTTTGTGATTGGGGTACCGGGACAATCACACCCGACTGAAGCAATTTCTGAACTGCTTCTTGCAGGGCATTGGCCTACGAGACGGGCTGGTGCAAAAAAATCATTGAGGAGGCTGCCTCCTGAATGGGAACCCATAACCGAGAGATACCACCTTCTGCACCCAAGCATCTGTCGTTGACTGTTGCCATATGTTTGCAAAATGATGGAGTCGGGCCCCAACCCTGGAATCCTCCAGGCGGAGGCCCGTCTCTTCAGGCTGATGGTTTCTGTTCAGGCTTGGAAGCTGGCTTTCTACTAGCCCATTGCTTCCTACCCCTGGCTGATCTATTGAACTGGGGTTGCTTAGACTCCTCTTTAGCTTTCGCTTTGCCTTGCCATCTAAATGGCCGAAATTTTGAACCCCTAGTCTTAGGGTTATAACTAGCCGGACATCTGACTTTTTTAGATTCAGCTTCCGATTCTAGAATATCTGTCAATTGTTTCCCAAACAATATATTACCAATGAAAGGCGATGCTTCGAACTCTTTCTTGGATTCTGCATCTGCCTTCCAAGTACGTAGCCAAACTGCTCTACGAGCGGCTACTGTCAAGGCTGATGCTTTAGAAGCAATCATACCCATATCAATTGCTGCTTCTTCCAAATATTGGGCAGCTTGTCTTAAACAGCCTAAATGCTCCCTATTAGGAGGGAAGAGGCCATTCTCTAGTTCCTCCATCCATTCTACCATTGCCCTTGCCATCCAGGCTGAAGCAATAGCAGGCCTTACCACTGCTCCTGAGAGAGAAAATATATTTTTCAAGAAGCTATCTACTCTTCTGTCTGTGACATAATTTAGTGAGGTAGATGACAATGGTAAAGCAGATTTATGCACAAGTCGCAGAACATGTGCATCTACTTTAGGAGGAACTTCTCTTTTTGAACAATCCGCAGCTGGAAATGGATAATAAGAATCCCATTTTTTCTGAATCTTAAATTTTTTACTGGGCGTCGCCCAGGATTCTTCCATCATTTCCGTCAGATCCTCTGACTCTGGGAATTCATTCTTAACTGTTTTTGTTCGTTTAAACACAGATGCTTTAGATTTTGACACTGTTTTGGCTGATTCCTCCAAAGAGAGAATAGCCTTCATTGCATCAATAAGTTCAGCTACATCCTCTGAGCTGAAACTCTGCGACTGATCATCATACGGAGTATTTGAATATACTGTATCATCATCTGTTGTATCATCTTGTGTAGTCTGCAACATAGACGTATCTGTCTTAGTCTTACCTGTACCTTGGTTAACAGACTGGTTACTTGTAGAAGCTACTGGAACCAAACTATAGGAAGGGAGATGCATGTATGGGTTAATAGTGTAACCTATCCCCTGGGGTGGAACTGCCGGAGTTAATCTGTCCGCTATTGAGGACAAAGTCTGTGCAAACATACTCCATGGTGGTTCTACTGGTTGTTGAACCAATTCCTGTTTTTTACTTTGCTGAAAAGCAAAACAGTTTGCACATAACCCCTCATAAGTGACCAGCTGGCCTATTCCAATTAACCCTGTTTTATAAGATAAACATGTTAAGGATGTAGGAGTACCTGATACGTTTTCCTCATCACTTTTGCCACTCACAGACATGGTAATAATCTGTTTTTATGACTACACAATTTGTGACTGAAAATCACCTATATATAAATATATAGAAGTGAGATCAATCTTTCCACAACCGTGCACTTGAATTGAGATTCAGAACAGAACTGACAACATATAAAAGTCAGCACACATACTAGCAGTCAGTCACATGTTAAAACATTAAACATTGTCATATGAGAATACAATCACCAAAATAACTTACAAGTAAGTAGGATAATTGTATTTATGTTTTTAACCAGTTTTTTCAAGCATATCATGCAGAAAACAACAGTAATATACAGGCCTTATATGCAATATGTACCAAAAATTTACAATTCTAAATAACAAGTAGAGAGAATTTTTAGTACTGTATAACCCATTTCTCCATAGAGTGGGATACAGGGAGACTCACCACACTTCCATATCCATCAATACGCAAGACGCTGAGTGGATTCAGACGCTACCAGGGTACACAGCCGCTGTTGATGACTGATGAGAGACACAGATGCTCTTTTGAACACAGACGCTCAATGAACGATAAGTGTATGCAGACACTCCTGTCTGCGACCGGGTCTAAGCGGATAGTCTAGTGTACACCATTGCAGCGTCTAAGCTGCGACCAAGTACCCTTGTGTTAGCGTTTGAGCCGGAAGTGAGGTCATCTAGTTCATGGACGGGAGACGCGCGGAAACTGGTCATGAACTTTGGGGAGGGGCGGCCAGGAGAGCATCTAACTCCCCCTGTTGACTTAAACTCCTAAGGATCGCAGCCTCACCTAGTCCTGGCGCCTATGATCCCTAAAGCATAGCGCTGTTGCACCTAAAGTGGTCGGCGCATCAACACACTGTTTGTAGTCTCCTCCAATACAGTGTAGCTGTGTCCGGAACCCCTAATAAGAGGAACCGATGCCTTACCTTCTCCCCATGCTCCGGCCACAGCCAGGTTACGTCTGCTGGACCTGCTAGAATCATCCGACACAGACGCCCGATTTTTAAAAAAAATTCTTTTATTTTTACTTTTTCATACTTAACGATCCACGAGGACTACAATTGGAATGGTAATCTGTGCCGAGGGAAGTGGCAGCGGATCGAGGCCCCTTGCCCGAAGGCAAGCCATGCGAGGGGACACGGTGCACTAATTGGGGTTCCCGATCACTCTACGAAGAAAACAACACCCAAAAAACATAAAAAACTCATGTCGACCTTTTGACCTGTCGACCTAGAACATGTCGACCTTGTCGACCTAGTTACTGTCGACCTATAGTGGTCGATCTAGACACTGTCGATCTAATGATCCACACCCGTTTAAGACGCTGTTAAGAAAAGTCACTCAGAAAAAAAAACATAGGATGTCATTCTGAGTTGTTCGCTCGCAAGGCGATTTTAGCAGAGTTGCTCACGCTAAGCCGCCGCCTACTGGGAGTGAATCTTAGCATCGTAAAATTGCGAACGACGTATTCGCAATTTTGCTATTACAAACTTCTTAGCAGTTTCAGAGTAGCTTCAGACTTACTCGGCATCTGCGATCAGTTCAGTGCTTGTCGTTCCTGGTTTGACGTCACAAACACACCCAGCGTTCGCCCAGACACTCCCCCGTTTCTCCAGCCACTCCTGCGTTTTTTCCGGAAACGGTAGCGTTTTTTCCCACACGCCCATAAAACGGCCTGTTTCCGCCCAGAAACACCCATTTCCTGTCAATCACACTACGATCGCCTGAGCAAAGAAAAAGCCGTGAGTAAAAATCCTAACTTCATAGCAAATTTACTTGGCGCAGTCGCAGTGCGGACATTGCGCATGCGCACTAAGCGGAAAATCGCTGCGATGCGATGAAATTTACCGAGCGAACAACTCGGAATGAGGGCCATAGTAAGACTATAAAAATAAAACAATAAAAGCTTCAGGCTGCTATTAACAGCAGCCCTGTGACCATGGTTCAGCTCCTGCCGCACCAAACAAAAAACTAATTTGACTGAGTCAGTGGGCGGGATTATATGGTGAAACCCCGATGCATCCTGGGAGGCCAGAAAGCTCGTGACCGTTTGGTGCCATTTCCGCTGTCGCTCCGGCATATCCCAATGTTATCCTGTGGACCCAGCCAGTGAAAGTAGGATTTTGGTACTTACCAGGTAAATCCTTTTCTTTGAATCCATAGGGGGCACTGGAGTACTCTTGGGATATGGACGGCTTCCACAGGAAGTAGGCACTGAATAAATTAATTTTGGGACTATACCTCCCCTCCATATCCCTGAGTACCTCAGTGTTTTTTACTGAGCCGAACAGGAGCGATAGAGAGGTTGACAATTGAGCATTACATATAACATAACGGACAACAATAAAGTTAACCCAACATTACTGACAACTAAACAGTTGACACCATAACTTGTTAATCTGAACCAGTCGGTGAAAGTGTGTTACCATAAGATCTACTGAACCTACCCCAAACCGCTCTGGGTGGGCGTCCAGTGCCCCCTATGGATTCAAAGAAAAGGATTTACCTGGTAAGTACCAAAATCCTACTTTCTTTTTCATCCACTAGGGGTCACTGGAGTACTCTTGGGATGTACCAAAGTCTCCTCCGTGGCGGGAGAGCTGTTTGGCACCTGTAACACTAAACGGCCAAAGCTAGATGCTGATGCCGCAAACGTATCAAACTTGTAGAGGCGCACAAACGTGTGCACCGAAGACCATGTAGCCGCCCGGCAACGCTGTGTCGTAGAAGCTCCACGACTCGCTGACCATGATGTTCTCACAGCACGTGTGGAATGAGCTGTTATCGATGTAGGTGGCTGTAACCTAGCATGAAGGTAAGCCTGACGTATGGTCACTTTAATCCAACTGGATAAGGTCTGCCTAGAAGCTGGCCAACCCATCTTGGCAGCATCATAGAGAGTAAACAACGTATCCGTCTTACAAACGGTCGACGTTCGGGATACATAAATGCGTAATGCGCGTACCACATCCACCTACCAGAGTCTCCTGTTAACATAGGAACTACTATTGGTTGATTGATGTGAAAAGATGACACTACTTTTGGCAGAAAAGCAGAATTTGCTCGGAATTCCGCTCTGTCATCATGAAACCTAAATACGGTGGTTTGCACGACAAAGCACCCAAACTGAAACACGCCTTGCTGACGCTAAGGCTAAAAGAAACATTGTTTCCCCAAGTGAGAAATTTAATATTCACTTGTTGTAAGGGTTCATAAAAAGACTAAGAAATCTAAAAACCAGATTCAAGTCTTATGGCGCAGTAGGTAGAGTGAATGGAGTCTGAACTCTGAGGACACCCTGCCTAAAAGGTGTGAACCGACGGCAATAGGGCCAATCTACTATGAAAATAAATGGACGCCGCCGATATCTGCACCTTTAGTGTGGATAAACTCAGACCTCCATCTAACCCCATCTGTAGAAATAACAAAAGACGGGATAACTTAAAAGATGATGTCGGAAACTTCAGAGCTTCACACCAACCTACATAGGCACGCCAAATTCTGTAATAATGAGCTGCCGTGTAACATGGTTGGAATAACCGATTCTGGAATGCCCTCTCTTCTTAAGAGGGCTGTCTCAACAGCCACCCCGTCAAACGTGGCTGCGCTAAATCGGGTAAGAGGAATGGACCCTGCTGTAACAGGTCCGAACGTAGTGGGAGCGGCCAAAGACAGACTGCGAGTAGACCGCGGAGATCCGAGAACCAAGCTCTCCGGAGGCCAAAGAGGCGTCACTAGTATAACTGTGACGGACTCTCCTTTGATCCGTTTTAGCCACAGAGGGAGCAGCGGAAACGGTGGAAATAGATACACGAGACTGTATGGCCACGCGATTGAGAGAGCATCCACCGCCACTGCCTTTGGATCTCTCGTTCTGGACACGACCTGGGGCGTTTGATGATTGCGGCGAGATGCCACCAGGTCCACCTGCGGGTAACTCCACTTCTGGAGCAGCATGTGGACACATCTGTACCTCCCGCATTGCCCTCCGGTTTTTCGTTTCTCCTTGTTTGTTGATGTATGCGACTGCTGTCGCATTGTCTGACTGCACCTGAACAGCCTGAGCCTGCAGCCCGTGCACTACTTATAGTAGCGCATTGTAAGTTGCCCGGAGTTCCAGGACATTTATAGGCAGCAATCTTTCGTGATCCGCCCAGAGACCATGGAGCTGATAATTTTGAACTACAGCTCCCCAATCTCTGAGACTTGCGTCCGCCGTGAGAATTATCCAATTCCAGGCACCGAACCGTTTCCCTGCGGTTAGATTCTGTACTTTGAGCCACCAGAGTAGAGACTCTCTGGTCCTTGGAGACAACCTCACTTCTGCAGTAAATCTGCAGATGCGAGCCCGACCACTGTGCGAACACATCCAATTGAAAAGGACGAGAGTGAAGTCCTCCGAACTGAAGCGCTTCGAAAGCCGCCACCATTGTCTAATAGGCGAATGCCCAAGTGACCGAGACTGTGCGTGGCCTGAGCACTAATTGTACCAGATGACGAATGACCTGTACTTTCTGTTCGGGTATGTAAATTCTTTGATTTACCGTATTGAGAATCATACTTAGGATTTGAAGTCGTTGAGACGGAATCATCCAGAAATTCGCGTAGACAATGGTAGGAAATCAGATTTTCCTCCCCACTTGGTCTGCGATCTATCTCGTTTGGAATCCGACTCCGCCTGTTAGGAACGTAGCCAAAGTGGACGTTATGCGCTACTAGCGAAGCTAGAACGCAAGAACCAACTGCCAACGTCCAAAGAAGCTGTAGGCAGCAAGAAGTGTAAGGTGGTCTTTATTTAGGGCAAACCTGAACCGGAATGCCCTGCCACTACAGCCTTGTTACCTCAAACCCTTACCAAAGCAGGGCGAAGCAACAGCCCTACTGCTGTGTAGGGTATACTCCGATATGTAGTAAAACCCCCAATAAATGCAATTGTCTCTGATTGGAAATTGTTCAGCCTTCGCTGAGAACCTGACGTACTGGCTTGGTGCTATGAGGGCTGGTGGCAATCGACCGCAACAATCTAACTGAAACTGTCTGTGCAGTCTTTACACAGAGTACTAACCACTATATGATCACGGCAATTTAAACAAGCCAGGTAGGAGACGAACCTACAATCTTGTTATGCATAGTCAGATGCGATATACATTGCGCCACTGGCCCAGATTCGTATTTGTCCGACACACTGTGTGACCGACTTTGCAGCGAAGCTGCTTGTTTGATTATGCATAAATGCATATAGCAGAGGATAGTTTCAATCTGCCTACCTCTGGGTTATGGGCCCAGCATGCATCCATTGCAGTACTCTGCTGCACATGTAAGTGCAAGAGATCATGTACTCCAACCAGTAAGTACACCACGGAAATAACGTGTGTATAAACCTGCATTACCGTGCATGTGGTTACCAGCAATAGTGAATCTTCCTGTAGAGTCATGCTGTACAAAAACAATTAATAAATTAAACTCCTAACAACACCCCGCTCCTCCAGAGTCTAAGTGTTGTAGGGCAGCAACTTCTGAGAAAGAACCAGGAAGTAACATTAAAAGAAATTTTTTTTTTTTTTTTTAAACACCTGTTAAACCAGGATCTGAACCAGTGTTCATGCAAACACAATGTTCACTGTGGCCGGAAAGCCTAACCACTTGGCTACCGAGCCACCTGTAAAAACAATAAGCAAAACTGCTGTGGTGTGGCCATGTCTGCAGTGCTCAACAGATAGTGTTAATAAGCACTGAGTGCTGATCAATTATTCTTGCTTACTGCAAAATAGACTTTTAATGTCAGCATATTATATATACATATATACAACAATGTATATTCACACATGTTCAGACTTTAATAAATATATATATATCTATATATATATATATATATATATATATATATATATATATATACACACACACATAGTATCTACAGCACCTTGTATTCCCAGGTGGTCTCCCATCCAGGTACTAACCAGGCCCAACACTGCTTAGCTTCCAAAATCAGTTGAGATTGGGCGTATCCAGTGTGGTGTGGCTGTAGATCCCCTATACACATATCCTGTACACAGGTATAACACATTTTTACAAGTCTGAACTAAATGTGACCTCTCACAGGCTTAAAACCTGAGATGACTGCTGCTTGACCACAGCTTAGTTAATGGGCCCTTCTAGTGGCCGGCGCCGGGAGCGCGCTCTGGAGAGCTATCCTGACTGTAAAACCTATAGTAGGTTTATATTGATAGTGTAAGCCCAAACTGAGCTATTTTTAACAGTTTAAACTAGCATGTATTAGTATGCAATCTAGTTGGATCACCAGTTTCCCAGATGGTAAAACAGTATGCAACCCTGCTTAGCTTCCAAGCTCAGATGAGTTTGGGCGTATCCAGTGTGGTGTGGCTGTAGATTAAAAATACCTACAGCACCTTGTACTCCCAGGTGGCTAATCAGGCCCAACACTGCTTAGCTTCCAAAATCAGAAGAGATTGGGCGTATCCAGTGTGGTGTGGCCAAGTGATTTAAGCCAAAGCTGCTGCAGGTGAGTGAACTCACACGGCTCCACAGATACTGATTTATAAGCACCATGTGCTTTACAATTGTTATAATATACTTACTTTACAACAAATGAACAAAACCAGTATTTGGCTGCCACAACCATGAATCAGATTTGCAGTGTTTAGGATAATATCATTATAAACAGTTATGATATAAATAATTATGTATATCCATGTTTTAGACATGGCAGGGAAACTGCTTATTAGTAATTGCTGGTGTCTTACTCATGCAGACAGACAATACAACCAAAACAAAAACAAAGACCGACAACTTGCACGACTCAGTAAATAGCACTAAGGTGTCTCTATTATATCTGGCCAAGTGCAGTGCACGCCAGCCATATGCCTTCTCCCAAATTCCCCTTAACACCCCTGCGCCTTCAATGGAGGAGAGATGTAACACAGGAATTTCTGGAAATACAACAGGAAACATGGTTAATCTTGCTTTAACCAGGACTTCATAGCCTTTTGTAAAACATATGCAGCTCTGCTGTATTCCCTTATCAATAAGAGTTTAATCATGAGATTTTATCCAGTGACCCTGACATTTCTGTGTGCAGGGAACATCACTGTGGCAGCAAAGTTACTCACTAGGCTAAGAAACCTGCCTTTTGACTCTCATTTGTGTGTCCCCCCATGCTCCGTATACCGTTCTCTATACACGGAGCCGGGCTATGGTGGAGAGGGAGCCCGAAGCGGCATCGAGGGCCTGGGCCACACACACACACACACACACAGTGTCCCACACAGTGGGGCGGCAGCGTGAGCTGACCGCCCCGTTCAACATACCTGGACCCTGTGGTGAGGGCTATGACGGGCCTTCTCTGTAAGTTCCGTCCAGCCTTTACTGCAGGTTTTAGTCCTGCAGGTGGTAGTGAGGGAGCTCTTTTTTGAGAGGTCCGACACCCACAGCTGCTAAAGCAGCCTTCACTTATCCCGGACCCACCTATTGGAAGGGGGGGAAGGGATGTTGAAAATCGTTGAAAAAAGAAAAACTTAGAAAAAAAAATCCAATGAAATGTGGACCTCTGTGGCAGCAAAGCCACAAGCCTACTAACTGTGTCGAGCACAGAAAAAACACTGAGGTACTCAGGGATATGGAGGGGAGGTATAGTCCCAAAATTAATTTATTCAGTGCCTACTTCCTGTGGAAGCCGTCCATATCCCAAGAGTACTCCAGTGACCCCTAGTGGATGAAAAAGAAATATAATCTGTCAATCTGTTCAGCACATGGGCTGTGTTTAACCATTTGCATAGCTTTAATTTATAGTGAGTACCCTGTATATTAGAGTTCCTGGTTCCAGCATCTGCTGTTCTATAGTTTATCCAGCCTATTTACTAAGCTGACACACAATAGAAATGAACCCACTCTTTAGAACAGAGAATTCTATAACATTCCCTCACTCAAAGTATAATAATAACCACATGTACCAAGCAGTGGATTTTGAACTTGTCACAATCTTGTCTCAATCCTGCCTCCCAAAAATGTCCTACAGTATCTCTGACCGGTGTGTTGGTAAAAGGGCTGCCAAGTGAGTACTTGGAAAGAAGAGGACTCTACGCTATAGTTATAAGGGAGTAATAAAAATCAGGGACTTGCGGTGAGGAAAATGGCTCAGGAGCAGTGGCGTATCTATAATGGGAGCAGTGTGTGCGGTGCACATGGGCCCCTGGTTCTAGAGGGGGCCCACACCGCACCAATTTCTCCTATACTTACCTTTCTGGCGTCCATCGGTGTGCGTGTGTGGGCCCCCTCCTCTCCCGAGTCCCGTAGCCAGCAGCGCTGTTAGCTCTCTGAGAGAGCACTTGAAACTCTGGCACAGTGCCAGAGTCTAGAGCGCTTGGGGGCCCCCTTGGGGACTACTATGGCTTCTGTATAGAATGTCAAAATGTCTTTTAGTAAATATTGTACTGTGGTTTGGAAATAGAACCCACCATCAATCCGCGGCGGGTCCCATTGGTTTCTAAACCTTAATCAAACCCACTGCTTAATAAATTTGGCCCTAAGGCATAGGTTCCAAAACGCGGTCCTCAAGGCACCCCAACGGTCCTGGTTTTAAATGTATCCATGCTTGGCCACAGGTGACTTAATTAGCACCTTAATCAATTTGATTTAACCTAAAACCTGGACTGTTGGGGTGCCTTGAGGACTGTGTTTGGGAACCTCTGCCCTAAGGGGTAGATGTTGCCCACAGTAACCAATCAGATTCTACTTATCATTTATCTAATACCTTCTAGAAGCTAATAGCTAGAATCTTGATTGGCTGTTATGTGCAAAATCTCCACTTCTATGAACCCACACTTTAGTAAATATACCTCCAAGTGTTATATCTGACTGTGACATTATGTGGAAGTGTTTTAGTTATTAGAATATTTATCTATATCAATTTGAGTGAAGAATCAGAGGCACTACAATGTGCAGACACACATGGACCAAACATGATCATTCAGGAAACCAGTAATGCCATTAAAATGTGTAAGATTTTGCTCCCAATCTACAATTGATACCAAACTGATGTGCAAATGTAAGTACTTCCTCATAGTATTAGGAACAAATGCAGAAAAATAGGTCCATTAGTTAATCAAGGAGTAGAATCAGTCTATTTACTCCACCTCCACAATGTTTCTCGTCCCTAACAAAGCTGGAAATTAATGAGAAACCCCATCTTTTACAGAGAAGATCCATAGACCACCACAGATATATGATTTACCACAGTAACGTACATATAAACTTCCAGGAAATTATGATCTAAAGTGGCATTGCTCTAATAACATAAACGTAGAAAACTAATATAAAAAGTTTCTTCTTTGTAAAGGGTTTGTATGTAGAATTAAACACACACACAGATGGATCTTGCCTTATTTGTGTGCATGCTCCGTAGCGAGCAGTCCTGTCTATGGACGATACAAAATCAAACGCAACCCAGTTGCATTATCACTTGCAGCTAAAGGGGTATTCACACAGAAAGAGCTATGCAGAGTTGTATGTACACAAAGATAAACTTGTTTTCAGACGGCTCACTTGCACCAGTGATGGAGCTGTTGCAAATGCATACTATCCTATTAGGTACGATCTGTTTGCAGCTGATAAAAATGGCCTGATTTTTGACCAATGGTCATTATCACGCTATCCAATTATAGGCCGTATTTATCGGCTGAAAAAGGACCGCGATCATGCAAAAACACATGTTTTATCGCGGCTCTGGTGGCTGTTTATCACGGATTATACTTATTATAAGCATAATCCCCAATAAGTGACGGTTTACGGAGCTAATTGGATAGCCCCCGTGAGGCTATTATCAGCAGTAAATCACCACTGCTAATAGGATCCCCCCTAATAGTGAAGATGCCTATGAAACCAATCATATGGACCAGAGAAGTGCTGTCACATAGATGCATTCATATAGGAGAATACCCACGGGAGGCAATCAATTTGCCGGCTGGCGGGATCCCGGTGGTCAGGATACCGACGCTGGAATCCCGACAGCTGACAATGCCGACAGCTGGAATACCGGCTCACGGGCTATTCCTACTCGTGGGTGTCCACGACACCCATAGACTAGGAGTAGATCTTGTGGTGTGCGCAGCAAGCCACCGAGCCCGCAAACAGACTCGTAGTGCTCGCGCCCCTGCCAGCATTCTGGCTGGTGGTATACCGCTGTCGGGATACTGACAGCCGGCATCCCGCCCACTGGAATTGCATATGTATTTCAATACCCACATTTCATCCATATATGCAGTGTGCCAGTAATTACTGCCAACTTGTGCTTAAACCTTCATTGACCCTAAAGTGCTGTAAGTATTTTCTGCTATACTGAAATAAATGTAACACATTTTGTAGAATAGAAAAGCTCCACAAAAAAACTGCAAGTATTAAAAATAAATAATTGCCTAGCACCATGATGCTGCAAAGAGATATTTTACTGTACATTACTTATGAGACGATGTTTAGAGAACAAAAAACAACAACAAAGTAGGACAGTTTAGTTAACAAAAAAGCAGTAGAACAATGGGTTACAAGGGCAAGCAAAGTGTCCTTAAGCATCTAAAGAAATGTATTTTAGCTGTAACCCATCATATAGTTTTCCCATCTCTACACCAACCGTTTGCTCTGGAACATTTTTGACAGTTCTCTTCCTTTCTGTTCAGTGCCCTTTTTATAATCCTAAACCAGTCTTCAGGTTATTTTATCCAAGCTTTTGATCCACTTCCAAGGAGTACATGAAACCTGTCATAAGTCTCAGAGTAGGAGTAAAATACTATTTGTAGTGTATAAAAAAAAAACCCCAACAACTACACAAGTATAATTTATTCTGCAGACACAAATGTCCTTTATTCTCCTTGTGTGCTATTCAATGACATTTTCCTGTGTTTCACCCCCCTCTAGTGGAACAACTATGTGACAAAAATTTAGAAATAGCAAACTGAAGTGTAGTTTTACGGAGATGTAGTTAATCCTAGAAATTACTTTAATATTAGAAAATTTCAGAAATCAACATCATTTTAAGTAGTTCTAAGAACTAAACACGGCAACATTTTCTTTGACCTTAGTGTTTTGGCTTCTGTTACCAGTCAACTTTTACATACAGCAAGAAAAACTGATAGTATCATATGGTCCCAAGACATAGTATTAACCTGCAACAGTATCTAAAATACTTACCATCTTTGGTTTCATTTAAAGTATTATATGACTCTGCTTTCCATAACAAGAGTCTCTTCAAGAAACCTTGATCAGGGCTCACTACTAGTTCAGATGCTGAATTTGATCAGGGTTATTTTGAGTGTTTATCTAAGGTTACCATGAATGAATAAAGTGCAAAATGTGTTTTATGTGTCGGAATGTTTTGAGTAAAGCTGAATTTAGCTGCAGTGCCAAGTTCAAACCCTAATCTTAGTGGCAACCTTGGATGGCAGTCTGGGCATCTTTCCAAACTGAAAATTGCCACAGACGTACAGTACCTAGCTTTTAAGCAATAGGCACTATTAAAGCATATGACAAAGTGAAATTGGTAATGGAATTATAAAATGTGAATGTAAAGACAGAAGTTTATTTTTGAAAAATAAGGAAATGAGCACGAAAAATGAAATAAGCCATTTGAAATATCTCCTCAATTAATGATAGTATTACCTTGTCTAAATAAAAAAAATGATGATTAAAAAAAAATAAACATATAAATAAATAAAACAAGAAAGAAGAACTAATAATAAATTCAAAACTTGTCCAAACTTGCCATTGCAATTTGTTGTAGTGGGTTAAAAAAACACTACCGTTTGGAGTTTGTGGGGTTGGTGAGACTCATGTTTATTTGTTTTCCATGCTACTTTTGGCTTTTATTGACTAGGCACTTTGTGGTATAATACGACTAAATGGCCATCTTGCACAAGTGCAGTAAGAAGCTGAGGGAGCCCTTCCTCATAACGCTCAATGTCACCAGGACACACAGTCTCTCTTCATACCGAAACACTGTTTGAATGTACAGGACTGTTGCCTCTTATCAGCACGTGGAGTCAACACCATCCCAACACCGCACCCCTGCCATCCCACAAGCTCTTCCCCATTGCCCTGGCATTGCTTCTAGATGTAGTACAAGGAGTGGCAAATTATTTAATCCTCAAAGAGGTGCTTACCTCAAAAGGGACATGCATTTGTTGGACAGGGGCATGGCTGTGCATCATGCCACTATTTTTGTATTTATTTTTTGTTATGCTGGGGGTATGCTGTGATGTCTCCTGTCCCTCTACCTAGTGTTTGTATGCCATACACATGCAGCAGCTAAGAAGGTGGCCTCCCAAACTTGATCTCCCTCCATGGGACACTGCAGCCCGTGGGTGAGACAGTATTCTGAATAGCTGGATTTTCACACCAAAATCAGTACAGTCGGGAGGTCTGTTGCTGATAGTATTCTTATTGTTGACCAATAATAAACAATTGGAAAGGAAATGCACTGTTAAAGTCAAGCCAGTAATAGCCAGGGAGCGTATGTAATGCACTTACCTGTAAAATGTGTAAATATCACTTTAGACACTATAGGAATCATTTATTATACATTATTTGAGGTTATGTCCCCGAAAACACTTGTTTTCGGTGGTTAGCCAAAAATATCATGATACCCCCCCCCCCCCCCCCAATGTAATAAGGAGGGATCGCAGCAGGTATCTCCTATACCTGCTGTGATCCCTCCATTTCCGCATGCATCCACATCCCCTCAGGTTTCTATGGGGGATGGGATGCTGCAGAGTCGACCCTAACCAATATGATGCCCTAGGTAAGATTTTGGCTGGTGCCCCCTAGCACCACCGCTAGTTCTGCCTCTGATCCTGCACCCCTTTCCCAGCACCGCTCTCCCATAGCAGTCCTATAGTTTAAATAGGAACAGTGCGCACATTCGGTGCACAGCCCAGAAATGAGGTGTATTCTTGCTGGGAAGGGGCATGGCCACACAATAGTGCCCCCAATTCAAATTAGGCCACACAGTAGTGCACCGTTATTCACATTTTATCATGCGATAGTGTCCCTAATTCACGTTACAACACACAGTAGAACCACTTTACCTTATATACGTTACTCCTTACAATAGTGCCCCTTATTCACATTACATCACACTGAATTGCTCCTTATTCACATTACACTATACCATATTGATCTTTAGTCACAATAGAACACACGAGTGCCCTTTCTATATATTATGCAACACAGTAGAGCACTTTATACACGTAATTCCACACATTAGTAATGTCCTTATACACATACCACACAGTAATGCCCCTTACACATGACACATATTATTAATGTCCTTATAAACAGAATGCGCCTTACATATTATGCCAACCTTTATTAATGCCCTTATGCACATAATGTCCCTTACAAATATGCCGCACATTATTAATACCCTTATACACATAATGACACACACAGTGCCCCTTATACATATGCCGAACACTACTGCACAACCAACCCACCTGCACACAGCACTCACATGGCCGCTAACACTGTGACCTCTGCCTCTGCTTGGATACAGATGTGTCCACATACATCTTGTCTCAATATGCCATGCACCAGGAGATGCCTGGCGTGAGTCAGCTAGCAGCTCTGCTAACTTCGGGCGCCTTTTTTGATGAAAATGCATCTTATTTGTACTACTATGTGGCTAGGATACACAAGTAGCTTCTGCTGATTAAAATGATATGTTGCATGCCTATATTATGTGTGCGACTGTGGCTATATCTGCATATGAAATGCTATGTTACAGTGATTTCCAGGGATACATTGAAACGTAGCATTTTTGTATGCAGATTTAGCCGCAATCACACTCAGAATAAAGGCATGCTGCATATCATTTTAAGCAGCAGAAGCTGCGTGTGCCCCTAGGCGCCTAGTTGGCCTATGCCTAGAGCTGGCTTTGGGATGGATGCTGCCCGATGTATCAATATTGGCTCCTCCTGCTACCACAATTTTCTGATTGTGGTAGCCCATTGTAGCCTATGGGCTACACTTCTGGATATGTACTTCTGGCAGGATTCCCCAGGAACCCTCCACCGGAAATGGCCCCAGTGCACGGTGGTCACTATGACTGCACATGCGCAGTGGCCCAGGCTCCTTACCCACTGCATCACAGGGAAGAGCTCCTTTCGAAGACCCTGCCGGTGTAGGGTGATACTGTACATCCACCCTGTATGATCGCATCACACAATGCGATCTGGGCACTTTATTAGCACCCAGGATTTCATTGCATATGCATTTATTGGTTAATGGGCCCCTATTTGCATTGGTGTCTGTCAGTGGTGTGTAGATTTCTAAGATTGAGGAGATCCATGATGTTGAAAAAAAAAAAAACCTTCATACAGAATGCAATCAGTTAATATAAAAAGGGCAATGCAAGGGCTCCAGTACATAATCATTCAGTACACCACTTAACAATTAAGTAAACACATAAGTGAAAAAAAAAACATGGGTAGGTAGTGCAGTGGGATCATGATCTCAAAATGCTAAAATCAGTTCAGAGGGGCCTGGCTCACTAGGAGTCGTATGGCTCCATTTAAGAATGAGTGATAAACCCTTCTGTATCCATATAGTATTTATTAAACAGCGGTAAGCTGAATTTATGACTGCTGTTTAATCCATCTATGGGTACTATGACCAAGGTAAAGATAGGTTGGGGTATGGACACAAAGTACCCGGGCCTGTCTGTGGGGATTGCCAGAGAAGTGTAAACATGCCCAATGAAGGTGTGGCTATATGGGGGCTTCTGCAAACGGTACCGGGAATCACAAAGCTACATGGCCACAACCCCACATGCTTGGTCATGCCCCCTAGTACCATGGCCCAGAAGATCTCTTAGTGGCCCTGACAATTATGGCATTGACCTTTGGAGGCTAAATTGATAATAAAGTTTTGAGACTGGGACTGTGAATGCTCAGATTTGCCACAATAATTATTGTAGATATAGATATAATATGTGCAGTTGTTTTAGGGAGTTTGGTGAAGGACAGAATAACATTGTAATTAAAATAATTTACATTAATTGTAATAATTTTCTTGCATTTATTTTTTGTTTGCTGCTTATTTCTGCCACATATTTTCCTAGTAAAAGTGGTGAATGGTTGTACCTTTGGGGGGATATGAACTAATTTAGAATGCTTTCACTTCAGTCTACCTAAAGCACTGTCATCTCTTCATATAGCCAATCAAAATAATTTAACTGGGTATATTCTCCTTCTAAAAATACCACAGGAAAACAGATGCAGTTGTATCATATGACTAGTAGTTCTTGTGAACAATAAATATGTTAAGGTCTAGTTACATTTCATGGTCAGGTTTAACAGGAGTGAGCAGATCTCCTTTAGCAATTTGCAATGGATATTGTCCTGCATAATTTAAGTGCATATTTCTGAACACTATTTTGTGGGAAATTATCTGAAAACAGATGTTTTAAGAAACTATCACCAAAATTAATGCTAAATGTAAGGAGGGGTGATATCTGCTATCATCTCTACATTTTCATTAGCAAAAGCAGCCGCTGTAAGGTTCATTGGGAGCTGCTAAATATATGAAATTTAGAAAGCTTGACCTTTAGATGTCATTAGCAATTGCAGCCTATATTAGTGCATTTTTTTGGGGGAAAGGGATTTATTAACTGCCGACAGCACATGGACTGCCCAATGGTCACGCTTGTGCTGCAAGAATGTGAGAAGTTAAGTGATAGCATTAGCTATCACTTTACTGTTTTGTCTTAACAGGGACTGCATAGGGAAATGCAGAAGGGGTTTTCAGTTGCCCAGAAACCCCCCTTACACACAGCCTGGCTATCATTATTATTATTATTATTACATTTTATTTATAGGGCGCCACAAGTGTTTCGCAGCGCCGTACAAAGGACAGTACAGGGAGACAAAACTTAGCATAACAGTAAATAAATAACAAAAATGGAGTGCAGGTAACAAAGAGCAACACAATTCTCAAAACATAATACAGCTTAGATGTAAGTAGCGAAGGAGTAATCATTGTACTACTTGGGGCTGGCGGCCATAGATAGAGATGAGCCTTTACCAGCAGGAGAGAAAGCAGGTAAAGATGGTCGCTGAGTGAAATGTGTCAAGAAGAGGGTTTAGACAAGAGGAAAGAGGACCCTGCTCTGAAGAGCTAACAATCTAGTGGGGAGGGGCAACAGACAGATGACATGAGGTGCAAGCAGGTAGAAGCCTGATGGTGGTATGCGAGCAAAGCAGAGATGTCCAAGGCATGGGGCAGGGGGATGGAGGAGCAGCCTAAGGACTAGGTTATGCATTGGAGGGGTACGCTTTGATGAATAGGTGGGTTTTCAATGCCCGTTTGAAGCTTTGCAAGGTCGGGGAGAGTCTAATGGAGCGGGGGAGCGCATTCCACTGAAGGGGTGCAGCACGGGCAAAATCCTGAACTCGTGCATGGGAAGCAGTGACCAAGGCAGAGGAGAGGCGACGGTCATCAGCCGACCGTAGTGGGCGGGAGGGAGTATGAAGGGAGAGGAGGTTGGAGATGTAGGGAGCAGTGGAATTAGAGATGGCCTTGTATGTGAGGGTGAGGAGTTTGAAGAGGATTCTGTAGGGGAATGGGAGCCAGTGTAGATTTTGTTGAAGGGGAGTGGCAGAAGTGGAGCGGCGGGATACTACATGCAGTATAAAGAGTGGAATGGAGCTTTTGCCCACTGTGGGGGAGATTCAAATGTTTGAAAATTCAGTTGGGAGTCTGTTTTTTCCTAACATTTGAATCTCCCCCTATGTGTCTATTGTCGAAGATGCGCAGCGAGCACAGCAATATATGGTAACACACGCATTTACACGGACATGCCACAGAGATGGATTCGACACTTATTTCATACAGTACATAATTATAATAATATTATGCGCCAGACATCATGATGATTTAGAATTGTATATGATGGAGTGGTGTCATGTATGTGTATTATTTGAACGGAACCAGATAGACCTGTCATGTTTACTATTGAAGCAACCAGATTGATATGTAGATTCATTTGATGCTTGTTGTGAAGTTGTGGGACATTGCAGCGGATAGTTATGATTACATGTATAAAAGCTAAAATCACTTATTAGAACAATAGATATTCCAAACAGGTGGTGGACAGGAAACTCATGCCAGCCCCTTTGGACATCCCCAAGGCTGAACCTGTTCAGCATATACAAAGGGACTGGTGACTCATCGTGAACCCCTCCCCCAGAAACTAGATAACACATTTTGCTGATCACACAGGAAGGTATTTCCTGTTTTTGGTCTCAGAGGAAGATGGAGTCCCAGCATTACTTTACAGAGAGAGAGAGTGATATGGAAAGACGAATTTATATAACTTAAGGATAATGGTATTGTATGCTGGCATGTAACTGTATGTAACTTTATGTATTAACTGCTTACTGTGTGAGTTGTAATCATGTAACTATAGGTATACTGTACTTTGTAATATATATTGAATCCATATCCTTTTTAATAACAAATATATACATCAATGAGCTTTGGAACTCAGATAATGTGTGGGTGTATTGTTTTCTCTTATGGGATGCAGTGTTTTGCGATGTATAGCGCACATTCATGGGACATAGTAATAAGAGGTGCAGGCGTTTACAATATATAATAGAGTGGGCATTTTAAATATTTGTGAGAAAGCAATTTGGCATTCTTAGATGAGGGCTCTTACGGGATATCAGGGTCTTAATGATGCACTGTACATTACAAACGCGGCTGTAATTGACCGGCTTCGATGGACGCATTGCGAAGCTGATGAAAATAACACATACTTACCTACTCTCCCGGAAGCTGCGGGAGGCTCCCATTTTTTGGGGTAGCCCCCCACACCCCCGGAAGAGTGGGCAGGTCTCCCGCATCCTGCTCGCACCCTAGTGATGCCAGCAGGATGGCTTCTCTCGGAGAGGAGAAATAAAATGTAGGTAAGTATGAAATAACATCCACGTTAATGTATTGTTGTGTTATCAGTAAGCCAATTATATGAAATTTCAAGGGACAATGCGTTTCTCATAATATTTAAGATGCTAAAATGTATTTTAATTGTTGCAAAACAAGGTTCAAATAAGTCATATTGTGTTTGATTCAGATTGGATTGGATTGTTTATCTGTTAAGTAGGTTTAAAAGTTGCTGCATAGCCTTGATATAGTTTTTTTTTTAACTCAGGCCTAAAATAACTTCTGGTGCTTGTATGATGTGTGATTTCTTTGTGACAAAGGAAGCCGCATGGTCTGTCCTCCATTTTGGACTAACCACATGGCCTGTCCACCATTTTGTGTAACCCTCATGGATGTGGAAGGGGGAGGAGCAGCGGCCATTTTGGGAAGGTCATTTTCTAAATGGCTGATTTTCACTGCTCAGAATAATCAGCTTTCCTTGGTCACATCAAACACCATTTATGAGTTACCAATGCATTTATTTAACCCATGCCATAGTCAATTACAAATAGTTTCAGCTGGGCCTAGTGAGAGTTAATAAATGAATACTTGATGTAAGAATTACACACAGATATAAACAAAGTTTTTTTTTTCTTTTACCTCTAGGATTTAGTTAAAATCTGCTTGCTAGTTTAGGATAGCTATTAAAATGTTAATTAACCTGTCCTACTACCCTCTTGAACAGGCATATGAACCTCTGTTGATATGCAAATTAGAGACTTTGAAGGAAATGCATTCATTCAGTAGGTGTGTACTGTGTGGGGATTCTATGAGAGTCAAGTGGTATATATATTATATAACTATATATTATATATAATATTATTATAATTATGTGTATATTTATATCAGTTTATGTTCTGCAGGATAGCTACCCAATCTGAATAATATCATTTAAATTATTGATTATTGCTAGAGTCATTATAGATCTGTGTGAAATAGGATACATTTGTTGCTATATAGTTAAAACTGAAATAACAGTATTTTAAGGAAGTAAGCGTAAAGACACAAACGCAGGTCTGCATAAAAGTTTATACAGAACAAGTTGTGTCTAGTGGGCAATAGTAATTAGTATTGTTCACATTTATACTTAGAGCTGTGTGATTTGTTTTATTGCGGACGCAGGGTTTTGTACACGTGTCTCGGACAAAGTAAAGGACTGCGCACGCAACGTAAGAGACATGCAGGGTCGCGTGTTTGCGCAAAGTGCGTAAGAATGCGGGCGCTGAGTACAAATTATACAATAGTGTCGTTTAGTTCAAAGGTGGGATAGTAGACATTTAATACAATAGCACATAACTATCAGATTTCAAAAGCAGGTTACTCTAAATTTAGTTTAAAAACTGTATTGCCTCTGGGGTAAAGCTGCCTATCTGAATGAATCCAAATTTTCTGTACAGAAAAGACAAAGTGTACTTGAGTGAGCGTAAGTAGGAGTGAGTGAAATTCGAACCCAGGAATTCGGGATCCCGTTGTTTGGTACATCAAGTGAGTGGAGGCTTGGTGGCGTGAGAAGGCTGACTCACGTTAGTATAAGGTTTAATACGCAAATCGTGAGGTGATTTGTAGAGGAGCGTGATAGTGCATTGTATTGCGAAGTATTGAAGTAAAAAGGTTTTTTTGGTATTACGCTCCGGACTGAGGGTCCCAGTTTGTACAACGACCCGTGGATGTATGGCAGATACGTAACAAGTACCTATATGCTGTGCGATTGGACCGCGCGTTTGTGGGTGCGATACATAGCACAACGTGATATCCTTTTACGAGCTTTTGCGTAAAATCGTGGTATCATTAGCGCTATATAGAGCATACGCAAGCGTGATTTGTGTATAATAAAGTGCATAGGGAGTTTTCGCTGGTCTCTCTCAGGAAAATCTCCAACGACCGATACTTTACTGGAAAGGGTAAGTTATTCCTAAAAACTTCCAGTAAATATAGGTCAGATTGGGCCCTAGGTTGGGTACATTGCCTTCGCTATCGACAGTGTATGCTAGTACTGGCCAACATGGGCGTGAGTGGGTGAAAGCGCTCTGAGAACTTTCACAGTCTATTCGTATTGTGCATTGGGGATTGCGTAAAAGGAAAAAGTCCGTGATGGGATCCAATTGCACAAGCGGTGGACGTTTTGTAACCAGGGTTCAGGTTGAAGAGCCGTGGTCCGAGGGATCAGCGAGGTTTGTTATGTCTGGTAAATATGGATCACACACGGAAGACTTTTTGTCTGAATGGGTACGTATGACTGACAAAGATAGGGTACCATTCCCTAGGGTGGGCAGCTTTGAACCAGAGGTATTGCAGAACTTAAGGATAAGAATATGTCTGATAAAATCCCGAAAACAAAGGGTCAGACATACAAATTGTTTAAACCTGTGACAGCAAGAGGGGTTGGTGAGTTTGATCCTAAGGTATTGCAGGTGGTATGTTTAACCAAAGTCATATAAGACAAGAATGGAAATATAAGAACTGTTTGAACTTGTAGCAACAATAAATAAGTAGGAAAAAAAAGAGAATGCAAGTACACCGCCATATGTAGATGTGGAAGCAGTTACGGCCAGCGTACAAACTATAGAAAATAATAAAAATATGAAAAATATGACTGTAACCTATATATGTACTAATGAATGTTGAAGTTTTATTTAGGAGGAGAAGGTGACCTGATTGTTTTCAGCCATTTCTCATGCACCCAGAGAAGTATCCAACCAGTAAAAGAAGAGCAGTAGCCTGTGGGGGAAGTGGCTGAAACCAGTGGAACAGGTAAGTATGGTATCATTCGTGTACATATATAGTAAAAAAAAAAAATCAAGAAAGTAACGTCAGAAATGGAGAAAAAACCTGTCCGCACATTAGTATTTGCCAGTAGGAAAGCAGACAGAGACAAGATAACCCCAGGGTATTTCTTTCAGTTACCATATAAGAAGTATTCATTCCTAGTAATGCTCCTAGTCAAGATGAGCTTGGAAATGTTTGTTGGACCACGTACAGACCCTTAATACGGGATGAGAAGGATTGAATGAAATACTTCGCATGACCTAGAAGCTTGTTAAACTTTTTTTTTTGTTTTTGTCTCTTGCAGAAATAGAAAACTCTCCATCTGGATAAGATCACTGGTAAACACTAATTCGGCAAATGGGAGGTGGCTGTCTCTGTGCAAATGGACGGGCTCAATAAGGCATTGAGTGTCAGGGTGCAGACCTCTTTGCAAAATTGGAAAGGTCACAGTAGCTAATTTTAGATAGTGTGCTATTGAACATCACAAGAATAGTGCTAGGCGCAGAGAACAGGTGGAGAGGTTGAGGATGGTAAGTATACTGGCACATACAGGAAAGACCCATCAGTCCAAACCCCAGATCCCTAATGACAATAATATGTTACACTTGTAGGAAGGAAGGGCATTTTGCCAGAGATTGTAGTAGTAGTAGGACACATAGTCAGTATAGATCCCCTAGACAGAAAACACAAGCCACATTATTAAACACATAGACGGGACCAAGGGACATATAGTAAGGAATCATAAGCCATATAGAAAACAAAGATTCGGCTAATGGGAAAAACAGAATAAATGCAACTTACTAATGTTACATTTCACTGTTCTAGATGCATGTCCATCACAGGTAGAGGAAATTATCTCACAGATACCGGGTTCCCTATGAACTTAGGATGGACAGGACACGGGTTTGATGGCTGGGATAGTCCCAGTAGAGATAAGACACACAAATTTTTTTTTAGGGGTATAGACCAAGTAGAGAATCACTTCCACATAGTGCCCAATCCAGTTGTCAAATTTTTATAAAATCTTCTCCACCTCTACAAACTCATCTGTCACCAACCTCTATTCTGTTTCTCTACAGTTTCCTCTTCATCTTTTGCGTTCACACAGGGTGGTACAATACATGGACCCAAGTACAGTTCAAACTCCACATGCCTAGGTCCTTCAGAGTTCTGCCCAAACCCAGTATATCTCAACAGCACGATGACACCAGTATTACTGCAGTGTGCCTTGTCATGCACAAAGGGTGCAGAATGGGAATACTGGTGAAGGGAAATTTTGTATAGACACTCATATGCCTGTTGGTGAATGGCAAACCTGACATTTTCTTTTTCATTTTCTTCTTCTTTCTCTTCTGTAGAGATGTTTTTTTTTGTTTTTTTTTTTAGTTATGCTCATGGTACTCTACATTGCAAACACACGATAGTTAAATTAAGATACAAAAAAATTGTGTTCCCTGCAGGAAGAGGCAGTCTGGAGGACAAAGGGGTATGGCCAGGAGTCCTCAGGACTGTGGGCAGGTGGACACGGTAAGCCAGTAGCCCCCAGAGCATACCTTCCAAGTCTAGCTGAGGTGGCACACGATCTGACTCATCTAGGCAAAGAGGGTAGGTGCAGGCTGATGAGAGTCTACTGGTGTACGCCAGGATTCTATTCTCATGCAGGTAAAGAGAGCAATGACCTGTCTTACTTGCTTGAGGAAGAATATTGGTAAAGCAATACCAACAGAGCCATCCCATATCCCTCCTGCAGACGGATCTTTTCAGGAAATACAAATGGACTTCGTACAGTTAACACCCATTAGGAATTATTGTTATATATTGGTGTGCACTGATGTTTTCTCAAACTGGGTAGAGGCATTTCCTGCCGCCACGGATGCTGCTGTGTTTACTGCAAAGAAAAATTGCGCAGAAATTTGTGTGTAGATAATGGTACCCCTAGAAGTAGGAGCAAAGCTTGAAATTGTACTATTGTGATCATAGATACTGCCACTAGTATTATGTAGCTTCGGAACCACTCCCAGATCTTCACTCAACGAATCACCCTCTTCGAAATTTGTTGTTGTTTTGGTTTTGGTATTTGTGTTTTTTTTGGGTTGTTTTTGGAAGACAACCTCATGTCATGATTGATCCGCACAATGATCAGAAATACACCAATGAGGTGACAGTACAGTACCTTGTTGAGATGAGCCAGCATTTGAGAACTTGACAAAGAACTTGAAACTGTTGATTGCTGGTATGCCAAATGCTAACTGTCTTGATTGTGAACCAAGAGACTGTGTGATTGTTCTTACGCTCAGGTTGCCTAATAGACAGGTGGGAAGGACCATACCAAGATTTGTTGACAGCACTAAAGGTCGCCGAAAGAGAGACTTGGGTCCACTCATCCCACTGCAAGAAGGTCGCTGACCCAGAGAGAACTCATGACAAAGTAGTTTATTGCTCACATTTATCGAGTTTGTGTGTTCAAAGAGCAAGGTGGAGAGCAAAGTGAACTGTGTGTTTCAAGTGAACTGTGTGTCCAAAGAGCAAGACAAAGAGAACCTCGTATCACCAGAGACTCTGTTCCGTGAAGACTGAGAGGCGGCACTGTTGGACACTACCTGAGCGTACTAAAGGACTGCAGAAAACCAGTCATTGTAATTTATTTGTTATGAACAAGAGTTGTTTTGTTCTATTTCTCTTTTCTCTCTTTCCCGCTGACAAACATTTTCTTTCAGGGTATTCTATTTTTGCAAGGTTTTTTTTTATGAGGAGTCGAGTGTGGGACTGGAACTGGTTCTGTAGGAAGGAGTGATCTCCTTATAGGATCCCAGGATTAGCCGATCAGTTTGTTAAAGTCAGAGAAAAATCAAAGGTCTAGTAGTTATGGAGTTCAGAGGTAATCAGGAACAGTCAGACAATGGCTATTCACACACTGCAGATAAAGAGCTCACTAACATATGTGGAAGAAAGGTTTATGAGTGACTCTCCCCGAACTCCGAAGGTTTATGTTATTTAGGAAGAACACTACTTATAACCCTTGTTCAATGATTAAACAGACCTAGCATACGTTCCAGAAATGGAAACAATGTTCAGAAAATGATAGGAATATGTAGATCATGAAAATTTTATATGTCACTGTCACGATTTGTTTGCGTCTTTTTCATCTACCCAGCAGAACCTCAATCAAATCCAAACATCAGTGTACAAAGCCGTAGGTACATGTATGTGTGAAATGTTCATCGCAAATCAGACATTATAGGCCAAAGCACTGTCCCAGCATACTCTATAGGTTGAATGTTGTCCCACACCCAACCAGTGGTCCCGTGACCGCCGAGTGCATTGAGCTCAGGTGCAAAATTGAGCTCAGGTGCATCCTGTTTCCACTGATCATCCTTGAGATGTTCCTACAGCTTAATTGGAGTCCACCTGTGTTAACTGCAGTTGATTGGACATGATTTGGAAATGCATAACCCATTCTATATAAGGTCCCACATTTGACAGTGCATGTCTGAGCACAAACCAAGCATGAAGACAAAGGAATTGTCTGTAGACCACCAAGACAGAATTTTCTCGAGGCACAAATCTGGGGAAGGGTACAGAAAAATATCTGCGGCTTTGAAGGTCCCAATGAGCACAGTGGCCTCCATCATCCATAAATGGAAGAAGTTCGGAACCACCAGGACTCTTCCAAGAGCTGGCTGGCCGTTTAAACTGTGTGATTGGGGGAGAAGGGCCTTAGTCAGGGAGGTGCCTAAGAACCCAGTGGTCACTCTGTCAGAGCTACAGCATTCCTCTGTGGAGAGAGGAGAACCTTCCAGAAGGACAACCATCTCTGCAGCAATCCACCAATCAGGGCTGTATAGTAGAGTGGCCATACGGAAGCCACTCCTTAGTAAAAAGCACACGGTAGCCCGCCTGGATTTTGTCATCATGTACCTGAAGGACTCGCAGACCATGAGAGACAAAGATTGAACTCTTTGGTGTGAATGCCAGGCGTCATGTTTGTAGGAAACCAGGAACCGCTCATCACCAGGCCAATACCATCCCTACAATGAAGCATGGTGGTGGCAGCATCATGCTGTGGGGATCTTTTTCAGCGACAGTTACTGGGAGACTAGTCAGGAAAGAGGGAAAGATGAATTCAGCAATGTACAGAGACATCCTGGATGAAAACCTGCTCCAGAGCGCTCTTGTCCTCAGACTGGGGCGACGGTACAACTTTCAGCAGGACAATGACCCAAAGCCCACAGCCAAGATATCAAAGAAGTGGCTTCAGGACAACTCTGTGAATGTCCATGAGTGGCCCAGCCAGAGCCCAGACTTGAATCCGATTGAACATTTCTGGAGAGATCCGAAAATGTCTGTGCACCGACGCTTCACATCCAACCTGATGGAGCTTGAGAGGTGCTGCAAAAAAGAATGAGCGAAACTGCCCAACGACAGGTGTGCCAAGCTTGTGGCATCACATTCAAAAAGACTTGAGGCTGTAATTGCTGCCAAAGGTGCATCAACAAAGTATTGAGCAAAGGCTGTGAATACTTATGTACATGTGATTTCTAAGTGTTTTATTTTTAATAATTTAGCAAAAATCTAAAAATGAACTTTTTTTCACGTTGCATTATGGGGTATTGTGTGTAGAATTTTGAGGGGAAAATATGAATTTATTCCATTTTGGAATAAGGCTGTAACATAACAAAATGTTGAAATATACGTTATGGTAAGAACTTACCATTGATAACGTGATTTCTCTTATGTCCACAGGTATCCATACCCCTCCCTTTCAAGCACCTGAATGATATCACAAAGCTAATTGAGCATCTACCAATATATATATCCACAGGATAACATTGGGATATTGTCGAGCGACAGCGAAAATGGCACCAACACGGTCACGAGCTTTCTGGCCTCCCAGTATGCATTGGGGCCTCCACTATATAGTCCCGCCCACTGACTCAGTCAGATCAGTTCTTTCCACAGCGATTTTAGGCAGGAACATTAGGTAGAGACCTGTACAGGCGATAAGAACACACATGCACACCCTTCCATACAAGAAGGAAGAGGTTTTAGTGATTGTCTAGATCCTCAAATCAGATGCGTCAGGGTGGGATACCTGTGGACATAAGAGAAATCACGTTATCAACGGTAAGTTCTTACCATAACGTATATTTCTCTGGCTGGGTCCACAGGATTATCCACAGGATAACATTGGGATTCCCAAAGCCATTTTAGTGGTGGGGACGCTCCTGATTGCACAGGAGGACCTTTCACCCGAAGTCTGCGTCATGAGCGGCAAAAGTATCCAAGGCATAATGTCTGATGAATGTGTTTATGGAAGACCATGTGGCTGCCCTACATATCTGTTCTGCTGAAGCACCCTGCTGTGCTGCCCAAGAAGGACCTACCTTACGTGTAGAGTGTGCAGAGACATTAGCCGGAATAGGGAGATCTGCATGAGAATAAGCTTCTGCTATTACCATTCGGAGCCATCTCGCCAGCGTCTGTTTACTAGCAGGCAAACTTCTCCTATGGAATCCGTAGAGGATGAAGAGAGAATCTGTTTTCCTGATGGCACTAGTACGATCTATGTAGATTCTTAAAGCCCGGACCACGTCCAGCGACGCTTCTCCCGCAGATAGTCCCGATATCTGAAAAGCTGGGACTACAATTTCTTCATTCAGGTGAAACTTTGATACCACCTTTGGAAGATAGCTAGATCTCGTTCTGAGAACTGCTCTGTCTGGAAAAAAACTTAGGAAAGGAGACTTACATGATAATTCTCCTAAATCTGACACTCTTCTGGCTGACGCCATTGCCAGTAAAAAAAGAAATTTAACCGTTAACCACTTAAGATCTGCTCTCTCAAGTGGTTCAAACAAAGGACCCTGGAGAAATTTAAGAACTAAATTCAAATCCCAGGGAGCTGCAGGAGGAACAAATGGAGGTTGAATATGTACTACTCCTTTGAAAAATGTACGTACATCCTGTAAATCAGCAATCTTCTGCTGAAACCATACAGTTAACGCTGAGACTTGAACCCTCAAGGAAGCAACTTTCAACCCTTTATCCAATCCTGCCTGAAGGAAATCCAAAATCCTAGCTACTTTAAAAGATCTCGGATTGTAATTTTTTCCAGTACACCAGTGAATATAGGCTTGCCATATTCTATGATACACACGGGCCGAAGGAGGCTTTCTTGCTCTAAGCATGGTTTGGATTACTTGTTTCGAAAATCCTTTAGCCTCTAAGATAGAGGTTTCAACAGCCACGCCGTCAAAGATAGGAGATCCAGATGCCTGTGACAACAAGGACCCTGCATTAACAGATCTGGACGTTGAGGGAGCAGTATCGGTGCTGCCACGGACATTCTCAACAGATCTGTGTACCAATGCCTTCTTGGCCAAGCTGGAGCTATCAGAATGATTGCTCCTTTTGCCTGTTTTATCTTTCTCACTACTCTGGGTAACAGAGATATTGGAGGGAACAGATATGCCAGCTGACACCTCCCTTCTACTGACAGTGCGTCTATCAGGACCGCTCCTGGGTCCCTTGTACCTCGGAACTTTGTTGTTTAGACGAGACGCCATAAGGTCTATCTCTGGTAGACCCCATCTGTTCACCAGTGTCTGAAACACTTCTGGATGTAGTGCCCATTCGGTTTCCTGAATGGTGTGCCGACTGAGAAAATCTGCTTCCCAATTTAGTACACCCGGAACAAATACTGCTGACAATGCCGGGAGATGGAGTTCTGCCCATCTTAGAATGGGAGTTACTTCCTCCATCAGACTCTTGCTGTGAGTTTCTCCTTGATGATTGAGGTATGCTACTGCCGTCACATTGTCTGAGCGGATCTGGACTGGTCTTCCATGTAGATTGTCCTTTGCCTGAACTAGAGCCAAGTAAACGGCCCTCATCTCCAACAGATTTATCGGCAGGCGACTTTCCCTTGCAGTCCATTTTCCCTGGAACCATAGGCTTCCGAGTACCGCCCCACAGCCTTGCAGGCTGGCATCTGTTGTCAGGACTTGCCACTCTTTTATCCAAAAGGGTCTCCCCTTGTTTAAATGGTCTGTCTGTAGCCACCATGCTAGAGACCTTTTTACGTTTACTGGAAACTTTATCATCTGCTTCTTTATTGTCTGATGATTTCCGTTCCATTTGGTCAGAATAAGGTGCTGCAACGGTCTGGAGTGGAATTGCGCATATTCCACCATGTGGAAGGTGGATACCATCAGACCCAACAGTCGCATTGCTGCATGGACTGACATTGTCTGGGCTTGCAACGCTTCCTGAGCCATGACCTGCACCTTGACTATCTTCTTCTCTGGTAAGAGAACCTTCTGTAGGTCTGAATCCAATATGGCCCCAAATGAACCATCCGCTGTGACGGATTCAGAGACGACTTTTCCCAATTTATGAGCCACCCGTGTCTCTGTAAACAAACTATCGTCTGTTGAAGATGGCTCAACAGTAAATCTTGCGACTGTGCTAAGATTAACAGGTCGTCGAGGTATGGGAATATTCTTATCCCTTGTTTGCGCAGCCAAGCTACCATAACCACCATGATCTTGGTAAACACCCTGGGTGCTGTAGCTAGCCCGAAGGGCAGAGCTTGGAACTGAAAATGTTCCTGGAGGATGGCAAACCTGAGGTAACACTGATGCGACAGTGCTATAGGCACATGTAGGTAAGCATCCTGTACATCCAGAGATACCATGTAATCTCCCGGTTCCATAGCCAACATTATGGAGCGTAACGTCTCCATGTGGAACTTTGGGATCCAAATGTATTTGTTCAACATTTTTAGATTTAGAATTGGTCGATATGACCCATTTGGTTTCTGGATTAGAAATAGATTGGAGTAATACCCCGGTCCCTTTTGTGATGGAGGTACTGGGACAATCACACCTGACTGCAGTAATTTGTGGACTGCTTCTCGCAGGGCATTGGCCTTCGACTCTATACGAGATGGGCTGGTGCAAAAAAATCTTTGAGGAGGCTGCCTCCTGAACGGGAACCCATACCCCTGAGATACTACCTTCTGCACCCAGGCATCTGCTGTTGACTGATGCCATATGTGTGCAAATTGAAGGAGTCGGCCCCCAACCCTGGAATCCTCCAGTCGGAGGCCCGTCTCTTCAGGCTGAGGGTTTCTGTTCAGGTTTGGAAACTGGCTTTTTGCTAGTCCACTGCTTCCTACCCCTGGATTTAAACTGGGGTTGTTTAGGCTCCTCTTTTGCTTTCGCTCTGCTTTGCCAACGAAAAGAGCGAAATTTTAAACCCTTGGACTTAGGGTTATAGGTAGCCGGAAATCTGACCTTTTTCGATTCAGCCTATGATTCCAGGATATCCGATAGAGGTTTTCCAAATAATATATTACCCACAAAAGGCAATGCTTCCAACTCTTTCTTGGATTCCGCATCTGCCTTCCAGGTACGTAGCCAAATTGCTCTGCGAGCGACTACTGTCAAGGCTGAAGCTTTAGAAGCAACTGTACCTACGTCAATTGCTGCTTCTTCCAAATACTGGGCAGATTGTCTTAAACGGCAAAAACGATCCTCCTGCTCCCTAGTAGGAGAGGGGATGTCATTCTCTAGTTCCTCTATCCATTCGCCCATTGCCTTTGCTACCCAGGCCGAAGCCATAGCAGGTCTTACCACTGCTCCTACAAGAGAAAAAATATTTTTCAATAGGCTCTCTACCCTTCTGTCTTTGACATCATTCAATGAGGTAGATGACAGTGGTAAAGCAGATTTATGCACGAGTCGCAGAACATGTGCATCTACTTTTGGAGGAACTACTCTTTTCTCTGACTTCCTAGTGGATGCTGGGAACTCCGTAAGGACCATGGGGAACAGCGGGCTCCGAAGGAGGCTGGGCACTCTAGAAAGATTTATGACTACCTGGTGTGCACTGGCTCCTCCCACCATGACCCTCCTCCAAGCCCCAGTTAGATTTCGTGCCCGGCCGAGGTTGGATGCACACTAGGGGCTCTCCTGAGCCCTTAGAAAGAAAGTATAGATTTAGGTTTTTTATTTTCAGTGAGACCTGCTGGCAACAGGCTCACTGCAGCGAGGGACTAAGGGGAGAAGAAGCGAACTCGCCTGCTTGCAGCCGGATTGGGCTTCTTAGGCTACTGGACACCATTAGCTCCAGAGGGATCGACCGCAGGCCCAGTCCTTGGTGTTCGGTCCCGGAGCCGCGCCGCCGTCCCCCTTACAGAGCCAGAAGCAAGAAGAGGTCCGGAAAAACGGCGGCAGAAGACATCAGTCTTCACCAAGGTAGCGCACAGCACTGCAGCTGTGCGCCATTATTGCTCCTCATACACACTTCATACTCCGGTCACTGAGGGTGCAGGGCGCTGGGGGGGGGGGGGGCGCCCTGAGAAGCAATAAAAACACCTTGGCTGGCAAAAACTCCACAATATATAGTCCCAGAGGCTATATATGTGGAAAATACCCCTGCCAGAATCCAGAAAAAAGCGGGAGAATAGGCCGCGGAAAAGGGGCGGAGCTATCTCCCTCAGACACACTGGCGCCATTTTCTCTTCACAGTGCAACTGGAAGAAAGCTCCCCAGGCTCTCCCCTGTAGTTTTCAGGCTCAAAGGGTAAAAAAGAGAGGCGGGGCACTAAATTTAGGCGCAATATTGTATATACAAGCAGCTATGGGGGAAAATTCACTCAGTTATAGTGTTAATCCCCTCATTATATAGCGCTCTGGTGTGTGCTGGCATACTCTCTCTCTGTCTCCCCAAAGGGCTTTGTGGGTCCTGTCCTCAGTCAGAGCATTCCCTGTGTGTGTGCGGTGTGTCGGTACAGCTGTGTCGACATGTTTGAGGAGGAGGCTTATATAGTGACGGAGCAGATGCCGATAAATGTGATGTCGCCCCCTGTGGGGCCGACACCAGAGTGGATGGTTAGGTAAAAGGTATTAACCGACAGTGTCAACTCCTTACATAAAAGGGTGGATGACGTAACAGCTGTGGGACAGCCGGCTTCTCAGCCCGCGCCTGTCCAGGCGTCTCAAAGGCCATCAGGGGCTCAAAAACGCCCGCTAATTCAGATGGCAGACACAGATGTCGACACGGAGTCTGACTCCAGTGTCGACAAGGTTGAGACATATACACAATCCACTAGGAACATCCGTGACTTGATCCCGGCAATAAAAAGAATGTGTTACACATTTCTGACATTAACCTCTAAAAATGGGGTTTTTATGTTTGGGGAGAAAAAGCAGGCAGTGTTTTGTTCCCCCATCAGATGAATGAATGAAGTGTGTGAAAAGCGTGGGTTCCCCCTGATAAGAAACTGGTAATTTCTAAAAAGTTACTGATGGCGTACCTTTTCCCGCCAGAGGATAAGTTACGCTGGGAGATATCCCCTAGGGTGGATAAGGCGCTCACACTGTTGTCAAAATAGGTGGCACTGCCGTTTTAGGAACGGCCACTTTGAAGGTACCTGTTGATAAAAAGCAGGAGGCTATCCTGAAGTCTGTATTTACACACTCAGGTACTAGACTGAAACCTGCAGAGCGTGCTGCTGCAGCGTGGTCGGTGACCCTGTCAAACATACTAGTTTGCTAACATGAGAACATATTAAAGACGTCGTCTTATATATGAGGGATGCACAGAGGGATATTTTGCCGGCTGGCATCCAAAATGAATGTAATGTCCATTCTGTCAGGAGGGTATTAGAGACCTGTCACTGGACAGGTGATGCTGACCTTAAAAGGGGCATAGAGATTCTGCCTGATAAGGGTGAGGAATTATTTGGGGATGGTCTCTGGGACCTCGTATCCGCAGCAACAGCTGGGAAGAAATATTTTTACCTCAGTTTTCCTCACAGACTAAGAAAGCACTGTATTATCAGGTACAGTCCTTTCGGCTTCAGAAAAGCAAGCGGGTCAAAGGGCGCTTCCTTTCTGTACAAAGACAAGGGAAGAGGGAAAAAGCTGCACCAGTCAGCCTGTTCCCAGAATCATAATTCTTCTCTCGCCTCCTCTGAGTCCACAGCATGACGCGGGGGCTCCACAGGTGTAGCCAGGTACGGTGGGGGGCCGTCTCAAAAATTTCAGCGATCAGTGGGCTCGCTCACAGGTGGATCCCTGTTTCATTCAAGTACTATTTCAGGGGTACAAGCTGGAATTCGAGATGTCTTCCCCCCGCCGTTTCCTCAAATATGCCTTGCCGACAACTCCCTCAGGCAGGGAGGCTGTGCTAGAGGCAATTAATAAGCTGTATTCCCAGCAGGTAATACTTAAGGTGCAAACAAACAACTACTATCAAAAAATGTGAAGATTTTATGGTGCGCTATAGCTGCCTAATGACTTTTCAGTGAAACCAGGTGTCACCGCACACCCCAACACAAAATGTAAGAAAGAAATATCACCAAAATGTCTTCAGGCGCTGATGTAAATCGTGTGGGGTACTTTTCAGTGATCTATCTGACCATCAGTGTATTGACCCTCAAACAGAAAGAATAAAAATACAATAGTGTAATACTGATAACAATATAAACTGTCCTTCTCTATGTAGGTAGAATCCGTACCGTAGGGTGATGTCTAACTAGTAGACAGTATGCATGTGTGGGAGAGAGGATACGATCCTATTGAGATTCCAAGTGTATCATCAGTCCGTCACTCCATTTCCAGTATATCTCACAAATAGATAAAAGCAAACATAGTGTAATACTGATAACAATATATATAAACTGTCCTTCTCTATGTAGGTAGAATCCGTACCGTAAGGTAATGTCTAACTAATAGACAATATGCATGTATGGGAGAGAGGATACGATCCTATTGGGATTCCAAATGTATCATCAGTCCGTCACTCCATTTCCAGTATATCTCACAAAAAGATAAAAGCAAACATAGTGCAGTAATGCTTTTAATGTTAAAACCAAAAGTTTAAAAAAGCCAATCAGAATGGCTGGACTCTCACCATATGGAAGAAAATACAAGGCAGATGTAATTATAACCAGGCGTCCCCAGCTCCTCGCACTTCTTCCTGCGGGTTGATTCCAGACTCCAAAAGACCACTTTCCAACGCGTTTCAATACTCTTCAGTATCTTTTTCAAGGCATATGTCTTCTGTTCCTCAGGATATTATATTTATACCCCTCTTACTGATGACCTCGTATCCTATGTGTAAAAACTATTTCCAGACATGGATCTACTAACTTCTATGTTCTATGTGTAACATTCACCATAAATCCCATCCGTTTATCCAGTTCTATTATTCTGTGAACCCTCACAGGTGCCACGTCTTCTCTCCTTGAGACACCTGAAGTTATCACTTTCGCAATCACAGTCACAGTTACCTCTATTAGCCGGAAGTGACGTCTCTCCGCATCACTTCCGGTTAAGGCGGAACGCACATGCGCTCCACTAGTGCTCGCCGGAAGTGACATCGCTCTATCCGCATCACTTCCGGTCGCGGCGGTGTTTTGCGTTCCACGTGTTTATCCCAAGGTGTATCATAACTTGGTCCTGTAGCAGTTCTTTATTTTCTCCATAAAATCCTCCTTTTTTATAAGTTTGTTGTTCAAGGAGATATTTAAGGAGATATTTAAACAGGGTCCGTAATGTGAAATATAAACGTCACTTCCGGTCGCGGCAGTATCTTGCGCTCCATATGTTTATTCCAGGATATATCATGACTGTAGTCCTACACCAGTTCTATATTCTCTCCATAATCCTTCATTTGGAGTTTTATATCCATAAAGTCCTCCTTTCTCTTAAATGTTCCTCAAGCAGATATTTTTGTAGAGTCCATAACATGAAAAATAAATATATGTAATTACACACTAGTGGTAAAAAACATATTCGCTGAAATGCCCTAAAAACATTTAAAAACATTATAAAGAACCTTATAAAAACCATTTCAGTTCAAAATCTTTATTGATGCCGTTTGGGGCTAATGTGTTATAATTATAAATAGTGCTCATTTCACATTTAGCTAATTTGGCTGCAATATCGCCCCCTCTGGCATCAGAACAGATCTTTTTAAGAACATAAAAAATTTTCAAATATTTAATATCAGAATTATGGGTTTCTTTAAAATGTTTGGAAAGTGCATGTGTGTCTAAACCCTTCCGGATATTCCTAATGTGTTCCCCCATTCTAACCTTAAAAGCCCTACTAGTCCTACCTATATAAAATTTTCCGCATGAGCATTCAATGGCATAAATAACATTAAAAGAGTGACATGTTAAAAATTCATTAATTTTAAAATTCTTCTTATTTATCTCTAAATTTGTTAATTTGTTGCCAAAGGTGTTGGGAATATTCTTACATCCCACACAGCTACCACAGCGAAAAAATCCTTTTGTTAAAACATTTCCCTTCTTTGGGGAAGGTGGACAAAGACTCTTAACTAATTTTGTTTCTAGATTGGGGGCTCTTCTAAAAATGCAATTCGGATTACTTGGTAGATCCTTTCCTATCACTGGATCCTTTTGTAATATTTTCCAATGTTTTTTTAAAATTCTTTTCACATGATGGTGTTGGGAGGTGTAATTAGTAATAAATGACCATTTGAATGTATCGTTGTTAGTATCTTTTTTCCTGTTATCAGGCTTTTTCAACAATTCCTCCCTATCTATAGCGTTCACCCTCTCAAGGGAATCTGATACAATATGGTCTTTGTATCCACTTCCCTTGAAGCTGGAGGACATTTCTTTCGCCTGAGTTAGGAATACTTCCCCATCAGTGCAATTCCTCTTCAATCTTTTGAATTGACTGATGGGTATAGTCTCCAACCACCTACTGTGGTGACAACTTTCTACATCAATATAAGTACTAGAATCCGTGGGCTTGATAAAATTTTTAGTTTTGATCTTACCCTGTTCAATGTAAATGGTCAAATCTAAAAAATTAACTGAAGATTGGCTCTTCTCAAAGGTCAATAAAATGTTGGATTCATTTTCATTTAAATATGTACAAAATTGTTCCAATTCTTCCATGTTCCCTCCCCATATAAAAACAATATCGTCTATATATCTTCGCCATGAGACCAGGTTCGCCCTGAATGGGTTATTATTCCATACTTTTTCTGATTTGTTTATGTTTGTGTTTATGACCATAAACAAATCAGAAAAAGGAAAATCAGAAAGAGTAAAAAACAACCTATTTTGGAATCTGAAAATGGGAAAAGAGGAACAAAAATTTTCAATCTGAGCACACATGTGCTATTAGAGGAAGAACGGTCCTTATTAGAAAAGAGGAATTGCACTGATGGGGAAGTATTCCTAACTCAGGCGAAAGAAATGTCCTCCAGCTTCAAGGGAAGTGGATACAAAGACCATATTGTATCAGATTCCCTTGAGAGGGCGAACGCTATAGATAGGGAGGAATTGTTGAAAAAGCCTGATAACAGGAAAAAAGATACTAACAACGATACATTCAAATGGTCATTTATTACTAATTACACCTCCCAACACCATCATGTGAAAAGAATTTTAAAAAAACATTGGAAAATATTACAAAAGGATCCAGTGATAGGAAAGGATCTACCAAGTAATCCGAATTGCATTTTTAGAAGAGCCCCCAATCTAAAAACAAAATTAGTTAAGAGTCTTTGTCCACCTTCCCCAAAGAAGGGAAATGTTTTAACAAAAGGATTTTTTCGCTGTGGTAGCTGTGTGGGATGTAAGAATATTCCCAACACCTTTGGCAACAAATTAACAAGTTTAGAGATAAATAAGAAGAATTTTAAAATTAATGAATTTTTAACATGTCACTCTTTTAATGTTATTTATGCCATTGAATGCTCATGCGGAACATTTTATATAGGTAGGACTAATAGGGCTTTTAAGGTTAGAATGGGGGAACACATTAGGAATATCCGGAAGGGTTTAGACACACATGCACTTTCCAAACATTTTAAAGAAACCCATAATTCTGATATTAAATATTTGAAAAAATTTTATGTTCTTAAAAAGATCTGTTCTGATGCCAGAGGGGGCGATATTGCAGCCAAATTAGCTAAATGTGAAATGAGCACTATTTATAATTATAACACATTAGCCCCAAACGGCATCAATAAAGATTTTGAACTGAAATGGTTTTTTATAAGGTTCTTTATAATGTTTTTAAATGTTTTTAGGGCATTTCAGCGAATATGTTTTTTACCACTAGTGTGTAATTACATATATTTATTTTTCATGTTATGGACTCTACAAAAATATCTGCTTGAGGAACATTTAAGAGAAAGGAGGACTTTATGGATATAAAACTCCAAATGAAGGATTATGGAGAGAATATAGAACTGGTGTAGGACTACAGTCATGATATATCCTGGAATAAACATATGGAGCGCAAGATACTGCCGCGACCGGAAGTGACGTTTATATTTCATATTACGGACCCTGTTTAAATATCTCCTTAAATATCTCCTTGAACAACAAACTTATAAAAAAGGAGGATTTTATGGAGAAAATAAAGAACTGCTACAGGACCAAGTTATGATACACCTTGGGATAAACACGTGGAACGCAAAACACCGCCGCGACCGGAAGTGATGCGGATAGAGCGATGTCACTTCCGGCGAGCACTAGTGGAGCGCATGTGCGTTCCGCCTTAACCGGAAGTGATGCGGAGAGACGTCACTTCCGGCTAATAGAGGTAACTGTGACTGTGATTGCGGAAGTGATAACTTCAGGTGTCTCAAGGAGAGAAGACGTGGCACCTGTGAGGGTTCACAGAATAATAGAACTGGATAAACGGATGGGATTTATGGTGAATGTTACACATAGAACATAGAAGTTAGTAGATCCATGTCTGGAAATAGTTTTTACACATAGGATATGAGGTCATCAGTAAGAGGGGTATAAATATAATATCCTGAGGAACAGAAGACATATGCCTTGAAAAAGATACTGAAGAGTATTGAAACGCGTTGGCCAGTGGTCTTTTGGAGTCTGGAATCAACCCGCAGGAAGAAGTGCGAGGAACTGGGGACGCCTGGTTATAATTACATCTGCCTTGTATTTTCTTCCATATGGTGAGAGTCCAGCCATTCTGATTGGCTTTTTTAAACTTTTGGTTTTAACATTAAAAGCATTACTGCACTATGTTTGCTTTTATCTTTTTGTGAGATATACTGGAAATGGAGTGACGGACTGATGATACATTTGGAATCCCAATAGGATCGTATCCTCTCTCCCATACATGCATATTGTCTATTAGTTAGACATTACCTTACGGTACGGATTCTACCTACATAGAGAAGGACAGTTTATATATATTGTTATCAGTATTACACTATGTTTGCTTTTATCTATTTGTGAGATATACTGGAAATGGAGTGACGGACTGATGATACACTTGGAATCTCAATAGGATCGTATCCTCTCTCCCACACATGCATACTGTCTACTAGTTAGACATCACCCTACGGTACGGATTCTACCTACATAGAGAAGGACAGTTTATATTGTTATCAGTATTACACTATTGTATTTTTATTCTTTCTGTTTGAGGGTCAATACACTGATGGTCAGATAGATCTTTGAAAAGTACCCCACATGATTTACATCAGCGCCTGAAGATATTTTGGTGATATTTCTTTCTTACAATACTTAAGGTGCCCCTACTTCAACAAGGACGGGGTTACTATTCCACACGGGTTGGGGTACCGAAACCGCATGGTTCGGTGTGACCCTTCTTTATATTTAAAATCCTTGAACACATGCATAAAAAATTCAAGTTCAAGATGGAATCGCTCAGGGCGGTTATTGCAAGCCTGGACGAGGGGGATTACATGGTATCCCGGGATATCAAGGATGCTTACCTGCATGTCCCTATTTACTATCCTCGTCAGGAGTACCTCAGATTTGTGGTACAGGATTACCATTACCAAGTCCAGACTCTGCCGGTTGGACTGTACATGGCACCGAGGGTGTTACCAAGGTAATGGCCGGAATGATGATACTCCTTCAAAAAAGAGGAGTTTTAATTATCCCGTACTTGGACAATCTCCTTATAAGGGCGAGGTCCAAGGAGCAGTTGCTAGTCGGGGTAGCACTATTTTGGAAAGTGCTACAACAGCACGGTTGGATTCTAAACAGTCCAAAGTCACAGCTGGTTCCTACGACACGTCTACTGTTCCTGGGGATGGTTCTGGACACAGACCAGAAATAAGTGTTTCTCCCGGTGGAGAAAGCCAAGGAGCTGTCATCTCTAGTCAGAGACCTCCTGAAGCCAAAACAGCTATCGGTGCATCATTGCACGCGAGTCTTGGGAAAAATGTTAGCTTCCTACGAAGCAATCCCATTCGGCAGGTTCCATACAAGAACTTTTCAGGGGGACCTGTTAGACCAGTGGTCCGGGTCGCATCTTCAGATGCATTAGGCTGATAACCCTGTCTCCAAGGACCAGGGTATCTCTACTGTAGTGGCTGCAGAGTGCCCATCTTCAAGAGGGTCGCAGGTTCGACATACAGGACTAGGTCCTAGTGACCATGGATGCCAGCCTTTGAGGCTGGGGGGCAGTCACACAGGGAAGAAGCTTCCAGGGACTTTGGTCAAGTCAGGTGACTTCCCTACATAAATATTCTGGAACTGAGGGCCATTTACAATGCCCTGAGTCAGGCAAGGCCTCTGCTTCAAAACCAACCGGTCCTGATCCAATCGGACAACATCACGGCAGTCGTCCATGTAAACCAACAGGGCGGCACAAGAAGCAGGATGGCGATGGCAGAAGCCACAAGGATTCTCCGATGGGCGGAAAATCATGTGTTAGCACTGTCAGCAGTGTTCATTCCCGGAGTGGACAACTGGGAAGCAGATCTTCTCAGCAGACACGACTTCCACCCGAGAGAGTGGGGACTTCATCCAGAAGTCTTCCAAAGGATTGTACACCATTGGGAAAGGCCACAGGTGGACATGAAGGCGTCCCGCCTCAACAAAAAGCTATAAAAGATATTGCGCCAGGTCAAGGGACCTTCAGGCGATAGCTGTGGACGCTCTGGTAACACCGTGGGTGTACCAGTCGGTTTATGTGTTCCCCCCTCTGCCTCTCATACCAAAGGTACTGAGAATAATAAGAAGGCGAGGAGTAAGAACGATACTCGTGGTTCAGGATTGGCCAAGAAGAGCCTGGTACCCAGAACTTCAAGAAATTATATCAGAGGACCCATGGCCTCTGCCGCTCAGACAGGACCTGCTGCAGCAGGGGCCCTGTCTGTTCCAAGACTTACCGCGGCTACGTTTTGATGGCATGGCGGTTGAACGCCGCATCCTAAAGGAAAAGGGCATTCCAGAGGAAGTCATTCCTACGCTGATTCAAGCCAGGAAAGATGTAACTGCAAAACATTATCACCGCATATGGCGGAAATATGTTGCTTGGTATGAGGCCACAAAAGGCCCCAACAGAGGAATTTCAACTAGGTCGATTTCTGCATTTCCTACAAGCAGGAGTGTCTATGGGCCTAAAATTAGGCTCCATTAAGATACAGATCTCGGCTCTGTCGATTTTCTTCCAGAAAGAATTAGCTTCAGTACCTGAAGTTCAGACATTGTGAAAGGAGTGCTGCATATTCAGCCCCCGGTTGTGCCTCCAGTGGCACCTTGGGATCTCAACGTGGTGTTGAGTTTCTTAAAATCACATTGGTTTGAACCACTAAAAACCGTGGATCTAAAATATCTCACGCGGAAAGTGGTCATGTTATTGGCCTTGGCTTCGGCCAGGCGTGTATCAGAATTGGCGGCTTTGTTATATAAAAGTCCTTATCTGATTTTCCATATGGATAGGGCAGAATTGAGGACTCGTCCCCAGTTTCTCCCTAAGGTGGTATCAGGTTTTCACTTGAAACAACCTATTGTGGTGCCTGCGGCTACTAGGGACTTGGAGGATTCCAAGTTACTGGACGTAGTCAGGGCCTTGAAAAATTATGTTTCCAGGACGGCTAGAGTCAGGAAAATTGACTCGCTATTTATCCTGTATGCACCCAACAGGCTGGGTGCTCCTGCTTCTAAGCAGCCTATCGCTCGCTGGATCTGTGACACGATTCAGCAGGCGCATTCTGCGGCTGGACTGCCGCATCTTAAATCAGTGAAAGCCCATTCCACAGGGAAGGTGGGCTCATCTTGGGCGGCTGCCCGAGGGGTCTCGGCTTTACAACTTTGCCGAGCTGTTACTTGGTCAGGGGCAAACACGTTTGCAAAATTCTACAAAATTGATACCCTGGCTGAGGAGGACCTGGAGTTCTCTCATTCGGTGCTGCAGAGTCACCCGCACTCTCCCGCCCGTTTGGGAGCTTTGGCATAATCCCCATGGTCCTTACGGAGTTCCCAGCATCCACTAGGACGTCAGAGAAAAATAAGAATTTACTTACCGATAATTCTATTTCTCATAGTCCGTAGTGGATGCTGGGAACTCCGTAAGGACCAAGGGGGACAGCGGCTCCGCAGGAGACTGGGCACAAAAGTAAAAGCTTTAGGACTACCTGGTGTGCACTGGCTCCTCCCCCTACGACCCTCCTCCAAGCCTCAGTTAGGATACTGTGCCCGGACGAGCGTACACAATAAGGAAGGATTTTGAATCCCGGGTAAGACTCATATCAGCCACACCAATCACACCGTACAACCTGTGATCTGAACCCAGTTAACAGCATGATAACAGAGGAGCCTCTGAAAAGATGGCTCACAACAATAATAACCCGATTTTTGTAACAATAACTATGTACAAGTATTGCAGACAATCCGCACTTGGGATGGGCGCCCAGCATCCACTACGGACTATGAGAAATAGAATTATCGGTAAGTAAATTCTTATTTTCTCTGACGTCCTAGTGGATGCTGGGAACTCCGTAAGGACCATGGGGATTATACCAAATCTCCCAAACGGGCGGGAGAGTGCGGATGACTCTGCAGCACCGAATGAGAGAACTCCAGGTCCTCCTCAGCCAGGGTATCAAATTTGTAGAATTTAGCAAACGTGTTTGCCCCTGACCAAGTAGCTGCTCGGCAAAGTTGTAAAGCCGAGACCCCTCGGGCAGCCGCCCAAGATGAGCCCACTTTCCTTGTGGAATGGGCTTTTACAGATTTTGGCTGTGGCAGGCCTGCCACAGAATGTGCAAGCTGAATTGTACTACAAATCCAACGAGCAATAGTCTGCTTAGAAGCAGGAGCACCCAGCTTGTTGGGTGCATACAGGATAAACAGCGAGTCAGATTTTCTGACTCCAGCCGTCCTGGAAACATATATTTTCAGGGCCCTGACTACGTCCAGCAACTTGGAGTCCTCCAAGTCCCTAGTAGCCGCAGGTACCACAATAGGCTGGTTCAAGTGAAACGCTGAAACCACCTTAGGGAGAAATTGAGGACGAGTCCTCAATTCTGCCCTGTCCGTATGAAAAATTAGGTAAGGGCTTTTACAGGATAAAGCCGCCAATTCTGAGACACGCCTGGCTGACGCCAGGGCTAACAGCATTACCACTTTCCATGTGAGATATTTTAAGTCCACAGTGGTGAGTGGTTCAAACCAATGTGATTTTAGGAACCCCAAAACTACATTGAGATCCCAAGGTGCCACTGGAGGCACAAAAGGAGGCTGTATATGCAGTACCCCCTTGACAAACGTCTGAACTTCAAGAACTGAAGCCAGTTCTTTCTGGAAGAAAATCGACAGGGCCGAAATTTGAACCTTAATGGACCCTAATTTTAGGCCCATAGACAGTCCTGTTTGCAGGAAATGCAGGAAACGACCCAGTTGAAATTCCTCTGTAGGGGCCTTCCTGGCCTCACACCACGCAACATATTTACGCCAAATACGGTGATAATGTTGCACGGTTACATCCTTCCTGGCTTTGATCAGGGTAGGGATGACTTCATCCGGAATGCCTTTTTCCTTCAGGATCCGGCGTTCAACCGCCATGCCGTCAAACGCAGCCGCGGTAAGTCTTGGAACAGACAGGGTCCCTGCTGGAGCAGGTCCTTTCTTAGAGGTAGAGGCCACGGGTCCTCCGTGAGCATCTCTTGAAGTTCCGGGAACCAAGTCCTTCTTGGCCAATCCGGAGCCACGAGTATAGTCCTTACTCCTCTCCTTCTTATGATTCTCAGTACCTTGGGTATGAGAGGCAGAGGAGGGAACACATACACTGACTGGTACACCCACGGTGTTACCAGAGCGTCCACAGCTATTGCCTGAGGGTCCCTTGACCTGGCGCAATATCTGTCTAGCTTTTTGTTGAGGCGGGACGCCATCATGTCCACCTTTGGTTTTTCCCAACGGTTCACAATCATGTGGAAGACTTCTGGGTGAAGTCCCCACTCCCCCGGGTGGAGGTCGTCCTCCTGCTTCTTGTGCCGCCCTGTCTGTTTACGTGGGCGACTGCCGTGATGTTGTCCGACTGGATCAACACCGGCTGACCCTGAAGCAGAGGCCTTGCTTGACTTAGGGCATTGTAAATGGCCCTTAGTTCCAGGATATTTATGTGAAATGACGTTTCCATGCTTGACCACAAGCCCTGGAAATTTCTTCCCTGTGTGACTGCTCCCCAGCCTCTCAGGCTGGCATCCGTGGTCACCAGGACCCAGTCCTGAATGCCGAATCTGCGGCCCTCTAGAAGATGAGCACTCTGCAACCACCACAGGAGAGACACCCTTGTCCTTGGAGACAGGGTTATCCGCTGATGCATCTGAAGATGCGATCCGGACCATTTGTCCAGCAGATCCCACTGAAAAGTTCTTGCGTGGAATCTGCCGAATGGAATCGCTTCGTAAGAAGCCACCATTTTTCCCAGGACCCTTGTGCATTGATGCACTGACACTTGGCCTGGTTTTAGGAGGTTCCTGACTAGCTCGGATAACTCCCTGGCTTTCTCCTCCGGGAGAAACACCTTTTTCTGGACTGTGTCCAGAATCATCCCTAGGAACAGCAGACGTGTCGTCGGAATCAGCTGCGATTTTGGAATATTTAGAATCCACCCGTGCTGTCGTAGTACTACTTGAGATAGTGCTACTCCGACCTCTAACTGTTCCCTGGACCTTGCCCTTATCAGGAGATCGTCCAAGTAAGGGATAATTAAGACGCCTTTTCTTCGAAGAAGAATCATCATTTCGGCCATTACCTTGGTAAAGACCAGGGGTGCCGTGGACAATCCAAACGGCAGCGTCTGAAACTGATAGTGACAGTTCTGTACCACAAACCTGAGGTACCCTTGGTGAGAAGGGCAAATTGGGACATGGAGGTAAGCATCCTTGATGTCCAGAGACACCATATAGTCCCCTTCTTCCAGGTTCGCTATCACTGCTCTGAGTGACTCCATCTTGAATTTGAACCTTTGTATGTAAGTGTTCAATGATTTCAGATTTAAAATAGGTCTCACCGAGCCGTCCGGCTTTGGTACCACAATCAGCGTGGAATAATACCCCTTTCCCTGTTGTAGGAGGGGTACCTTGATTATCACCTGCTGGGAATACAGCTTGTGAATGGCTTCCAATACCGCCTCCCTGTTGGAGGGAGACGTTGGTAAAGCAGACTTCAGGAACCGGCGAGGGGGAGACGTCTCGAATTCCAATTTGTACCCCTGAGATACTACCTGCAGGATCCAGGGGTCCACTTGCGAGTGAGCCCACTGCGCGCTGAAATTCTTGAGACGACCCCCCACCGTACCTGAGTCCGCTTGTAAGGCCCCAGCGTCATGCTGAGGACTTGGCAGAAGCGGGGGAGGGCTTCTGTTCCTGGGAAGAGGCTGCCTGCTGCAGTCTTTTTCCCCTTCCTCTGCCCCGGGGCAGATATGAGTGGCCTTTTGCCCGCTTGCCCTTATGGGGACGAAAGGACTGAGCCTGAAAAGATGGTGTATTTTTCTGCTGAGAGGTGACCTGGGGTAAAAAGGTGGATTTCCCAGCCGTTGCCGTGGCCACCAGGTCCGATAGACCGACCCCAAATAACTCCTCCCCTTTATACGGCAATACTTCCATATGCCGTTTGGAATCCGCATCACCTGACCACTGTCGCGTCCATAACCCTCTTCTGGCAGAAATGGACAGCGCACTTACTCTTGATGCCAGAGTGCAAATATCCCTCTGTGCATCTCGCATATATAGAAATGCATCCTTTAAATGCTCTATAGTCAATAAAATACTGTCCCTGTCCAGGGTATCAATATTTTCAGTCAGGGAATCCGACCAAGCCAGCCCCGCACTGCACATCCAGGCTGAGGCGATTGCTGGTCGCAGTATAACACCAGTATGTGTGTATATACTTTTTAGGATATTTTCCAGCTTCCTATCAGCTGGCTCTTTGAGGGCGGCCGTATCAGGAGACGGTAACGCCACTTGTTTTGATAAGCGTGTGAGCGCCTTATCTACCCTAGGGGGTGTTTCCCAACGCGCCCTAACCTCTGGCGGGAAAGGGTATAATGCCAATAATTTTTTAGAAATTAGCAGTTTTTTATCGGGGGAAACCCACGCTTCATCACACACCTCATTTAATTCATCTGATTCAGGAAAAACTATGGGTATTTTTTTCACACCCCACATAATACCCTTTTTTGTGGTACTTGTAGTATCAGAAATGTTCAAAACCTCCTTTATTGCCGTGATCATGTAACGTGTGGCCCTACTGGAAAATACGTTTGTTTCCTCACCGTCGACACTGGAGTCAGTGTGCGTGTCTGGGTCTGTGTCGACCATCTGAGGTAACGGGCGCTTTAGAGCCCCTGACGGTGTTTGAGACGCCTGGACAGGTATTAACTGTTTTTCCGGCTGTCTCATGTCGTCAACAGTCTTTTGTAAAGTGCTGACGCTATCACGTAATTCCTTCCATAAGACCATCCAGTCAGGTGTCGACTCCCTAGGGGGTGACATCAGTATTACAGGCAATTGCTCCGCCTCCATACCATTTTCCTCCTCATACATGTCGACACAACGTACCGACACACAGCACACACACAGGGAATGCTCTGATAGAGGACAGGACCCCACTAGCCCTTTGGGGAGACAGAGGGAGAGTTTGCCAGCACACACCAGAGCGCTATATATATACAGGGATAACCTTACATAAGTGTTTTTTCCTTATATAGCTGCTGTATTTATTAATCTGCCAAATTAGTGCCCCCCCTCTCTTGTTTTACCCTGTTTCTGTAGTGCAGGACTGCAGGGGAGAGCCAGGGAGCTTCCCTCCAACGGAGCTGTGAGGGAAAATGGCGCTGGTGTGCTGAGGAGATAGGCTCCGCCCCCTTCTCGGCGGCCTTTCTCCCACTTTTTTAAGGAAAAACTGGCAGGGGTTAAATGCATCCATATAGCCCAGGAGCTATATGTGATGTATTTTTAGCCATCTAAGGTGTTTTTATTGCGTCTCAGGGAGCCCCCCCCCAGCGCCCTGCACCCTCAGTGACCGGAGTGTGAAGTGTGCTGAGAGCAATGGCGCACAGCTGCGGTGCTGTGCGCTACCTTATTGAAGACAGGACGTCTTCTGCCGCCGATTTTCCGGACCTCTTCTGTCTTCTGGCTCTGTAAGGGGGCCGGCGGCGCGGCTCTGGGACCCATCCATGGCTGGGCCTGTGATCGTCCCTCTGGAGCTAATGTCCAGTAGCCTAAGAAGCCCAATCCACTCTGCACGCAGGTGAGTTCGCTTCTTCTCCCCTTAGTCCCTCGGTGCAGTGAGCCTGTTGCCAGCAGGACTCACTGAAAATAAAAAACCTAATTTAAACTTTTACTCTAAGCAGCTCAGGAGAGCCACCTAGTATGCACCCTTCTCGTTCGGGCACAAAAATTTAACTGAGGCTTGGAGGAGGGTCGTAGGGGGAGGAGCCAGTGCACACCAGGTAGTCCTAAAGCTTTTACTTTTGTGCCCAGTCTCCTGCGGAGCCGCTGTCCCCCTTGGTCCTTACGGAGTTCCCAGCATCCACTAGGACGTCAGAGAAATAAGATTTTACTCACCGGTAAATCTATTTCTCGTAGTCCGTAGTGGATGCTGGGCGCCCATCCCAAGTGCGGATTGTCTGCAATACTTGTATATAGTTATTGCCTAACTAAAGGGTTATTGTTGAGCCATCTGTTGAGAGGCTCAGTTGTTTTCATACTGTCAAACTGGATATAGTATCACGAGTTGTACGGTGTGATTGGTGTGGCTGGTAAGAGTCTTACCCGGGATTCTAAATCCTTCCTTATTATGTCTGCTCGTCCGGGCACGGTGTCCTGACTGGGGCTTGGAGGAGGGTCATGGTGGGAGGAGCCAGTGCACACCAGGTAGTCATAAATCTTTCTAGAGTGCCCAGCCTCCTTCGGAGCCCGCTGTTCCCCATGGTCCTTACGGAGTTCCCAGCATCCACTATGGACTACGAGAAATAGATTTACCGGTGAGTAAAATCTTATTTTCGAACAATCCACAGCAGGAAATGGATAATAAGAATCCCATCTCTTAGGAATCTTATACTTTGTACTGGGCGCTGCCCAAGACTCATCCATCATTTCCGTCAACTCATCTGACTCTGGGAATTCAGCTTTCACTGATTTTGTTCATTTAAATACAGGTGCTTTAGATTTTAACACTGTCTTGGCTGGCTCTTCCAACGAAAGAACAGCCTTCACAGCATTAATAAGTTCAGCTACATCATCTGAACTAAAACTCTGCGACTGATCATCATACGGAGTTGAATCTATTGTCTCATCATCATCACCCGATGTATCATATTTTTGTGTAGTCTGCCACACAGACGTATCTGTCTTAGTCTAACCTGCCCCTTGGTTGCTTGTAGAGGCTACTGGAACCAAACCATAGGAAGGGAGCTGCATGTATGGGTTCATAGTGTAACCTAACCCCTGAGGTGGTGCTACTGTAGTTAACTTGTCCGCTATAGAAGATAGAGTATTTCGCGAACATATTCCATGGTGGCTCTGTTGGTGGTTGAACCACCTCCTGTTTTTTACTTCGCTGAAAAGCGAAACAGTTTGCACACAACCCCTCATAAGTGACCAACTGATTCATATCAATTACCCCTGACTTACAAGATAAGCATGTTAGGGCTGTAGGAGTGCTTGATAAATTCTCATCACTTTTGCCGCTCACAGACATGGTATTAACCGGTTATTGACTACACAATTTGTGACTGAAAATCACCCTATATGTCAGTATATAGAGGTGAGATCAATCTGACCACAGTGCACCTGATTTGAGGGTCAGTACAGGACTGACATTACACAGAAAAGTCAGCACGCATACTAGAAGTCAGTCACATGTTAAAGCATTAGACATTGTCATATGAGAATACAACCTCCATATCAACTTATACATAAGTAGGAAAATTGTACTTCTGTTTTAAACTGGTTCTTTTTTCAACATAACATGCAGAAAACACAGTAATAAACAGGTCTCATATGCAATAGGTACTAAAAATTAACAATGCATACTAAGAAGTAGAGAGAATTTTTAGTACTTTTATACCCTGCCTCTGTAGAGCGGGATACAAGGAGGCTCACCACACTTCCATATCCAAGCAAATACGCTCGTAAGACGCTGAGTGGATTCAAATGCTACTGGTGTACACTGCCGCTCTTGATAACTGATAACGGACACGGACGCTCACCAACGGACACGGACGCTGAGCGACTTCCACGTGTATGCAGACGCTAAGGCCTGCGACTCGGTCTGGCGGGTTTATCTCCAGTGTACACAACCACAGCGTCTAAGCTGCGACCGAGTACCCTCGTGGTAGCGTCTGAGCCGGAAGTGAGGTCATTCAGTTCATGAAACGAGATACCCGCGGGAACTGGCCATGAACTCGGAGGAGGGGCGGCCAGGAGAGCGTCTGAATCCCCCTGTTGACTTAAACTCCCAGGATCGCGGCCTCTACCTAGTCCTGGTGCCTATGATCCCCGGAGCGTAGCGCTGTCACACTCGAGATGTTCGGCGCATCAACACACTGTTTGTAGTCTCCACCAAATCAGTGTAGCTGTGTCCTGACCTCTCTAGTAAGAGGAAGTCCATAGACTCACCGTCTCCCCATGCTCCGGCCACAGCCTGGTTACGTCTGCTGGACCTGCTAGAACAACCAACACATACGCCCGTCGAGACAGCATTGATACCCGAAGGTAAGCGTTGTTGCGACCCGGGGAGGAGTTGTTGGAGCGACTCTTTCTAATATGCGTTTAAGACGCTGTTAAGAGAAGTCGCTCTAAAAAACATTATAGTAAGTCTATAAAAATAAAGTAATGAAAACTTGAGGCTGCTCTCACAGCAGCCCTGTGACCATGCGGCTTCCTGCCGCACCAAGCAAAAAACTGATCTGACTGAGTCAGTGGGCGGGACTATATAGTGGAGGCCGCAATGCATCCTGGGAGGCCACAAAGCTCGTGACCGTGTTGGTGCCATTTTCGCTGTCGCTCGACAATATCCCAATGTTATCCTGTGGATAATCCTGTGGACCCAGCCAGAGAAAAAGTGAAGCGCTGTGAATACTTTCCGGATGCACTGTGTAGATTGTAAGCTTGCAAGCAGGGCCTTCCCACCTCTGTCTGTCTTTTATTACTCAGTTTGTCTTATGACTGTTTCCAATTGTAAAGCGCAATGGAATATGCTGCACTATATAAGAAACTGTAAATAAATACATTTTAATAATTTGCATTATTGTGCTTACTTTTACCATTCGCTCTCGCCTCTTGGGCCTCTTCTTCATTCCTCTATTGAGGGCTGGAGTGGGAGTGGAAGGGGGATGGAGGTGGGATGGAGGAGGGGTTTTGGAAGGGGGGATAGAAGTGTAGTTTGAGATTGGGAGGGGGTGAGGGTTGAGGTGAAGAAGGGGAGGGGTTTTGGAGGGGTATCTTGGGACACCTTGACATCAGTGGCGGAACAAGCAAGCGGTGGGCCCAGGTGCGACAAAATGCTTTGGGCCCCCCCCCATCCAAGTCCACCCCAGGGGCAGTGCGCGTGGCTTCGTGGGGAAGGGGTGTGGCCACAAAATAATACCAACACAGTAGTCTCCATTATTCAAATTACGCCGCACAGTAGCACCACTACACCAGGTAGAGACCCTTTTACACCTTACAGCGAACAGATTCCTCTTTTTACACATTACAGCAGACAGCGTGCCCTTTTTACACATAACGGCAGACCGCGTGCCCTTGTTACACATTACGGCAGACAACGTGCCCTTTTTACACATTACAGCAGACAGCGTGCCCTTGTTACACATAGCGGCAGACAGCGTGCCCTTTTTACACATTACGGCAGACAGCGTGCCCTTGTTACACATTACGGCAGACCGCGTGCCCTTGTTACACATTACGGCAGACAGCGTGCCCTTGTTACACATTACGGCAGACAGCGTGCCCTTGTTACACATTACGGCAGACAGCGTCCCCATTTTTACACATTACGGCAGACAGCGTGCCCTTGTTACACATTACGGCAGACAGCGTCCCCATTTTTACACATTACGGCAGGCAGATTCCCCATTTTTACACATAGCAGCAGGCAGATTCCCCATTTTTACACATAGCGTCAGGCAGTCCCCCTGTTTTACACATAGCGTCAGGCAGTCCCCCTTTTTTACACATTACGGCAGGCAGATTCCCCTTTTTACACATTGCGTCGGGCAGATTACCCCTTTTTACACATAGCGGCAGGCAGTCCCCCATTTTTACACATTGCGGCAGGCTGATTCCCCCTTTTTACACATTGCGGCAGGCAGTCCCCCCTTTTTACACATTGCGGCAGGCAGTCCCCCCTTTTTACACATTGCGGCAGGCAGTCCCCCCTTTTTACACATTGCTGCAGGCAGTCCCCCCTTTTTACACATTGCTGCAGGCAGTCCCCCCTTTTTACACATTGCGGCAGGTATGCCCCCCTTTTTACACATTGCGGCAGGTAGTCCCCCATTTTTACACAGTGCGGCAGGTAGTCCCCCATTTTTACACAGTGCGGCAGGTAGTCCCCCATTTTTACACATTGCGGCAGGCAGGCACAAGAAAGAAGGAAAGAAGGAAAGAAAGAAAGAAGGAAAGAAGGAAAGAAGGAAAGAAGGAAAGAAGGAAAGAAGGAAAGAAGGAAAGAAGGAAAGAAGGAAAGAAAGAAAGAAAGAAAGAAAGAAAGAAAGAAAGAAAGAAAGAAAGAAAGAAAGAAGAATTATACTTACCCTCTCCGCTGGCTCAGGCTCCTCGGTGCAGCGTCAGAGACGATTCCCGGGCTGGAGAGAAGGAGGAGGAGGGAGGCTGAGAAGGGAGCCGCAGCAGCGCTGTGTTACTGGTGGAGGCGCTGCTGCTGCTGCCCCTCTGCTTCCCTATAGGCTGTTCTCGGAAGACAGCCTATAGGGAAGCAGAGGGGCAGCAGCAGCAGCGCCTCCACCAGTAACAAAGCGCTGCTGCGGCTCCCTTCTCAGCCTCCCTCCTCCTCCTTCCCCCGTCTGTAGTACCGCTGCTCCTCTCCTCTCCTCTCTTCGCCGGGCGGCTGTGCGCTGCGGGCAGCGGTTGCCCGCAGCGCACAGCGGCATGTAATGAGTCAGTTTGACTCATTACATGCTTGGGCCCCTGGACAGAGGCGGGCCCCAGTGCAGTGCACTGCCTGCACTGCCGGTAGTTCCGCCTCTGCTTGACATTGTTGTGTTCAGCCTCAGGAGAGAGGAACACAGGGCCTAATTCAGACCTGATCACAGCAGCAACATTTTTCTTTAATTGGCAAAACCATGTGCAGTGCAGGTTGGGCAGATATAACGTGCAGAGAGAGTTAGATTTGGGTGGGTGCTTTATTTTTACACTGCAATTTAGATTTCAGTTTGAACAAACCCCACCCAAATCTAACTCTCTTTGCATAAGTTATATCTGCCCCACCTGCACTGCACATGGTTTTGGCCATTAGAGAAAAATTTTGCTGCTGCGATCAGGTCTGAATTAGGCCCACAGTTTTAATGTTCCTGTAACATTCATGTGTTATGTAAACATTATTTATATAATTTACCAAAAATGTACATAAACTTAACTATAAATCAAATATGTGTATCATCATTTTTAAATGCTCACTCATTCAAAATGCTAACATTCCAAATGCATGCCACACATGCTTGGTCTGGTAAAAACACACAAAAAATATTACTAAGATTACTACTACTAGTAATAATAATAATAATAATACTATTAATAATAACAAGAACAACAACAATATTAAGAACAACTAACAATGACAGAGCAGATAATTCTTTGTATTACACTTTTATTTAGGAGCCAGGTACCTACCACTTTAACACATCAAAACATGTGCACACTACTCCCTGCCACTTTAGATCTCTCCGTACACATGCAAAATAAACACACTCATGCTTGAGCACATTCACACGGGAATGCTACAGTATGCAAAATGGGTGCATATATCTACTTACGGGCATGTATCCGCTCACATACATGTGCCAACAATCCCAGCGGCAGAGGTCAGACCACCACCGTTCGAGCTGCAGGATACGCACACGGATCTTCCTGCGTTCTTCCACGTAGGCCGTACGCTTTATAAACAATGTTTATGAGAAGAAGTGTATATGTAAGCCATGAAGGACAAGTAAGATGAACTCATCTACTGTAGGGGGGTGTGGACTGCTGTTTTAAATTACTATAAACAGTGGTGTATGGTTTTAGTAACAACTATTAGAGAATGTACCAGAAAGTTTTCAAGAGTGTGTAGAAATATTTTTACATGTTTTAAATACCATAGTAATATGTATCCTCTGTGTTGTAATTTATTTTAGATGGGCGGACTTCAAGTGCTGACTGAAGGGGAAGATGGGTGTCCACTACTGACGTGCGAGGGGGACAGGTGGTGGGTGAATTCCTCAAACTTTGGAATACACCCCATTGGAGAGATGCTGTTGGGGTGTGCTGCCGAAGAGGAGGTGGCAGGCGTGTCTGATATAGAAGTTAAATTTTATGATATACAGAACGTCAATGCTCATTTTTATTTGCGTTTGTTTAAATTTCAGATGGGGATGATCAGCTCACGCAGCCTGAAGAGGGGGGGGGGGGGGTCAGTTCCACAATCTGGAGAGGATGCCCCAGAGTCTCTGGCAGACCTGGAGGAGCCTGCTGAGTACCCCCCCCCCCCCCAGGTGCTCCTGGAGCTGCGTGACATGACCTCTATCATCAGGCAAGGCATGTGGGAGATAGCCTCCCTTCTGGCCCAAAGTCTGAGACCCAACAGCTCATCTGCACCCAGAGCTGGCCCTAACCAATATGATGTCCTAGGCAAGATTTTGGCTGGTGCCCCCTAGCACCACCGCTAGTACCGCCTCTGACCCTGCACCCCTTTCCCAGCACCATCACCCCTCACCCATAGCAGTGCTCAGTTTGGTGTTGCTTCCCCCTATATTTTAAATAGGAACAGTGCACACATTCGGCACGCACCTCAAAAATGGGTGTGTTCTTGCTAGGAAGGGGCATGGCCACACAATAGTACCCCCAATTCAAATTATGCCACACAGTAGTGCAACTTTATTCACATTATATCATGCGATAGTGTCCCTTATTCTCGTTACATCACACAGTAGTACCACTTTACCTTATATACGTTACTCCTCACAGTAGTGTCCCTTATTCACATTACATCACACTGAATTGCTCCTTATTCACATTACAACACACCACATTGCTCTTTATTCACATTACACCACACAGTAGTGCCATTTCTGTATGTTATGCCACACAGTAGAGCACCTTATACACAATGCCACGCATTAGGAATGTATTTATACACATAATACCACACAGTATTGTCCCTTACACATATGACATACATTATTAAAGTCCTTATACACATAATGCGCCTTACACATTATGCCAACCTTTAATAATGTCCCTTACACATATGCTGCACATTATTAATGCATTTGTACATGGCACACAATGCCCCTTACACGTATGCCGAACACTACTGCACAACAAACCCACCCGCACACAGCACTTACATGGCCACTAACACTGGGACCTCTGCCTCTGCTTGGATACAGATGTGTCCTCATACATCTTGCCTCAATACGCCATGCAGCAGGAAATACCTGGCGTGAGTCATCTGGCAGCTCTGCTAACGTTGGGTGCCTTTTTTTATAAAAATGCATCTTATTTGCATTGCTATGTGGGTAGGGTGCACAAGCAGTGTCTGCTTATTAAAATGATATGTGGCATGCCTATATGCTGTGTGCGACTGTGGCTGTATCTGCATACGAAATGCTACATTACAGTGATTTCCAGGAATATACTGTAACATAGCATTTCGTATGCAGATACAGCCGCAGTCACACACAGAATATAGGCATGCCGTATATCATTTTAATCAGCAGACGCTTCTTGTTCCCCTAGGCATATCAAATGCCCATAGGCAAACTAGGCAAATGCTTAGGCAATTTGGTATGCCTAGGGCCGGCTCTGTCTGCACCATCTCCCAGCCTTGGTCAGGATCGTAACACCTCTGGCCAGCGCGCTCACAGATCAACCCAGCGGCCACCCTCAGCTGAAGACCCCCTTCAGCTGGCAAAGAGAAGACCACAAAGCTGACATCTGTAATCTCTTGTCAGATGCCCTTTTAAGTTGCTGGACCAAGGGCCTAATTCAGATCTGATTGCAGTAACAAATTTGTTAGCTAATGGGCAAAACCATGTGCCCCACAGGTGTGGCAGATATAACGTGCAGAGAGAGTTAGATTTGGTTGGGTTATGTTGTTTCTGTGCAGGGTAAACACTGGCTGCTTTATCTTTATACTGCAATTTAGATTTCAGTTTGAACACACCACACCTAAATCTAACTGTCTTTGCACATGTTATATCTGCCCCCCCCCCCCCCCCCCCAGTGCACATGGTTTTGCCCATTAGCTAACAAATTTGCTGCTGCGATCAGATCTGAATTAGGCCCCCACATGTGTTTGGGCCATGGTGACATTCTACTATTGCTTGAGGAATTTGAATGTCAAAATCCTTCCCACTTAATTGGTACTGTGCTGCCTGAGATTGGGTAATGGGCAGTTACCTCTTCCTCTGCACGGCCATGTGATTGTTGGTGCGCTTGCAGAACTGCTGCTTTTCCCTCTGCATTTTTGTTTTAGATTTTATTTTTACTTAGATTTTATTTATGTCTAATAGATTTAATTTATAGATGTTTTAGGAAAAAAAAGTAAACGAAAGAAAACTACAACATAAGATTTGATATATCTTCCTAACTGCATCATCTGTTACTGTAGCATAAGTGCTGTGCATTATGCAAACACTGGCTGCATGCAGGTATTGCACCAACATGCCATGTTCAAGATACTGTTTCCTTTAATGTGAAAATACAAACAGGGTTGTTTAAATGTATAAATATGTGGAAACACTAATGCAAAAATTGTTGCTAAAAGACACACATGGATAATCTGTTCCTAACAGTAATAATTAGGAATACACAATTTAAAAGATTGAGTGGTGAACACATCCAGAGAAATAAAACCTACATACAACGCCACACAGGTCTGAGGTGTAATGAGGTTTTTAGGTAATTAGCTATGATTCAGCTGTGTGTGATTTTGTGATTGTGCAATTATCTGCAGAAACTTCGATCGTGGAGCACCTGTGATGGGTCATCGCATGGTCTGCGCAACCCTATACTTAGAACCTGCGATCTGTTTGTGTGCAGTGGCAGGCAGCTTATTCGCAGACATGCAAAAACTCCATCTGCAGGCCTGCTGTCACATGCCCACTGCACACCCAGCTTCAATCCCCTTTTTACAGGGATGCGAAGCCGCACCCCCGGCCTACCCTCAGCACGCCTCTTTCCCATTGCCTGTCTGTGTTCTGGTTTTTGACCGTATAACTGCAAATTTTTCACTACTCATGTTCTGGCACATGCCCGGTAAGTGTTTTACGGTTGCGCAGTAGGCAAAAAAGTCACCGCTTGTGCATTTATTTGCAACAGCGATAAGGACTGAATAACCCCCGGAGTCCGATATTGCAAGTTAAACACAAAACAGCTCTAAAACTCTCAAAAGAATTTAGAGGTGTTTTTTTGGCCGGGTTGGTTATGAAAATGTTGGAAATCAATTATAAGTACACTTTTCAAACACATTTGCAATAAATAAACGCATTTAAACACATTTTGACACAATAAAACAAAAAGAAAAAACTTTGGTCTGTAAAAATAGTCCATGTAGTGTATGTGTCATTTTTGCACATTTTGCCAGTAAAATGCGTGTTATGCACAAATGGATGTATTAGGATGCACAAGCAGTTTGTGCTGATTTACATGATATGCGGCATGGCTATATTCTGTTTGTAATCGCGAGTGTACCTACCTAATTATGTTACAGTGCTGCTTGTGCGTCCTATTTGCATAGTTTTGCGGCAAATATGACGTACAAGCAGCTTCTACTGTTTGAAATTGTATGCATTATTATGTGTGTAGTAACTGTATTTGCATACCAAATGTTATGCTACAGTGTCTTCCAGCCAAACACTGTAACATAATTTGGTATGCTGATACAGTCACAATTACACACTTCATACAGCCATACCACATATCACTTAAATCAGCAAAAGCTGCTTGTGCATCCTGGAGGACTGTTTATTTAAGATGTGTGTTGCTTTAATCACGGGAGGCCAATGGGTGACTTTCACTGACACTGTAGTCCTCCTACACTAAAAGACACATTCAGGTTGGTCCGAAAAAAATATCGGATGTTCTGAAGTCTAAATACTGCAACACCTCAGATCCAATGCCCAGAAGCCAGGAAATAGACACATGCCATACATTGGCCAAGTTCTAGGAAATAGACACACAATTGCAATGTCCGATGTGGTGTGAAAATTTCCTGGGTGGCATTATCGACTCCCATTACATTCCAGCCTATAGCTTGTTACAAACTAATTATGCAACCTTCATGGGCTGGCGACAGTCGCTCTAAAATCAAAACTTTTGATAAGCCCCTCCAGAATTCCTGCATTTGCCCCTGAACTATCAGAGCCCTTGTCCCTGCAAGATTTTTCTAATACATTCCCAAGCAGAAAATAAAAAAAGAAATTCTCATCAGCTATAAGGAATGATAGTTTTCAGGAGTATCATGTGGGGCATAATAAATATTGCCCCACATAGATAATTAGCTCATGCTTGATCTAAGGGCTTAATTCAGACCTGATCGCTCTTGTGCGAAATCGCAAAGCGGCTGATTATCGAACGACTCCGCATGCATACGGATCGTAATGCGCAGGAGCAGGCCAAACTGCGAAAAAAATCCTGCGTTTTTTTATCGCTAGGCGTACACAGACAGGATTGACAGGAAGCGAACGTTTGGGGGTGGTAACTGTCCGTTTTCTGGGAGTGTCCGGAAACACGCAGGTGTTCTCAAGCGTTTTCAGGGAGGGTATGTGACGTCAGCTCCGGCCTGATCATCCTGTTTTTTTCTCACAGTATGTTTAAGTCCTGGGCTACGTGCAGACTGGAAAAATCATTAGATGGTGAGTGAATTGCGAACAGATTTGCAGCTGACTGTGTTTGCAAAGCTTTACACACGGTGTACGCAAACTTGCACAGGGCAGATTTTTACTCCGGCTCAGCGGCGACTATCCAGTCTGAATTAGGCCTTAAGTTCTGGCAAAATATTTTATCTTAACCATAGTGTTATGCACACCAGTGCCTGCAGGAATGTACTGGTGTCAGAACTGTTATGCACTCCAGTGCCTGCAGGAATGTACTGGTGTTTGAACTGTTATGCACACCAGTGCCTGCAGGAATGTACTGGTGTCTGAACGGATAGGTATGCAAAGCAAATGAACTCACAGACAGACTGGGGAATATGACATTACGTACACAGAAGGTGATAGGGTAACAAAATACACACAAAGTGAACAGAGAAGCCCAGAGGCTAAGGAACTGGGTGTCTCCCTAGTATTAGTAATGCTCATATGGGAAAAGCAAGATGTTGTGTTTTAATACGTAGAGAACCCGAAATGCTGTTGCTAAGGGCAACAGCAAAACCCTAAAGGGTTACCAACGGGTGTGGCAGTAAACTCCTTGGTCAGAGATGGAATGATAGACACAAGGAGAGTCTCCACAATCCTAATTCTCACTTGCAGTGCACAGGTTCAGCTTACTGCCACTAAACTGACACCTGACACCTTGCACAGTGAGACAGGATTTAGGCAGGCAAGTCTTAGAATACAGCCGCAAACTTGCTAAGTTCACAGAGTAGTAAAAGAACCCCAGCAAGCTAAACGACTGACTCCAGTCTTACTGCTAGGTCTGGATTGGCAGAGTGTAGTACCAAATCCCCAGGCCTATTTGCAGTAAGCAACAACAAATACAAAGCTACACAGTACTGGCTAACTTTCAGGAACTGACTAACCAACAAAGATTCAGCAGCATCTGCTTAACCTGAGAAGAGGCCTTATAAAGCAGGTGCTGTCCACGCCCCACTCAGACCTCACAGACTGTGGGCACAAAAACCAGCACCGGATCCCCTGCCGTGCACAGAGCCTGTAACCACTGCACAGCAAAAGACCCGAACCGGAGTATCAGCTGCGCTCAGGTTACTCCGCTAGCACTTGTCTCCCGGTTGCCATGACGACGTGGCAGCACAGGGCAGGAGACCCTAACAGTACCCCCCCTCTGACGAGGGGTCAAAGAACCCCTACCACCGGGTTTATCGGGGAACTGCGAGAAGAAAGAGCGTATCAGTCTGGGGGCATGAAGATCACAACTGCGCACCCACGACCGCTCCTCCGGGCCATACCCCTTCCAGTGCACCAAAAATGACAGCCGACCCCGAACCATCTTGGAGTCAAGAATCCTTTCAACAACAAACTCCCTCTGGCCACGTATCAGAAGAGGGGAAGGTCTTCCACTGGAAGGATTACTAATCGCCCGTTTTAAAAGGGAACAATTAAATGTTTTATTGATACCCAAAGAACGGGGCAGATCTAACTGAAATGCCACCGGATTGATAACCCTGGTGATCTTATAAGGGCCGATGAACCGGGGGCCTAACTTATGAGATGGCTGTCTCAACTTCAAATTCTTGGTAGACAACCAGACGAAGTCTCCTAATTTGAAGCTGCAGGGTCTTTTCCGCTTATCAAAAACCCTTTTGGTCACTAATGACACAGACACAAGGGCTTTCTTCACTTTCCGCCAAATACCTCTAAGGACCGAAACCACAGAGGAACCACCAGGCGTGGAGTCCAGGGGGTCAAAAGAATTGGCCTTAGGATGATGCCCATACACACAAAGGAAGGGAGAGATCCCTGTAGCAGAGTGAGCCGCGTTGTTATAGGCAAACTCCGCCATGGACAGATGAGCAACCCAGTCAGTCTGACACTTGGAGACATAACACCTGAGGAACTGCTCCAAGGACTGGTTCACCCTTTCAGTCTGCCCATTAGACTGCGGATGGTAGCCTGACGACAAGCCGACAGAAATCTGGAGATCGGAACAAAATGCCCTCCAGAATTTGGCCACAAACTGGGATCCGCGGTCAGAGACCACATCAAGTGGCAACCCGTGGAGACGCACAACATGCAGCATAAATAATTCAGACAGGCGTCTGGCCGATGGCAGCCCAACCAGTGGAACGAAGTGCGCCATCTTCGAAAACCTGTCAACGACAACCCAGATGGCTGTCATCCCCGAGGATTTGGGCAAGTCCACCACAAAATCCATTGAAATGTGGGTCCATGGCTTAGATGGGATAGAGAGTGGATGTAATGGGCCAACAGGAACCCCTCTAGGAGTCTTATTTCGGGCACAGATGTCACATGCCCGAACCCACTGATCCACATCCTTAGCCACCGAGGGCCACCACACCGCCCTAGATAGCAACTCCCGAGTTCTGGCAATACCCGGGTGACCTGCCGACTTCTTGGCATGGAATTCCAGGAACACTCGCTGTCTTAACCTAGGAGGCACAAACAAAAGACCTACCGGAAGGTCTGGAGGAGCCTGCTCCTGTGCTCTAAGGACTAATGATAAGAGGTCCTGGGTAATGCCCACTTTAATACATGATGGGGACACAATGGGCAACGGCTCCTCGGTGGTCTCCTGGATTGGAGCAAAACTCCGCGAGAGTGCATCAGCCTTGATGTTTTTTGACCCAGGGCGATATGTTATCAAAAAATTAAAGCGAGCAAAAAACAAAGCCCATCGTGCCTGCCTGGCATTGAGATGCTTCGTTGACTCTAAATATGCCAGATTCTTATGGTCGGTGAGAATTGAGACCACAAACTTAGCCCCCTCAAGCCAGTGTCTCCACTCCTCGAGTGCATCCTTAATAGCCAACAATTCCCGGTTACCCACGTCATAATTCATCTCGGCAGGCGAAAATTTACGGGAAAAGTAAGCACAGGGATGAAGGCGATTATCAGACACTCCCATCTGAGAAAGCACTGCCCCAATACCCATCTCAGAGGCATCCACCTCCACCACAAAAGGACGCTCTGGATCTGGGTGTCGCAGCACCTTGGCCGATACAAATGCCCTTTTGAGACGGGCAAAAGCCGCTTTAGCCTCACAAGACCAGTGAGCAACATCCGCCCCTTTCTTAGTGAGTGCCACCAAAGGCGCCACTATAGACGAAAATCCAGCGATAAATCGTCTATAAAAATTCGCAAAGCCCAGGAAACGCTGAAGCGCCTTCAAACTAGTGGGCTGCACCCAATCCAGGACTGCCTGTACCTTGGAACCCTCCATTTGGAAACCTTCTGGGGAGATAATATATCCTAGAAATGCGATTTGCTGAACTTCAAATTCGCACTTCTCCAGCTTCGCCCCAAGCCGGTGGTCTCTGAGTTTCTGGAGGACTAAGCGTACATGCTTCCGATGTTCCTCCAGGGAATGGGAGAAGATTAGGATGTCATCTAAGTATACAACTAAGAATCTATCCAAATATTCCCTGAGCACATCATTCATGAAATCCTGGAAGACTGCCGGGGCATTACAGAGCCCAAAAGGCATCACCAAATATTCATAATGCCCTGAGTGGGTATTAAAGGCAGTCTTCCATTCATCCCCCTCTCTTATTCGGATTAGATTGTACGCACCGCGTAGGTCAATCTTAGAAAAAATGGTGGCAGTACGAAGCTGGTCAAACAAGACCGAAATGAGAGGCAGTGGGTATGAGTTTTAATCGTGATACGGTTCAATTCCCTGAAGTCGATGCAGGGTCGCAACGAACCGTCCTTTTTACCCACGAAGAAGAACCCCGACCCAACTGGAGACTGTGAAGGTCTGATAAATCCCTTAGCCAAGTTCTCCTGAATGTACTCTGCCATAGCCTGAGTCTCAGGACGTGACAGGGAGTACAACCTGCTCTTGGGAAGCTTAGCATTTGGCAACAAATCAATGGCACAGTCATAGGGGCGATGGGGAGGTAGTACCTCTGCAACTTTTTTGGAGAACACGTCCGCAAAATCTGCATAACACCCTGGCAATCCTGGCAAACTTAGCTGCGAGAGCCTGACTGGAAGGCTCAAGCAACTCCTGAAACAATCAGTACCCCAACTAAGAATCTCCCCAGAGACCAAGTCAAATTGAGGATTGTGGGCCCTTAACCAGGGTAACCCCAACACCAATGGGGCAAAAGTACAGACAGTCACATAAAAGGACAATTTTTCAGAGTGTGTGGCTCCAATAAACAAAGAAATCTGGCTAGTGCAAGAGGTAATTTTACCTTGGGATAATGGTTCCCCGTTTAACCCACAAATCTCAATTTCCGATGCCAAGGGTACTAAGGGAACAGAGTGTTTCAGGGCGAATTGGCGGTCCATAAAAACCCCGTCGGCCCCACTGTCCACAAAGGCCTCAGTCTTGACAGTTTGACCGAGGATCTTCAAGGTCACCGGAATGATAAAAGTCTTCTTGGGAAATTCTGACTTCTGGCCTGACAGGATATTTCCCATCACCCTCAGGCCCTAAAGTTTTCCGGCTTTTCTGGGCATGATACTACCACATGACCTTTATTCCCACAGTACAAACACAACCCCTGCTGTCTCCTCCGCGTCTTCTCACGCGAGGAGAGGCGGGTAGCCCCAATCTGCATAGGCTCCTCGGAAAATTCCTCAGAGTCTGAGGTTCCCTTGGGAAAGAAGGAAACCTCAGTCTCCCTTTCAAGCCTACGCTCTCTCAGCCGTCTATCCACCCGGATGGATAACTGCATGAGCTGATCCAAGCTATCAGGCAAGGGATATTGTACCAGTTGGTCCTTTATCTGGTTAGAAAGACCTCTTCGGTACTGGTGTCTCAGGGCTGGGTCATTCCACTGGGTATCATGGGCCAACCTCCAAAACTCCGTACAGTAAACCTCAACTGGCCTTCGCCCTTGCTTAAGGATCGAAATCTGAGCCTCGGCTGAGGCCGTCTTGTCAGGGTCATCATACAACATGCCCAGTGCCGTAAAAAAAGCATCAACACTTTTAAGCGACGGACAGTCAGGCTGCAACCCATATGCCCAGACCTGTGGGTCTCCTTGTAGCAAGGAAATCACTATGCCCACCCGCTGAATCTCCGACCCAGAAGACTGAGGCCTAAGCCGGAAGTATAGCTTGCAGCTCTCCTCGAAACAAAAGAACTGCGAGCGATCTCCAGAAAAACGATCCGGGAGATTTACTTTCGGCTCCTTAACCCCTGAAGGTGCTGCTGCTGCGGGAGCTCCGCCAGCGGCCTGGGAGGTGTGCATTTTAATGGACAAATCATTAAATTGTCGAGTCAGGACCTGCACCTGATCGACCACCTGTTGCAACGTATTTTGAGGGGTATGCTCCATATTCCCACAAAATTTCAACAGGAGTATTAGGCTGCTGAATATGTTATGCACACCAGTGCCTGCAGGAATGTACTGGTGTCAGAACTGTTATGCACTCCAGTGCCTGCAGGAATGTACTGGTGTTTGAACTGTTATGCACACCAGTGCCTGCAGGAATGTACTGGTGTCTGAACGGATAGGTATGCAAAGCAAATGAACTCACAGACAGACACAGAAGGTGATAGGGTAACAAAATACACACAAAGTGAACAGAGAAGCCCAGAGGCTAAGGAACTGGGTGTCTCCCTAGTATTAGTAATGCTCAGATGGGAAAAGCAAGATGTTGTGTTTTAATACGTAGAGAACCCGAAATGCTGTTGCTAAGGGCAACAGCAAAACCCTAAAGGGTTACCAACGGGTGTGGCAGTAAACTCCTTGGTCAGAGATGGAATGATAGACACAAGGAGAGTCTCCACAATCCTAATTCTCACTTGCAGTGCACAGGTTCAGCTTACTGCCACTAAACTGACACCTGACACCTTGCACAGTGAGACAGGATTTAGGCAGGCAAGTCTTAGAATACAGCCGCAAACTTGCTAAGTTCACAGAGTAGTAAAAGAACCCCAGCAAGCTAAACGACTGACTCCAGTCTTACTGCTAGGTCTGGATTGGCAGAGTGTAGTACCAAATCCCCAGGCCTATTTGCAGTAAGCAACAACAAATACAAAGCTACACAGTACTGGCTAACTTTCAGGAACTGACTAACCAACAAAGATTCAGCAGCATCTGCTTAACCTGAGAAGAGGCCTTATAAAGCAGGTGCTGTCCACGCCCCACTCAGACCTCACAGACTGTGGGCACAAAAACCAGCACCGGATCCCCTGCCGTGCACAGAGCCTGTAACCACTGCACAGCAAAAGACCCGAACCGGAGTATCAGCTGCGCTCAGGTTACTCCGCTAGCACTTGTCTCCCGGTTGCCATGACGACGTGGCAGCACAGGGCAGGAGACCCTAACACATAGATAGAAGGAAAGTAGTAGACATGGATCTGGGTTCACACCATTCTATTAGTCTTCCATCTTGGATGACACCATTGCGTGACATGCTGTTAAATTAATCTTATTATGTATTCTATAATTGCCCATGGTGTATGTTTTCCTTCTACTGATGTTGCACGCACTCTGCTTTGAGTGCTGTTCTCGTTGTCATGTCCAGTAGCTTAAGCAAATTTGCCACTTGCAGATATTGTGATAAACAATTAAAAACAAGTGGAAACACTTCAAACCTATTCGTTTTAGACACTGAAGAGATAGCCTGGAAGAGTGCCTGCAGAGAGGGAGCAGGGAGAGGCTGACCTAAAGTGCTGTGAAAATAGTGATTCCAGCAAGGTTTTCTATAAGGCATTCAAGAGACTCAGATTTTGCTGGGCATCAGGGCTGGTGCTACCCACTCAGCAAAGGGATGCAAAGCAGGGATGCACCAGGCTGGAGAGTCACTCTCAGTGCTCTGCATCCCTGCTGATGTCCCCTGCTGCTGCCAGCTGCTGTGCCTGTCACACTGTATGACAGGCAGCGGCAGCTTGAAGCGTTCCTCCCCCTGTGACATCGGCTGTATGCAGGACCTGAAAAGGGGGTCATTATGTATAAGGGACTCTATCACTAGAGCACTATGTGTATAAGCAGCGCTACTACTATGGGCGAGCTGAAATAATTATACCACGCCCATCAGGAGAAACAGAACTGGTGTCGCAGTGGGTGAAAAGAATTGAATACCGCCCATTATGTGTAAAAGGCGGCACTACTACTGGGGACATTATGTGTATAAGAGGCATTACTTCTTGGGGCATTATATGTATAAGCAGCACTACTACTGTGGACATTGGGCCTAATTCAAGGTTGATCGCAAAAGCAAAATCTTCCTCTAATGGGCAAAACCATGTGCATTGCAGGTGGGGCAGATATAACATAGTTTCTGAGATTTAAAAAAGACAATTTGTCCATCAAGTTCAACCTGTTAGTGCGACAATGTGGACTGCAGGTGGGGCAGATATAATGTGCAGAGAGAGTTAGATTTGGGTGGGGTGTGTTCAAACTGAAATCTAAATTGCAGTGTAAAAATAAAGCAGCCAGTATTTACCCTGCACAGAAACAATATAACCCAACCAAATGTAACTCTCTCTGCAAATGTTATATCTGCCTCCCCTGCAGTCCACATTGTATTGCACATTAGAGGAAGATTTTGCTTTCGCAATCAACCTTGAATTAGGCCCATTGTGTATAAGCAGCACTACTACCTATGGCATTATGTGTATAAGCGGCACTATTACTGTGGGCATTATGTGTGTAAGCGGCACTACTACTGGGGGCATTATGTGTATAATACCGGCACTACTTCTGGGGGCATTGTGTGTATAAGCGGCACTACGTGCGGTGTAACGTGAATGAGATTGTGCTACTGTGTGGCATAATTTTAAATGATAGTACTATTGTGTGGCCATGCCCTTTCCTTTGTGGGACCACACCCCTCTTTTTCAGTGCATCCTGTCCCTTTGTAAAGGGTGGGAAGGCACAAATGTATAGTTTGCAGGGGGCGCCGAACATCCTAGCACCGGCTCTGCTGGGCATATATGGTCAGATAAAATGCTTGTCAGACAGACATTTTATCTGACAGCCTGACATCTGACAGTGTATGGCCACATGATATCTGGGTTCCTCCCCTGGAGAGGAGACATTCCTCAATTCTCTTCTGTGAAGCAACATGGAAAATGTCTGTTAGTTAGCCGTGGCAGTACATACACTGCCCAATGTGGCCAATTTGTAACTTAAAAACATCACATCGGATGGACATGCTAGACTATTTGGCATGTTCGACCGAATCACCAAGATAATTGTATAATGTATGCACAGCATAAGTTATATCTGACTCACTGTGAAACTTGCCTACTTTTGAAAATGCATTTGAGGGAGATGGGCAAGTCAAGCTTTACCAAAGGGGCATGTCTAGCTCCACCTTTGGGGCATATTTAGGCAGTGGCGGTTTTAGGTGCGGGCTAGCAGGCCTTCGGGGATCCCAACCGTCGGCATTACAGCCCCAATCCATTTTAAATGGGGGGAGCACCAAAGAAAACATTCCTGGGCGCCACATGTTCTAGAACCAGCCCTATATCTAGTGTCACTGAGTGTAACAAGAAAGGTATTGAGAGGAGTATGAGTTTGGTGGTAAAAGGGGTCATGATGCAAGGGGCCAGATGTACTAAGCCTCGAAAAGTGCTAAATTGCGCAGTGATAAAATACCAACCAACCAGCACTTGTCATTTTTTTCAAACCCAGCCTGTAACATTGCAGTTAGGAGTTGATTGGATGGTACTTTATCACAGTGCAATTTATCACTTTTCAAGGCTTAGTACATCTACCCCAGGGAGGAAGGAATAGTGGGAGTGGTACTGGAGGAACACTGGCTGGGGGTGATGAGCAGTAGAATGAGTGGGGGAACAGATACTGTAGATAATGATAAGCCAGGGGCAGAGAAGTTACAGAATGGGGAAGTCAGCATTGAATGAGATGGTTACAGAATAGATGTGATTGAGGACAAGACACTGAATAGAACGTTGAAGATTAGAACACCGTAGTGGAGGATGGATTATACATTAAAGCTCACATCACTACAACGGGTGTAGTATGGTTTGACGGCGGTCGGGGTCCCGGCGACCAGCATACCGGCGCCGGAATCTTGACCACCGGCATACCGACAGCTGGGCGAGCACAAATGAGCCCCTTGCGGGTAACAAATAAAATACAATTCTTTTTATAAAAAAAAAAAAAGAATAAAAAAAAAAGAGTCAGTCATCGTTGTGAGCTTGACATGGTATTCAAGCAAATCATTTCTATATATGTTCAGTCATTATCCCACAGGAAATATCATGTAACGCCCTTCAAAACTAACAATGTTAAAAGGTCCTGTGTAAGCACAAACCTAGAATAACAAAACAATCCAGGAGATCATATAACACAACTCAGGTACTGTGACAGCAATCTTATATTGCATGTTCATTTTTAGGTTTCTGCTTCTCAGTTTTAATAAATAATTGCTGTGTGGAGGTCAATTATTAAGCTTATAACGGATGAGGTGTTTTTAAAAGTACTCTCTGGTGTTGTCATATGCTTCAATTTGCATTAGATTTCCTTAGATTTCAGCCACTGCAAGGTACAATAGATTTGCAGAGAAAGGTGGCAGGGCATGAAGAGAAGCAGAGCAGATCGAGGTAAATGAATGGAGCAAGGGCATTTATTATTAAGTAGAAAGTCAGTGTGCACAGGTGCAAACTGTTTGCAGAGCAGTGCAAAAAGGAGACTTTGTTTTGCAGAGCAAGATTATTAAAATAAGATAAAGGGTGAAAGGACATTTCTTGCTTTGTGGGAGTTTTACTCTGCAAGACCAATTAATGGGGCTAATTCAAGTTAGATTGCAAATTGCGATCCAAATGGAATTATTGTGTTCGCCCCGAGGGCGCATACGCAGCGCCCTTCCTGCGCATGCGCCCATCCTGTGCATGCGCTCGCCCTTTCTGCGGGTGCCCTGTTGAAATTGCGAACACCTCTGCCTGTCAATCAGGCAGAGATGTTCGTGGGGCAGAACGGCAACGCTCCATTTCCTAAGCAGAGACGGAGCATTGAGGGGCCGTGGCCTGTAAACGGGGAGCATGCAGGCGCGCACGGGGGCGTTGCTGTGGTGGCTGCGTGACGTCACACGCAGCCGCCGTGATCGGGAACATGGCGGTGGGCCTCCTGTGGGCGCAGCTAAGCTACGCCAGCAGGAGGCATTCCTGATTTCTGCTAACAAGCAGAAATTGCGATGCAATCACAATTTCTGCTTGTTGAAGAGGGGGAAGCGGCGGCCAGCATGCTGGGTGGCCTTGCACTGCGATGGTCGGCCCCCAACATGCTAACAAAAGGAGAGCAAATTCAGCTAATTATCAGATTTTGCAGTATTTACTGAATTAGGCCCTATGTGTACACTTGCTTAGAGCTGGCAGAGATCAGAGGGGAAAATTTACTAGGAGATGTGCATCAGTTGCCAATGTTAGTGATTTATTAAGCAGGTTGCAGGGTGATTGTAAACCTATATAATTCTGCTCTATAAATATATATAAACATTAATTTAGACACCTAATATATTTATGAATTAATGCTCTCATAAGATAATTATTCATGGTTTTTGTCCTTCTAGTCCATACCTAATGATTACTGTCACTGGCGTGCGCAGCACATTTTATTAGGGGGTGCACCGTCGGGGGGGGGGGGGGGGGGGTCTAGCACCGCCTTTTGGGCGTGTTTAGTACCATCTATTGATGGTCAACACATATAAAATATCCATCTTTGTACAAATCCTAATAAAGCAGATACATTGTCAGATGTTGTGGTGTGCACCAAACAAACACCCCTGATGGCACTCACTGCAATTACACTGCTCCTCCTCAGCCTGGTCTTGCTGCCCCTCTCTTTCCCCTGCAAGCTGCACCAGCTTACTTACAAGTCAGTCACTCACTGACACTGACTGTCGCAGACTAGTACTGATGCTGCTGCCGGCCGTCTGCTAGTATTGAATTTGTCTTCCTAAGAGGAACGCTGGCTGCATGCTGCTCCTCATCAGTGGCTGGCGTTGGCATAGCATAGAAGGAGAGAGGTGTGTATGTGGCGGGTGTGACGGGTGGGTGTGCGAGCAGCATGTCGTAATCACCTCACATCACACTGTTTTTGTACATGGAGGTGGAGCTGGGAATTTGAAAGCCGGTGTCAGTTGCACCCTTGATTAACCCAGGCGTCCAGTCAGTAATGCATTCCTGACAGGGTGCAGCGCAGAGGGGACAGTAATCAGCCTGCTCGACGATTGCTGCATCAGGCATGCGAGATCGGGGTGCCGGACATTAGGGGGTGCCTGTGCGCACCTATGATTACTGTCCAAATAATATCACTTTCACGTCACAATGCTGGGTCGCACCCGGGAATTGGAAACAGTTCCTTCCTAGGTGCGACCCGGCATTGGTCCCTTTCAGACCGGCTTTCCGACCTGGCAATATGCTGGGTCGGGTGCCATTGGGGGCGGGGACAGAGGCGGTATCGGGGGCGGGCACAGAGGCTGCATTGGGAGATGAGATGCCTATACTGTGAACGGGTCCTGGGTCGCGTTGACCCGGCAACCTGTTCACACTGCACCCGACCAGGTAATAATCCAGAAATAATCCTCCTTTATTCTTGGGTTGAAATAACGGGAATTTGGCAGTGGCCCCATTTATACAGCACAGCGACCAACGTCAACCCGGCAGTATACCGTGTCAATACTGGGTTATTTGTGCGGTGTGAAAGGGGTCTAAGTGTATTGAGCTTCTTCATCTTCTGATTAGCTAGATAGCTCAAAAGCATTGATCTAACTTCAGGGCTTGACTAGCCTAGTGTAGAATATGCCATGGACCATCCAGAACCTATGGTTTTCCACCATCAAAGGAACAGAGCCCCCTAATGGTCTCCCCTAGTTGGTGCTAGTACATGGAGCTAAGCCCCAGTGCACCCATGAGGGCCCAATACCAGGTTCTGATTTGCCCATGTGCAGTGAGTGGAAGAGAAGGGATGACCATAACTGGGTGAAAACATTGATGGTCATCTATTGTATAGTTTGCTACCATTGATGGTGAGTGCACCATTGTCCATCCCTAGTAATAATAATAATAATAATAATAATAATAATATTTATATAGCACTTTTCTCCTAATAGGACTCAAAGTGGTTAGTCAGGGATATTTCTGGTGGGCCCCACTTCCTGAATAATTCATCCCAATTTCATGGAGGCCGGACTGACCAGCATCATTCATATTCAGGACGAGTGGGAGCACTGGTGGTCTCTACATGTGGTGTCTTCTCTTAACCAGGTGCCTGGCATGGTCACATTATTTGGAACCACACCAGGCAATGACTTATCTGTTCTGGTCGCAAATGATGCGACCAGTCAGATACACTGCATGGGTGGCTGCAGGAAGAGAATCTTCCCACAGCTGCTGCACTCAGAGGAACCTTCCAGTCCCTCTGCTTCACTGTGCCCTCAGCAGTGTCTTCGTGCTCAGCGTTCAGCAAAGCAGGACTCCCTACCCAGTGGCTGCAGACATTAGCAACTGCTGGGAAAATGTAAATTAACCCCCCCCCCCCCCCCCCCCACACACACACACACACACACACTTAGTCCCCTAGTGTGTACCTGGTGGTCGCAATGTTCCCGAGGTTTCCGATGGTGACTATCTGATGTTTGGAAATGCAATATTTTGTTTTACAAATATTGAAAAAAAAAAAAAAAAATATATATATATATATATATATATATATATATATATATATTTTTTTTTTTTTTAAATAAATAAAATCGTTTTGGATAAGTTTAAATACATGTTCTTCACCTGTTTTACTAAAACAAAACACCTGTCAATTTTTGAGTTGTTTTTTTTTTTTAAATTCACACTTTAAGGGGGGTGTATTCAATAACTGTCAGAAGCTGCCGTCTTGTCGGAAAGACGGCAGCTTCCGACAGAAATAGGTCGTAAGGGGTTCCGACCTATTCATTAGAGGCAGTTTTTCTCCTACAAGTCGGGAATCCACGTGTCGGAAAACAAGTGGATGGGGGAAAAGCCGCCGATCTACATGCTTCTGTCAGAAATGGGGCCAAATCCGACAGGTTTTGGCCCCCTTTCCGACAAACTCAATCTGACTTGAAAACAAGTCGGATTGAGGTGAGGAGACGGGGAGTGGTGTGGGAGGCTACGGGGATGAGAGGTACCTTGCCTGGCCGTCCAGCCGGCCAAGCACCTCTCTCCCTGCAGCACCTCCCCCCACCTCTCAGCTCCCCCACTGCACGCCAGCTTACCCCCGCCGCCATCCAGCTCACCCCTGCCGTCCGCTGCAGTTACTTTCCCCGCCGGCTGCCGCTATCTGCACCCCCTGCCGTCACTGTCAGCGCACCCTGCAGCCGCAGACAGCAGCGGCAGGACAGGACCCCGGGTACAGCCAAATTCGACAGTCGGATTTGGCCATCCATTGAATAGGGGTTGCCGAATCCGAATCTTATTGAATACACTAAGTGGTTAAACGGCATCTGCTGCTGCCGATTGTATCAATTGGACTCTCCTGGGAATTTGTGACATTGGACAACGCCACCTATATTGTGCGTGCATTACATGTGGGCAAATTCCAGCACGTCCCATGTTTTGCACATACAATGAATTTGGTGGTGCAGAATTAAAAAAAAAAAAACAGGGGCATGCAAGAGATGCTGTCGGTGGCCTGAAGAAATGCGGGCCACTTTCGGCAGCCACCGCATGCCGAAGACTGGAGCCCCAGCAAACACTCCTGAACATTCCCCGCCATCAGCTGAATCAAGAGGTGGTAACGAGGTGGAATTCAGCCCTCTATATGCTTCAGAGGATGGAGGAGCAGCAAAAGGCCATTCAAGCCTATACATCTGCCTACGATATAGGCAAAGGAGGGGGAATGCACCTGACTCAAGCGCAGTGGAGAATGATTTCAACATTGTGCAAGGTTCTGCAACCCTTTGAACTTGTCACACGTGAAGTCAGTTCAGACACTGCCAGCCTGAGTCAGGTCATTCCCCTCATCAGGCTTTTGCAGAAGCAGCTGGAGAGATTGAAGGAGGAGCTAAAACGAAGTGATCCCGCTAGGCATGTGGGACTTGTGTATGGAGCCCTTCATTTGCTTAACCAGGATTCACGGGTGGTCAATCTGTTGAAATCAGAGCACTACATTTTGGCCATCGTGCTCGATCCTAGGTTTAAAGCCTACGTTGTATCTTTCCGGCAGACACAAGTCTGCACATGTTCAAAGACCTGCTGGTGAGACACTTGTCAACTCAAGCGGAACGTCACCTGCCAACAGCTCCTCCTTCATTTTCTACCGCCACTGGAGCTGCCAGGAAAAGGATCAAATTTCCAAAACCACCCACTGGCAGTGATGCAGGGCAGTCAGGAACGAAAACTGACATATGGTCCGGCCTGAAGGACCTGCCAACGATTACTGACATGTCGTCTACTGTCACTGCATATGATTCTGTCACCATTGAAAGAATGGTGGAGGATTATATGAGTGACAGCATCACTGTAGGCATGTCAGACAGTCCGTACGTATACTGGCAGGAAAAAGAGGCAATTTGGAGGCCCTTGCACAAATTGGCTTTATTTTACCTAAGTTGCCCCCCCACCTCCAGTGTGTACTCCGAAAGAGTGTTTAGTGCAGCCGGTCACCTTGTCAGTGATCGGCGTACGAGGTTACTTCCACAAAATGTGGAGAAGATGATGTTCGTCAAAATGAATTATAATTAATTCCTCCGTGGAGACATATACCAGCAATTGCCTCCAGAAAGTACACAGGGACCTGTGATGGCGGATTCCAGTGGGGACGAATTAATACTCTGTGAGGAGGGGGATTTACACAGTGAAAGGGGCGAGGAATCGGACGATGAGGAGGAGGTGGACATCTTGCCTCTGTAGAGCCAGTTTGTGCAAGGAGAGATTGATTGCTTCTTTTTTGGTGGGGGCCCAAACCAACCAGTCATTTCAGCCACAGTCGTGTGGCAGACCCTGTGGCTGAAATTATGGGTTTGTTAAAGTGTGCATGTCCTGTTTATACAACATAAGGGTGGGTGGGAGGGCCCAAGGACAATTCCATCTTGCACCTCTTTTTTTTTTTATTTATCTTTGCATCATGTGATGTTTGGGGCCAATTTTCTTTAAGTGCCATCCGGTCTGACACTGCAGTGCCACTCCTAGATGGGCCAGGTGTTTGTGCCGGCCACTTGGGTCGCTTAGCTTAGTCATCCAGCGACCTTGGTGCAAATTTTAGGACTAAAAATAATATTGTGAGGTGTCCAGAATAGACTGGAAATGAGTGGAAATTATGGTTATTGAGGTTTTTAATACTATGGTATCAAAATTACCCCCAAATTCTATGATTTAAGCTGTTTTCGAGGTTTTTGTTTTTTTTAAAAACACCCGAATCCAAAACACACCCGAATCCGAGAAAAAATTTTAAGGGAGGTTTTGCCAAAATGCGTCCGAATCCAAAACCAAAACCCGAAAAATGTCCGGTGCACATCACTTTATATATATATAAATTTTACATTACCAGTTACTTACTTATATAGCGCACACATATTCCGCAGCGCTTTACAGAGAATATTTGCCGAATCACATCAGTCCCTGCCCCAGTGGAGCTTACAACCTATATTCCCTACCACACGTACACACATTCACGCTAGGGTTAATTTTGTTCGGAGCCAATTATCCTACCAGTATATTTTTGGATTGTGGGAGGAAACCCACACAAGTACAGGGAGACTATACAAACTCCGCACAGTTAGGTGGGGATATAGATCTGAGGTCATTTAAATGTATGGTACTGTTTCGATAATATTAGTACATCAGTTTAGAACAAAACTATTTTCAATTACATAGAATAAAATTTATTCATAAAAGTACAGAATAAAACATAGTACGTCTTTGTGATTTTACAGAGGACGTCTTCGGCTATATCCGGTTTTACATTCAGTTTTTAGTGTATATCTTTGTTGAAACATACGATACAGAAGTAAAACAATAGATCGATCCAATGTGTTTCATCCCTATCGGGACTTCATCAGGGGTACGTTATCTAAACAAGGAAATAAAATTGAATATATGAACAGTACCAATTTCCAAATACTGTATATATGATTCTTTACAACATATGTGGAACCATACATACCAAAATGCTCAATGATGTGAAGAAAATCTGATGAAATGTATAAACCTCTATTAAAACCAGGTTATCTGGATATGATACCTAGTTAATGAATAATAAATTACTTTAGACTATAAAATAAAGATAGAAAATAGGTGGTGGAGAGAGGAAATGAGGATACATACCAGACTAATAACTAGTATTAAAAATCTCAGCGTGATGTGGCTCCATTATGGAAAAAAAAGTGTCCATACACTGATATGCTATATCTCAACGATGGTCTAAAATGACCTATATAAATAAACATAGTGGGAGGAGTTAATTATAATCTCTATGGAGGGAATTTAATTGTTTGAAAAGTCAGTTGGGTGTCTGTTTTTTCTTGTCTATTAGATAGGAAAAAACAGACACCCAATTTACTTTTCAAACAATTGAATTTCCCCCTATAAATGGGTCTCAAAGTAAAAGTGAGGGGAAAGACTATAATACATACTGCTATGGAATGCAGATAAGTGTCTACCACTGAACTTTAGTAGATATAGAACAGCCTTCTGCACATAATATAGGGATATGCCTATAAAGTGAATTACCATAATTTTAGGTATCTTTCAACTGGTGCTCAAACAAAACATTGATCCAACTCAACTGAGCCATTTGGGGAAAGTAAATAATTTCCCAAAGCAAGATTAAATACAACAGTAATACAGTACAATAGCACATATAGTGCAAATAAAGAATATAATGCAAGATTATTAAGTAGGTACAGGTTGAGTATCCCATATCCAAATATTCCGAAATACGGAATATTCCGAAATACGGACTTTTTTGAGTGAGAGTGATATAGTGAAACCTTAGTTTTTTGATGGCTCAATGTACACAAACTTTGTTTAATACACAAAATTATTAAAAATATTGTATTAAATGACCTTCAGGCTGTGTGTATAAGGTGTATATGAAACATAAATGAATTGTGTGAATGTAGACACACTTTGTTTAATGCACAAAGTTATAAAAAATATTGGCTAAAATGACCTTCAGGCTGTGTGTATAAGGTGTATATGTCACATAAATGCATTCTGTGCTTAGATTTAGGTCCCATCACCATGATATCTCAATATGGTATGCAATTATTCCAAAATACGGAAAAATCCCATATCCAAAATACCTCTGGTCCCAAGCATTTTGGATAAGGGATACTCAACCTGTATTCATTTTTTCATCAAAATTCACAGGTAATGATAGATATTAATTATTGCTATAACATAGATGTATCATGAAATTACACAGATATTCAAAAGGGATATTAAATCCAGTTTTTTAGATTAAAAAAATGTCAATTACTAAAAACAAAATTATAGTATAGAAATACATAGGATACTTAAAATAAGATTTTAAATCCAGTATTTTATATCTATATTTATATATAAATCTATATAAGAGGCAATGGAAATACACAGGAAAAACCTAGTGATACTTATACCAAGGGTGATGTGCTCCTCTCAGAGTTCTGTGAATAACTGAGAGAGGGCATAAGAGGGACTATTTATATCCCTCTGGTTAGTGACCACTTCTTCCTACAGTTACCTATGGAGTAATCTAATGAAGTGAATACAGGTGCAATAAGGCAGGTAGAAGAATTATTTTAACTGATTCACTGCTAGTTCCGTCCATCCAATTCAAAAGTAAGATTGATCACACAGGGAATATAAAAAATAAATAACTAAAAAAAATATAAAATCCAGATTACATATCACTAGGGGACTAACTGATTATAAAAGCCATAACTAATTTCATTAAAGGGACAGTGCTATTGAATAGTATTGATGAGAGACTACATATTTTATTAAGGGGAGACAAATTAAAGGGACAGTGCTGGTGAATAGTAATGATGATAAACTAAATATTTTAAATATTTTATTGAGGATAAGCAAATCAGCCTATTTTTTATGGACAGATTAATTAAAGGGACAGTGCTAGTGAATAGTAATGATGATAAACTAAATATTTTAAATATTTTATTGAGGATAAGCAAATCAGCCTATTTTTTATGGACTAAACATAAAGTGGCTATACCTATAGTGACCATAACTGCAATTAAAGGGACAGTACTAATAAAATTAAATTAGTGATGAACAAAATTATTATTAATGGGAGGCTATTCTTCATACTTTAAAGGGCTACGCTTAAAATAGTTGAGTTGTGTCTCATCCTACTTTATAAGTGACTAAATAGATATACTTAGTGATACTTTTAAAAAACTAAGCATAGATAGGTGAGTGAATAATGTTCCATCGTATAAAATAGTTAATGAATGGTGTTTCTTCCTACTTTGTAAGAGGCTAAATAAGTGCACTTAGTTATACTTTTAAAGAACTAGGCATAGAAAGATAAGTGAATAGTGTTCCATCATACTTTATAAGGAGCAGTTTATAAATATTGGATTAATGCATAGTAGTCTCTGAACTAACCTTATTACTATACAAAGGTGACAGAAGGGTAGAGTGAATTTTAACAGAAACTTATATATCTCTATATAGTAAAAGTAGCTGTCCAGGTGACCCTATAATTTCCATTGCCTACTTATTGAAACAGCAGTGAAGGTCTAATCTGCAGATTCGAGTGTTTAGCAATAGATATATGGTCATCATTTCAATGGATAATAATCAGTTTACAAAAAATATGAATTCACCCATAGAACAGAACAGGAATCAATCAACTCTATCATAAGGATTAATATATCAGTGTGATAATATTAATACATAAACATATAGGTAAGGGGGGGGGGGGGGGGGTTAATATCTCCCCTCTAGATGGAAGGGAAATTAATATTCCTCAATGGCCTAAGAAAAAGGTGAAAATAACTAATTTAATAGCAGAAATTGCAGAGTGAAGACTCAAAGTTGGTCTATAAGAAGGAGGCTACATCTATACCCTCATTAAGGCTGTAAGAAGAAATTGAGTTAAGGGTATAAATCCAAAAGCTATCTTTTTTTGCCAAACTAAGGTCTGTATTACCTCCCCCTACTGGTTCTTTGATATGCTCTAGTATTGTAAAACGAAAGGTAGATGGAACAACCTCTGATTGATGTTTTTCTGCATAATGAAGAGGTAAACTGTGGGTCTTGATTTTTTTTTTATATTGCGCATGTGTTCCTGTTTTTGGATTTTTATCTGTCTCTTGGTCTTTCCTACGTATATCAGTCCACATCCACATGTGAATTTGTATACAACGTATTCAGAGTTACAGGTGACCAGGCAATTTAGCGTGTACATTCTACCAGTATCCAGCTTAAAATTGAACTTAATGCGATCAAGAAATTTTCAGCAAATGTACAGATTGCAGCCAGAACTTTTAGTTATAAAAAAAGTTCTTATTGCATGAAACTGGGACTATATTCTGTTGCAATTTCCTAGGTGCAAGATGCTCTTAAGATTCATAGATTTACAAGTTTGGTCTGTGGGGTAGAGGAGGACCCAGAATGGGATCTTTCAGGAGGATCCCCCAATGACGATCCAAGACTTTTCGTACAATGAAATTTTCCTTGTTGAACTGAGTAATAAATGGTCTATGATGCCATTATTTTTTCGATATCAGTTTGGGTGTCAATAAATCAT